>NW_027286070.1:57022890-57622890 GCF_022747635.1 Hetaerina americana
CCTCTAACTGATCGTATATCTTATCGACCTCTTCTTGCTTATGGTTGCTCGGTGGCATGTATACCTGAATAATAAGTTCGTCGGTTCTGCTTTTATCTCCACTAGTAGTATTCTATCCGTTACCTGCTCTATGTTGACTACGCTTCTTCCTACCTCTTCATTTAATACTATGGCAACCCCTCGTTGGCTCTCGTCCCCACCGCTGTATATTATTCTATACTTATCACTCCAGTAATCCCCGCTATCTTTCCATCTCACCTCGCATAGACCTAAAATATCTATATTTCCCCTTTCCATCTCTCGCTTAACATTCTCCAATTTCCCTGTCCTCATCATTGTCCTAACATTCCACGTTCCTATTCTAACTAATTTTGTCTTCTTCTCCTGCGTCTTCTGTCCTGCTGCTGCTGGTTTTCCCTTGCAAGGGTTTCGTGGGATGACGACCGCGGAAGCCTTGCCTCCCCCGCTGCCGGGCACGACACACGGCCGATTGGGCCGAGCCCCGTGGTTGCCAGGACTCAAATTATCTCTATTGTCCATCATATTTTTCTAGGGAATGATAATTGAGGTGGTATCCCGTTGCCTTCCTCAATAGTGTTTTTAACGTGACACCATCACTTACTGGCCGCCCCACTGGGGTCAGACGCCATTGCAGCCGCCTCACTGAGGAACAGACGCTGCGTGGACTACCTTTCGTCTGGCTCCTAACCTTCGACCTATCTGGCATGGGTGACCCTACCAGGAGCAATTTTTATTACTCCCGCCAGCACAGCTCTAGGGGTCATCGGAACGCACAAGCCCTTCCACCACGTCAAGGTTGTAGTCCTATATATATACATATATATATATACATATATATATACATATATATATATATACATATACACACACATATACATATCCTCACACACACACATATACATATCCTCACACCCCTCACCTCCCCTATTCCTGCAGTCATTACTTCTATTTCTTCCGATGAAGAGGGAGCTGAATTCCGTCGAAATGATCAAGAAATGATACGTGTGAGTGATCTTTTTATGTGCTCTTATATTGTTTGTTGCTGTCCAAGTTTGTTATTCAACACCTCTGCGTTACTTCGGCGAAATCATCTATCGCCCATTAAGCGCCCTTTGGTGGGTGAAACGGCTTCTTTACGTCATCTCTTGGCCAAAGAATCTTGGTTGCATAAATCCGCCGCAGATTTTAGTGTAAACTACGTTTTCTCAGTAGCTCAAGTGGTTGTAGCATCGATCCAGCAACTCGAAAGATTCGGTGTTCAAGTACCGGTCAAGGAAATCAATTTTGCGCTTGTGATCTACTCGATTCCGCCTTCCCCGCCTCTTTTGTGTAAGTCCTTTATGCGCGTTCCTGTCCCTTTTCCTTATATCTATTGCCATGTGAATACATATAAATATATATTTATAGTATATATATATATATACATATACTTATATATACATATAGCATATGTATATACATATATGCATATACTATACATATATAAATTTAAAAAAATCATAAACACAGTAATCAACCAGAAGGTCGGTTTGGTAGGTGATGGTAGATTTCACCCAGTACTAAGCCCGACGGCGTGTGAAATTCACACATCTGGTTATGGGGGAAAGTTCCTTTCCCTGTATATATAAATAAATAAATAAATATATATATATATATATATATATATATATATATATATATATATATATATATATATATATATATATGCTTTCGTAGACGCAACACGGAAGTGCCGAATTTTGTGTTGCTATATTGTGTGTTACTGTATATATATTATATAAATATATAAATATATATATAAATAAATAAATAAATATATATATGTATATATATATATATATATGAACACACAAGAAAAATACATTTCGGCGCGGTGATGTACGACAAAGAGGAGACGATATTTATTTCCCATTGGGGTGCAATATGACTAGATAAAAGTAATAGAGAACAATGCAATCAATGTGGTAGATAAGATAGAAGAAAAGCAAAGTTTGATCAAACTGGTCTGGGAATGGCCATGTGGAGTATAGAGTATTCATGACTACGGAGTGATTGCACTTTGAAATTTACTAGATAAGCTAAATCGGGATCATCATGGATTCGCACACGTATTTGCTACGAGTGACATGAGTGTGCTACGTATGACTTTGGAATAAACTAAGAAACGTGATCGGGGGGATTACAAATGCAGAGTAATGAAAGCATAGCTGCATTGGACAAATTGTAGAAATGAGATACCCAGTAGTTAAATATTATACCAAAGGAATGAGTACCTCAAGGCGAGTTGAAAGCTTAGATGGAGGTGACATCGACCATGTGGATGAGCAGAGCCTAGTAAGGGAAAGGCCAATATTTAAAATGTATGACTGTAATAATGGGCGCCCTGTGATTTCCGTGAAGCATAATGGAGGCATACCAAATGTACGATATCGTATGTCTTCAATTTGCTGGGCCAGAATATTATGTGTTATTACACTTTTAATATGAAATTAATTTATTTTAATTTTCAGTGTGATGTATGTAATTGCTCTCTTCTTCGATAACCTTTATATAGAGTACGGTTTTGTATTCACAATACTGAGAATTCATTCATCAGAATTTCCAGTGAATGCCGTAATAAGTACCAATTCCCTTTTCTGTGCCGTAACTCCGTCGTTATGAATGTTTTATTATGTGAATAATTTTTATATTACCTCAGGATGCCTCGAAAGCTTAACTGGCTGGTGTGTGTCCCAGAAATCGAGGGATCCGGGTTCGGATCGCGGTCAAGGAGAATGATTTTTACACTGATATTGTTGCGTTGCGATGCAAATGTAATAGCGGATGAATCCGTCAAAAAGATAGTGTTGCGGTATCTGCCGCCGTTTCTTGTAATTTTTTATAGTACCTCTATTTTTTTCATTTCCAAATTTGGTTGCTTTCCTAATACATAAGACTGAATGAATTCATAATTGATATCTTATAAAATGTATTGATTACTGGTTTACAGTGCTTTTTAAAGTAATTTTGACCACACGGTAAATTAAATCATGTTGACTTTCGCTCAAAAATTTAAGATTCAAAATTTTGAGCGGAAAAATGCTCGAGAAATCTTCTAGGTGTTCAGATCGGGCGAGGCGCTCTATTCCCCTCTCAAAGTTTCAACAACTTACCAAATAGCCAACCTCAGGGCATCGTGCCCAAGTCCCTCAGTGAAACCCTTGGTTTGCGGGGCAATTTTTGACAATGATAGGAATAATAGCACTAAAACCGTATTGCAGATTCAAATCCATCCCGCGCTCTGCCTCGCCAACCATTGCCACCAACTTTGCACGGCCCCAAAGACCATTTCTCTCCCCACGCCCCAGGTCTACCCACCCCACGATCCTCCCCATTATTCTCTCACACCGACCAAAGAGTCCATTCTCTCCATTTCTCTTTACGCCTCCCCACCACCCAATCCTCTCTCCCCATTTTCCTTTTATCCACACCGAATTCCCCACTCTTCCCTCTCTCGCGCCTTCAGTTCTAATCCTCAGAAACCCCTCCCTTCAGCCCCTGAGACCTCCAGCCTTTTCCTCTGAGGACGGCTGGGGAAGGCGGGGGTGCAGCTTTCCTTTTGTCAACGGGAGAGAGGTCGCAGAACCCCTTCGCATCCTACGGGGGGCCTCATCCCGAAGTCCAAAATGGGAGGGGAGGAGAATTAAGGGAAGCGGAGTGGGAGTGGAAGGTGGGTGCGTGAGAGTGAGAGACGAAGGATGAAGGCGTGGGCGGGCTCCTGGAAGTTGGAGCGAGTGAAGATGGCTCTTTCGTGAGATTCTGGCTTCGTGGGGAGAGGAGGGGGAGACGGAGGGGATCGGATAGAGGGTGTCTTAGATTTACGGTCATCGGACGAGAAGAGGGAGCAAGGTGCAAGGTGGATTAGGAGGAAAGGGAGAATTAAGAAGAGGGAATTAGTCGGAAGGAGCGGATTTTAATGGCGGGGGGGAGGGGGAGTGGCAGTTAATAAGCGAGGTGCGCCACCGCGGAGAGCGTTTGGCGTAAGTCGCTGATGGGACCAAAGTTAGAATCAAAATAAGAGGACAAAGAAAATTTAAAAAAAATACAAAATATTTTAAGTGTTCCCTGGTGACATCCAATCTCAATAAAATCAGCGGATGAGTATCATATATCGTCGTCATGAAACTGTCCATTTTAGGATTAATATGCCGCAGCTCCCGATGCGATTACATTTCCATTATCCTCTTGATTTTACCATGAATGCTCACTTTCATCATCATGTATGTCTCCAGGCAGCTATATGAAAAAACGCTACTCCCAAGTCGGATACTGACCGATATATCGCGCACTGCGTTGAGAAAAGTAAAATTAGTTACATGATTTCTTTGTTTTAGCGATAATATGGTGATTTTTGAACCCTAAAATATTCATGCATGGGATCAAGAGAGGGATTAGTACGACAGACTTTTAATCTAAGTAGCCTCAACCACTGATGTCAAATAATGCAAACACATTGAATATGAATACAAAAATCCAAAAATAAATCTGATACCAAAACCGGGTTGGAACCTTGTGCATTTGGATTAATTTAATCCTTTTTCTGGAATCCACGAATACATTTGGAAAACTCTTTTTAAAGGGTTTTAAATGAAACACGCGTAATTCTAAATCCTACTCTACGAAATGAGACCTGACGGAATTTCTCCCAAATATTTTATTATGATAAAATATTTTTTGTAATAGTAATATGAGGACATATGAATTAATTTACAGCAAAAAAATAAACTCTTACATTTTGCAATACCGAGTAGTATAAGTAATCCTTGAACGGAGAGCGCAAATAATTAATAATGATTCAAATGAAATTTTATATTATTTACCTCCCTATGATCACCATAGGTTTCATCTTCCATTGAATTATTATTTTTTTTCCCCTTCCTTCTACTCTATACCCGATATTTTAACCTTTACAAATAATTGCTTGGAGGGAAATATAAGTTAATTACCGCGCTACCACAAGTAAACCCCTGCAATTGGAGAAACTGGGTATAACTCGAAAAATCGCCACATTTTTGAGCAAAAAATGCTTTTCAACCTTTTCCAAAAGAATGCGAACATTTTGATCCCTTTCCTTTCAGGTCGTCGACGGCGACGGAGGGTGTGGGTCGGACGGGAATCGTTCACGCGTCAAGAGGAGGGGAAAAGGGAGGAGGCGAAGGTCAGGAGGAGAGATCGGAGAGGAAGGGCCCGCTGTAGAATCGACGGTAGGGGGTGCGAAGGACACCGAAACTGCTGGTAATGTTCGGGGCACCATTGTGCCCGTGGTCCGCGTGGGAGGTTTATGCAATCCCCCTTCCTCCCGCCTGCCCCCGACCTCCCCACCTCTGTAGGACCCCCGAGCACGGTGGCGAAGGTTTTTGCGAGTTAGCGCCCTGTCCATTTGGTGCGTGCGCTTTCGTGCCGGCACTGCCGAGACAAAAGGTCGTGAGAACACAAAAGGGAGGTCCGTGGAGGGGGAAGTGGGAAAGGTGCTAGGGAAGGAGTGAAGGGTAGGGCTTGTGAGGGGAAAGGAAGGAAGGAAACTGGGATTGTTCGTCGGTGGATAATTCACATACGGGAACGAATGGAGGAGGGTCCGAAATAGGGGCCACGGTGAACGAAAACGATGGGCGAGAGAAGAAAAAGGTATACATAATGAAGAGGAGATCCGAGATGAGGTGGAGGTGGAGGGGTTGACCGTGCGAGGAGGAAATGGCCATAATTCGGACTGGTCGGAAGATATACCGCGGGCCGGGAAGAATAACAGCGGGGAGGAGAATGAGGCGAGGGAAGGAGAGTGAGAGAGAGAAAGGCTAAGGCTGTAATTAATGCACATGTAATGGACGTACGACGAGCAAAATGTAACGGAGATGGAATAACTAGTATAAAGCACGAGAAAAGGTAATGTATTCTAGGATTTCACATTAATGATTTTCAATCCATACACTTTCGCTATCCTTTTTCACATCGAAATTAATGTTACGTATTCCTGGTTATGGATAAGCCAGTTTTATATAATAAAGTATAAATAAATCCTTCATATCAGGTTTTCTTTAGCAAATAAATAACTCATACATTGTCGATATATTTCAATGAGTATTATCACTTGATACTTTTTATGCTTAAATCACCGAAAACTACAAAAAAAAATGTATTGCATTGTATTAGCTGCATATAAAATTAAAATATCTGTGAGTCAGAAAACAACCTAAACTAGGTAGTTATTCATTTTATTTCTATTTGTGGTGTTTGGTGCATAAAAAATAGGCAACTTTGTTCCAAATCACTCGATGCTAGATATTAAATTAGATATTATATTTTTGTAGTTAGATATTATGGAATAGGTTTCATAGCAAAATTGGTTGTAATTCAAAAACATCCATTTATATTAAGACAAATACGGAAGTGATGAGGAGTTTAGCTCTGATATGATGAAGAAAGCTTTCCACGAATGTGTTTCCTCAGAATGTGGAAGGAGTAAAATATCAGGTAGGTCTAGTTCTGCATCGTAGAAAGGATGAGAAATCCTTACACATTTTTACGCGAAATAGGTCCACTTCCCCGGAAAGGGATTAACTCCCATCGTTATACATCTTTAAGCTGGGCTTTAGGGAATAATCGACATTACATAAGCTTTCGGTATGGTTAAATAAGCCTTGATTAGGGAGTGAAATACTTGCAGCATAAGTCAATGACGCAATAACCTTCTATTACTCCATTGTAAATCGACTTTAAATATATATTTAATTGCAATTAGACTCACATTATGCACTGATAATGAGGAATTATCATTTACATGGACATGAAGAGGATTAGGTGCTTTTGTGAAGTTTCGTATCATATAATTATAATTAAGTCTAGAGCTTAAAATCAACTGCCTAAATAGGTGCATGGTAGGCCATGCCTGTAATATATAAGTAATTACTTTTCATTTCAAATAGACTTCGAAAAAAGAGAGAACAATTTCATTTGAACGAGGCCACGAATGATATTAATTCAGACAATTGGTGACGTTAAACATTTGAATGAAAGTCGCACCTGACGATGCATAGTGAAGAGAATTGAGGTACTTCACGTGGTGAAAGCAAATATTGACACTTTGCTAATTGACACTTGCAGGTGTATATGAAATTTTGTTCATAGATGCAGACCGCGAACTAGGAAGGATAATATTCCGTAAAACCGATGGATTCTGGGCAAGGAAACCTAACTAGCGTCAAGGGTTGAAGAGAGATATATGGAGAGCGGAGGACAAAGGAGGAAATATCCGGACACATATGGGGAAATAAATGCGTGGGATAGAGAATTGACATGATAGACGGCTTGTTACGAGGAAGAAACGGACGGTGACAAAAGATGTGAAGGGGAAGATGGCTGAGGCCAAAGGGAGAAAGGAAGGACTCCGTGGAGATAAAAAGGGGATTTTTGTCCGAGGGGATCTCTTTTTCTGGGATAAGTCGTTGAATGAAGTGAGGATGCACTGGGGAGACTCTTTGAATGACCGAAGAGTGGAAGAGATTACAAAGATGGGGGTCAGGGTATGAGTATGGTAATCCCGGTATCGGCAACTGGAAAGGCTTGGATTACGATATGGGATACTACGAAGTTATTAGCGCAGCGGTGCGGTTTTCCAGTACTCAAGATTTAATATAACCTTACACACATACACAATCAAGATCTATCTTCCTCATATTTTTTAATTAGTGCATTCATTAATATTGAGAAAAATCATTAAAGCGATCTGACTTCAATTTATCATCAATTCAAAATACACATGAAATGACTGTATGTGAAGCAAAATCATAAACTCAATTATCAGCTAACTTTATCATTGCATGAATTGTTTCCATTATTTATTCACATAGCAGAATAATACGACGTGGAACAATTTCATTTAGGAAGAGGCTTATCTGTTACCACATTATTCTGCTTCTTCAAGTTTATGCTACTAAAATCAAATACCTAAGACCGTCTTAATTTGTCCAATAACTTCTACAACATGGATTGGTAGTAAAATGAATGCAGGCAGCAAACTTATATCGCATGGCTCACACTGTTAATTTATATTAAAAATTATCCAAAATTATTTGTATGGAAAACATTTCAATTTATATGAATTTTGGAAAAAATTACCCGTGAAATCTGTGACAGACACACGCTCGATTCTTGATAAGGTGCAACACTAGCGACTAATATGATGGCTTTTGACATCCAATGAGATGAATTCTTATAACACAGCCTCCATTTGAAGATATATTGCATACCATTCTTAATATGTTGAGCACTTTATAAATCACAAAGTTAATTGCTAAGGAAGAAATGCAGTCCCTCTTTGTTTATATAGCTCCGTTGGGGGATGGACATGTCTTTATTGGCTTAGCTGTCGCGTGAGATCCTACTATTTCCTACTTTTACCTGTTCAAATTGTTTTTTGGGACAAAATTATTTCTCTGCTGGCCATTATTCTCAAGTGGTTGGCTACAATCACAAGAGCACCTCGAGTGGAAACGGTGAAGAAACATATTGGAGTGCCTAATTCGTGAAGATAATAGAAAATAACAACAATGAGGACATTCCCTTGACAGGGAGATTAATTGATGTACATTTGACACGTATTAAGTATTTAGGATATATAAGTTAGCTATATACATTTTCGAGCTATATAAATACTAATGAATCAAAAGATATACACCTGTAATAAAACAAAGGGTACTCTTAGCCGTCAACATCAGATTTCCTTGTTATTGGATTTCAATTGAATTTTTCCAAGGTTTTCAAGGTACTTTCAAAAATATTGACGATATTTTTTATTTTATGAACAGCCACTTCATTCTCGTTATCATTACCATACTTTGTATTAGCTGTTGCTCATACGAAATATTTTTATCGCTAGATTGGTATATCCCTGATCAACATTTAACAACTAAACTCCCATTTAACTGGACGTTCAAGTATTTATTCTTCACTATACGCTTTATAACTTAAAAATACTAATATATTGGGCTAACAATTATATCTCCGCAAAACTGGGAGGATAAAACGATAGCTATTGCAATAGCTGGAATGATCTTGCTTCTCAAAAAAGAAACAATTATTTTGCATGCTAAATAAGCAAGGGTGGAACTATTTTAAGCTCCTTGGAAAAAATCAAAAACCATCCTCCGCTCTGAATAAAATACACAATCATGGTTTTGTGAATTATTAAATAAACCCTGATTTTTTTACTTTAATGTATTTCGGTCATTCTAAACTGTGGAGCACTATTTTTAAAGTAAAAATATCACCTATCATGTTCATCTATCTTCCAATGCCCGCAAAAAATTAGCATAAATGTTTTGAAGTTACACCGTTAAATTATAGAGGACTAAAAGGAAAATTGGCATACATATATAAACACATTGGTTAAGACATTTAAACACAGAAGCACAAAGAAAGGACCCTCATATATGTAGTTTTGACATAGCCTTTCGACGGCACGGCCGTCTTCATCAGAAGATTCTGATGATGAAGGCCGTACCGTCGAAATGTCAAAACTACATATATAAGTGTCCTTTCTTCGTGTTTCTGTGTTTAAAGGTCTTTATATATAAAACCATAATCACAGTAATCAACCCGAAGGTCGGTTTAGCAGGTGATGGTAGAGATCAACCAGTACTAAGCCCGACGGCGTGTGAAATTCACACATCAGGGTAGGGGGGCCAGTTCCTTTCCCTGTACCGGTTATGGTTTCCCAGGAAGACCTGGTACCCGAAAAATCACTTTAGCTTGGGTGGAGCTGCAGGTGCCCAGAGTGCCTTGCCCGGGAATCGAACCTGGGCCTCTCCAGTCTATATATATATATATATATATATATATATATATATATATATATATATATATATATATATATATAAGAACTGTATCTGTGTAACTTCAAATTTTTAAGCCATGTAACTTCATACAGGTACTGTAGGCACAAGTATATCATATCTTTAACCATTTCTTTGCATATATCACTCCCCATATCAGTACAATGTTATCAATTTCAATGCTGAAAAGGCTGTAACAGAAAATTCTGAAAAGAAATAATAAATTGATCAGCTTCATTTTTCTCTTGGGTTTAATTTTCCAGATGTACTAATTTTTGATACTTTGCCGTTTACTTGATTGAGATGCGTACTATCAAACGAATGATGTATATTCGGTGGTGGTAATATTTTGAAAAAATATACCGGCAAACTCACCAAATTATATTTAATATTTACAAATAATGCGATGGGGAAATATTCCCTGAAGTGAGAAACCACCACTTAAAGGTACGGCGTTTTTTAAAAAAACACCTTTTTAATATTAATTTTTTAAATTATTCCGTTGACACAATGCCATTGAAAGTGAATTTAATGTAAAAATATGCATTTCTTGTTGCATGTGACCGAAATAGCTGATAGATTGAGTGTCAAATCAGTAATAAATGCTTATGTAGGGTGCAATTAAATTTTTTTAGTTTAAATAAATTAATTCATAAATTAGTTTATAGAAGGACTTGAACATCATTCTACTTAGTTACTGACACACATAGAAAAAAATGCAGCGACCTATGAAACCATTTAAAATCTCATTTTTCCATTTCTTGGACCAGCAACACTTTTGAGGCGTTTTTTCACTGGAGATAGAAATGGGGACCAACCGCTGAAGGTGTACTGCTTTTTGGGAGGACGTGTGGGGTTGCAGAGGCATCGGCGGAGTCTAGCGCATTCCCTCTATCCCCCCAACTCCCCATGGTTTTTCGTCCACACCTCTCCCACTCCCCCGTCCGACTGCCCTCCCCCTCCCACCTGTTCCCCGGAGGAATTCCCGTCACGACTCGAGGCAGAGACACCGTGATTCGCGCGGACCTTTTCCCTGCGTCCCGCCCGAGGTTCCATTCGCCACGTTGCATCGCGGTGCACGGGAGAGGGCGACCGGGGACGGATGGAAATATGGGAGAGGAACGAAGGAGGTTACGTGGTGGAACGAAGGGTTGACGGCAGGAGAGGGGGGACGCGGAGGAATTCCGTGACTGCTTCCGCGAGAGTCAATCGGCTGAATTTCCATGAGGTCCGGGAGCAGTCGGAGGGCGAGAAGAGGAGAAGGGCGGCGAAAGGGGTGAGAGTTGGACAGTCGGAGAACAGGGATGGTGGATGGAAATAAAGGATTACGTACATCGGGACGGTAGCTCTGTCTGCGATCGCGTGGATACACGTGGGAAGGACTCTCTGGCGATCGCTAGCGAGGTTGAGATTGGGAGAGAGAGAGAGAGAGAGAGAGAGAGAGAGAGAGAGAGAGAGAGAGAGAGAGAGAGAGAGAGAGAGAGATGATCGAATCCACGCAACGTTTCCCCACTTGTTATTTTTCTATTTCGTCACCCAAGCCCCGCCAACCCCATCCCAAATGCTTCCACGAGTGCTCTTTTAATCTCACTCAATAAGCGGAAGAAGTTGGACACGGACTGTGATATAGGGATCCTCGGGCAAAAAAAGGGGAAGAAATTCAATATGCTAATGGCCGTTGCGGTAATCCTGTCGTAAAGTCTCCGTCTATCTTTCCGCTCTGTCCCTCTCGGCCTTCCACGCTCACGGCATAGAAAGAATGCCGTGGACCGTGCCCCTAAAAATTGATTTTTATAAAACAGATTATTTCTAGAAATGACGTCGTGGATTTTTAAAGGTGAAGTCACAAGTTTTCTCCAATGAGAAGACGCCTGCAAAGAGTATCGATAACGAACTTCTCTTCACCAGTGTCATGGGTATTTGTTGTGGTTTATGTCGCAGTCTGCGGATGTCTGAGATGGTAAAGCAAAGCAGAGTGTGGCAATGGATAATAATGCGGGAAAATTCTCATTCTTGATTGAAAGGGTTCGAAGAATAATCGGATTTCATTCTCGTTCACATCACCAAGGTTCGACATTTCTTTTCCCTCGACTAACACCCTCGCTGATAACAAATATCAAACCCCATCCTCTCACGTCTCTGACGCTTGATAATGGGCGTAGATAAGTGACTCTCCTGCATCATTCACCTATCCATGTGCCAGCGCGCCCCCTTCTTCGCCACCGCTTGCATCACAACGAGACCGAACTGGTCCCTAATGGCGATCCTCATGTCATTTGTCTTGCCTTGTCTCCACGAGGAAAACGCGCTGTTTGCCATAATAATCATCCGGCATTGTGCCGTCGCGCGTGCTATTCCAGCTCCTATGAGCTTCACGGTAATTTTCTATTGCCGAACAGCTTTTTTTGAAAAGGCCTTCGTTCACCTCCTTGCGGCTTCAGTGAGGCCATTCCAGGTCGTTCCCAAGTGGGAAAGACGTGAATGTGTCCCGTCAAATTTCGGCATATATTTATGAAACCAATTTCCTTGATAACAGCATTCGCTCATTTGTCAATTTGAAGAATAGTTCAGTTTAACCCAGTATAACTCTCTGTCTAGTGATAATCTTCCTACTGAAATTGGTGTCCCGATAATCATCACATATTTTCACGTACTTCATATTTAGAGTATTTCAACTTATCTCTTATCTCGGCTTTTCCAAATATTTAGCTCCTAATGAATCTCTCTTAGTATGACCAAACATTTAGTTCCAATTTTACTTTTTTATTCGTCTGATTCTCTTAAAACTTTAGAATTTCAAAATTTGCATAACTCTGTATCTACAACACGTTTGCCTTCTGTAACCGGTTTTTAAGACTGCATCTTTTCCCTGAAATAACTGTTTAATGCTTTCTCGATCTCCTACAGGTAATGATGTCCTAATCTCTAATATAGTGCTATATAATAAATAAGTAATTTCATGTTGTAGCTGCTTTCTCTATTACACAGAACACATTTAAAAAGTCTGCCGCTAGGATATATAAGTCTCGAACGAATACGTATCGAATATGAATTTGAGATACTCTTTGTACTTCAAGTAAAGTGTCTTTTGTGATACATTCTAACACCAACAAACAGTTAACGCTAGGAATTAAGAAAGCACGCCAAACAGCAGGAAAAAAGGAAGGTAGCTCAAGAGGGCCGAGATAATTAGTGAGTGCATTATTACGACGCACGTATGGCAAAAGCTTGCTAGGGTAACTCACGGTGTAAACAAGTATGCTTTGATAGTGACGTGCGTCTCAAACAAATATTCCTTCGCTCGTATCATGCGCCCTGCAAATGGCGGTAGAATACCGTTCATCTAAGTTCAACGCAAAATTTCTTGTCTTGTTAAGGATACCTGTATGCTACCCACATTGGTGCAAACGTGGCGTTCACGAATAAATACACCTATCCACTTGCTATGGAAAAAAGTGTATTCATGAAACTCGAGAATCATTTCTGAGATTTTCGTACTTATTGGCCTTAGTGTTGATCACACCAATTAACTTTGCGTTCAATCAATGTATGCCAATGGCTAACTTGTTGGGAAATTCATACTCCATCACTCCATTGTGTATTTCAAAATAAAATGATTGCATTTATTCTAGAGTTAATCGTTATATGAAGCCAATACATTATTAATGAATGGGAGGCATGATACCAGAAGATCAATGCAGATTTCCATCTTGATGGTTGAAGATGACGGCCCTGAGTTTGTTTTTTCACCATCGGTCGGGGCATTTTCTTCACCTCTTTGCATCATAGCATACAAATGAAATATTATTCAAAGACAAACGTTTTAAAATTTATTTTCGATTTCTTTTGTCATTTCGAGAATGACAAGAGGATGGCATTGATACTTCTTAAACACTGCATAACCTTAACCGTGTTATTATTGCTTTGCTCAAGCACCGGAAAGGGGCAGCTATGGAGAATGAGACAAGGACATTTTATAAGTATTGCATAGGCGTAATTTAAATTTTCAAGAAATACAAAACTTGTAGAGATATTAAATACAAACCAAATTTATTAATTTTTTTACGATATCATCGTCACTATTAGTGGCCATCATTTCCAATAAAAGTATGTTTCAGCTCTCAACCCTATTTTTCTTTCAACATTTAACGTACAAAATACATTTGTCACTTCTATTAAAGAAATATTTTTATTTTGTAAAAGTTTATTTTATTGAATACTAAAGTTCTACTTCATTTCATTAGGAAAGACAAATGAATTGGTGCCACTGGAGAGTGATTGGTATAAAAGAATAGCCTTGCCTAAAATAACGGAAGGTTTATATGGAAAGGAGAATGCTAAATAAACCGAACAGTGTAAAGAAAAGAACACTTGGCCAATTTTTGGATGTCCTTGGGCTTTTTGGACGACATCAAGGCAGGTAGACGGTACGAAGAACTGATAAAGGAAATAATTAGGGGCAAGGGAGAGTATATACACGGGAAGCATAACAGCTGTTTGGACCGGCCAAAGCCTGCATTCAAAATTGTAGACTACCTTTAAAAATTAACGTGAGGCTGAACTGCTCCTAACCTCTGTCGATAGCCCATATACATATTTATCAACAAGGGAATTCTAAAAGGGAGTGTATAAAAATTATTTTTAGAGACAACTTATTCTCTCTGTATAGTTTCCAAAACAAAGAATCCCAAATGGGATTTGATTTTTGATAACAAGAGTAGTACTCACCATTCATACTAATCGTTTTGTATACGTAATTCATTGTACATTAATCAATTAACTACAGTGACAAAGTTTCCGTGAAGTCATAAACAAGTAAGTAAGTACTTCAATTCAAGCTTAATTTTTCATCTAAGTCACTATTGTATAAGCACTCATTCTCTTTTCTTGATAATTCTGGTCATAAAACTAGTCTAATTCTGCCCTTAGTAGACTAGCAGTGTATGAGTTGTTTTCAATAAATGACGAGAATTTGAGTAATTTGGAAAGAATTTAATTTTTTTAATTTTTATTTTGAATTTTATTTTATTTATATTATTATACATTTAATTTTATATGAGCACTTTCTCCAATCCTCGAAACACTTCTAGAAGTCGATCTTTGGCATGACTTTTCACTCTCTCGACGATGCCTAAATAATCTCATCTATGCTTCTAAAATGGCTGCTCTTTTAGGTTGTCTGTATTTAACAGAAAAAAGTCACACGGGTCCATGTCTGGCGGATATGGGGACTGGGACATCATTAAAGTGCTGTTTTTTTCCAAAAACTCACGTAAACGCAATGAGCAAGTGCATTATCGTGGGGCAAAAGTCATGAATTGTTTCGTCACAAGCAGGGGAGATTTTTTCGTATTTATTCACGAGCACGGCAATGAACTTGTAAGCAGTATTCAGTAATGATCATTTGACCTTGTGGCACGATCTCATGGTTCACTATGACGTACACTATGCAATATGCGAAATTAAAATTTTTCCGTTAAAAAATGTTACTTTTTGAACTCACCTCCTATCATACTATTTTGTTGCGTTCGATGAAACGAAATGGATGATTAGGATGGGTTAAATACGCTTAGGTAGTGGGTCGCGAAGGTCTCCCAATAAAATGACAGAATATGGATACATGCATGCAGTAAGAATCTATTCCTTCTGACGAGGAGATACAACTTTAGAACGACGAAAGAGAAAATTTTGCATACAATTTTCCAAGGAATATAAAAAGCCACTGAAATTCCACAATTCGCAATTAATTAACACACAACCATGATTTCACTGCTCACCTGATGACGCTGTGTGGTAGTGAAACCATGTTCGTGAGTTAATAACGTGTGGATTGGGGAATTGCAGGGTTTTATCTTGCCATTCCTTACAACATGGAGAAATTCAACACAGTTAAGCTTGTGACAGTGCCCCTGTATGCAAAAAAATGAAAAATGAAACGTACCGAAAATTTATTTCTTTCCTGTTGAGCCACGATCGAAAAACTACTCTTCTATTCTGTAACCCAAGTTAATAGTTTGAGAATATACGAGAAAAACCTAAATGTATGAGTGAGTGGATTAGAATTTGTACAAAATTATGCTTCTGTAACATGATCGGCGGAAAGGGGGCGGACTCCTTACATAACTCTGTACTGTTCGAGGCGAAATAAGATCGTGAATGACAGGTCTAGATGGTATGAAAAGCCGAAAGGGAATAATAGAGAATGAATAACTTCAGGGAACTCGAGAATAAAAACAAATCGAAGACGACAATTCTGGATGAAAGGGTAGAAATATGCAAAAAAAATCTTTCAGCGAACAAGAAGAAAAAAATGTTATAAATGGATTGATTTCTTACTTGGACGTAGAATGGAGATGAGGGGATCCTTTTCCTTGCCGAATTTGTGTGAGAGAAGGGGAGGGCGCGGCGTAGGAATAGGTTAGCCGTGCATGTAGAGCAAAGATGAAACAAGAGAAGAGGCAAAGGGGTTGAGAGATATGAGGGTGGGGCGAAGCTATTGGGGGGGGGGCGGGGAGGATGCGAGGAGACGGAAGCCGTTTGGGAACACGGCGTTGCGTGAAATATAAACCCGGAGGCGGAGGTTAACGAATCAATCGGTTGGAGGCACTGCTGTTGGCGCCGGGGCCTGGCGGGCAGATCAACGACGCTTGGGACGAGATTCGCAACGTCACCTCGGGAAGGAGAACTCGATTTTCTCGACTCAAAAACAAATAACTGAACGCACTTCGGATCGAGGAAACCGCGTCTCTCCTCTACTAGTCTAGCTCACTCCCTTTCCCTCTCTCTCGCTCTTCCGTCTACCTCCTCCCGCCCACTTCCCCGCTCGCGTACGCCGCGCCTCGGGGAAAAATATTTCATTCCATAGATCAAACACGTCGAGTCGATACATCCGTGTCCACATTTTTTTTTCGTTTTTGCCATCGCACTTTTGTCTACTTCGACTCCCCGATGGCACTTCGAGAACTAATGAAAGAGGATCAGTCCGCGGAGGCCAATAAAAAGAGCAACGGAGCCCGTTCGCAAATGACATGTCAACGGGGTCACGAAAACAATGGATCCGATAGGAGCTGAATCATTCATGCAAAGAGTATAGAAAACATTATTGTCTTTGCTTCACGGTAGCAATATATTTTTACTTTCGCTACCTTTGATAAGGAACAAGGCTACGACATATTCTTTCAGTATCGATTTCCAAATCATTATATATGCGTCATCAAAGTCATTCATTCATGCATGACAGTTACAAAGCATATAAAACGCCTTATTTTTTCAATTTAACTCTATGACCAAAGACTATTTTTATCAAAGACTCACACAATTTTATGTTGAATCTATGTTTATTCGGTAAATTTAATACTGAACTTAATCAATTCAAATATTAAGTAATTTTATTTACATATAATCCTTTTTTCCACTAGTACAACACTTTAACATCGTCTGAAATGTCATTATGTGACGTATATTAAATATCAATGGGTTTCATGGGTTCCAATGGGAGGTTTCCCCGTTATGACTCGAGATATAAATGCCAAACGTCCAAGAAACTACTAGAAAACCGATTGTGCCTTGTTGTTTCAAGTATGCGCAAATAGTATCGATGGCTCACTCTAAAAATATTCTAAAGTTACCTGAAGACCATGAAAATAACGTTTCGGAATCAGATAATTGGAAGTTTTTCCGTGAGATTTTATGCTTAAGTTCTAAGGTCTTCTGTGAATATGTTGCGTTATTTATCGGAGTAGAATTAGTGGGTTCTATATATTCTGCTATTGACGTTTCGAATAAAATTTAAAAGAGAAAAGATTACCTGATAGAAGTCTGTTTATAGGAAAAAATTATAAGTTATGGAGCTCCTGTACTTAGGATTTACTTTCTTTAATTCTGCAATAGTAGCATCTACATAATATTCTCTGTTTATTGGGGATATCGAGCCATAGGATCACGGAAACTGGTCTCCGTAATGCTCCTTATGATAAGAAAAAGGGCTCTTAAATTATTTAGTGAATAGTTGAGACCGGACGGAATTATCAAGCTGAACTTAATTAATGAATTCTCATATCTTACGCTCAGTTTTAATCTCGAAAATACATAGTTCTCCGAAATGCGGTCAATTTAGTGACTGAATTGTCTATAAAATAAATTTGATAAATTTAAGTCATTAAAAAATCGAATTCATTTCTTGCAAGTCTGATAATTCAAAACTAGTGATACTTGAGAAAATATCGATTTTTATCCAGGAAATGAAAACATGACTACTCTGATTTCCTGGTTTCAAATTACGCAAAGAATGATTTTTTACTACCGCTCATGCAAGATTTGAAAAAAATACGTACACTGCATCTTTAAAAACTATCCAAGTAGTCCGGACGAGTCAGACGTAGACAATCGATTCGGTATCGATGGACAAGGCTGCGGGAAAGAACGAAGTTCATGGAAACACGGCCGTGGTTAGAGTCAACGAGAAACTGGCAAATTATTCCCAACAGGTGATGCAACCTTGCATTCACAAAGTTGACATGATGGCATTCTTCCCGATAAAATAATCTGGAAGTAAAATAAATCCCAAGTCGGATTTCAGGGTGGAGAATACTAGGAGGGGAGGATCAGTCAAATTGGATGAATGCAGGTTAGGGACATGAAATGTGATATCTTTAAGAGTCACGACGCAGCTGGAAAACGTAAAAAGACAGAGATTACTTTGCCGGAGTTAGACAGACTAGAAGTCAGCCAAATAAACGAGCGTTGAGAGACGACGCAGTACACGGCAAAGAGATAGTCGCTGGCATCGTATGAAGGGAAAATTGAGAAGAAACGTGACGGCGAGTTGGCAACATAGCAAGACGATTGCGATGATAAAATTAGGAGAGTCCACAGTATGGATAGTGTTTAATAATAAAAATATGGTGACTGTCGAGCGTGAGGAAGAACACTTAGAAGCATATGACCGACAGGAAGTACTCTCCTGAATAGTAAACAATGAAGCGAATTATAAACGAGTTAAAGGTAATGGTAGTTTGCGGTTGAAAGAAGGAAATTATCATAGTGATAACTGAACTGGCACAACGTAAATTTGACGCATGATTACCAGTAGACCTTTGGAACAAGAAAAATGTAGTCGGTATTGGCAAACAAAATCTTTGAGTAGCACCAGAAATGAACTTAGGCATCAAATCAACAACACTATCAGAATCATATAAGAATCAGGTGAACACAATAGGAGACATTAGTTTCAGATGAAAATTATACTCTCAACACTGGCAGAAGCATCAAGCTAAACATTATTTGAGTAAAACGTGAAATAAAATATAACTTGAAAACCCTGCAGAAGATGACATAGGTCTAAAAGAAAAAGTGACAACACTCATAATTAAAAAACAGGTTTTAATAAAATCTGACCGTATTTTTGTAGACTAAATAATCTATGTTACGAATGTATACGTATAAGTTGCAGAAGGCTAACTCATGCTGAAGTGAGCATTAACAGTAGGCGATCAAGGAGAAACGAAATTTTAAGAGATGCAGGAGAAGAAAGAAAAATACGGCATAAAGTGTCAACGGCATAAAATCTAGTGTTGTCAAAGAAGTAATATCAAGCAAGAATGAATCGGAGATGCAAATGAGAATGTTGTATTACCAGCTGAGTGTATACAAGGGCCTACATATAGGATAGGGGCGGAGAAAAGTTATTCAGGAACTGTATCAGGGAAGTATTTCGAGTTTTTTATTAGTTTTAATAAAAATTGAATGACGGCTGAACGAAGAATAACAGGGCCCACATAAATATACCAAGTAGGTAATCATCTATCGCAGTGAGCGGAATGATAAGAATTATGGCAATCAAAGTAATGAGATATAGCTTGAAATAAGGAAAATTCTGTAAAAGGGGAAATAATACAGTTGCAAAGAAAACGGAAGCCAAAATATATCAAACATCCTGAATCTTGGATCAGATTTCGGATAAAGGCGAGGGAGATCATATTTTCTGCCAAACGAAAGCCTGATACAGTTTTACAAACAGTTGTATGTGGCATGTGAAAGGACTTAAAAAAGACCATAGTAATGATGTGTCTGGAAGATCTTTGAATGAATGACGACAGAATAATAACCTGCCAACTCTGCAACGACCAAGTCAAGGCTAGGAATGAAGAATGAGAGAGAAAAAAGGAAAGTAAATACCTGGTTACTTAGGCTCCGTGACTTCTTTCCAGCTCGATTCAACGTGTTTTCATAAGTGCAATATTGAGGAAGGGCATGGAATGAACATAAGTGGAATTAAAATAACTTTAAAATAAATCAATATACAAATATTTTACGTTCCCCAGATGTCGCGCTTGTTCACAGTTAAAATTGAGAAGATGTGCTGGTATCCTTTAAAGTAATTTACCCAGCTTTTTGATGATACAAAATGAATTAAAAGAAATAAAAATAAAATGCAAGCACGAAGAAGATAAAAGTTCTAGCTCGAGTCTATGAAGGAAGAGAAATTTCATTTAGAAACTCTTACCAACCTCAGCGCTGGCATAATGCAGGGCAGAGAAAGCTCGAAAAATATCAACAGCAGAAAATCTCTATCTATGGAGAAAATTATGACGAAGAGATGGCTGAATCATTAATCACAGACGGTATAGCACGAGAAAGAACGTGTTAACATTTATGTGGAGGATGCACTCTAGCTAAGACATGAAAGCTTGATGATGAAGACGAATGGTTAAGTTCCATCGGAAATCCAGAGCATGTAAAAACGAAATACAGGGTTCGGTCCGAAATTAATGCAATTAAATTTCCCGCGCCGCTCCTATTGATTGGAATAAGATCAAACTATTTAGAATAGATAAACCGCAAAACCAGTTTCAGTGCTCTCCAAGCTGTGGAAGCGGCAGGGCATCAGTTATTGTAAACCTCTGCGCGCCGACCGTATCGCGAATTGAATCAGCGATCGAGCAACAATACGCGATTATGTTTGGTGCTTAACTGAAAAAATCTTTTGAGGAGACTAACAAGATAACTCGTGAGGCTTATGGAGACTGCTCTGTCCTACTCACAAGCTTTGTGGTGGTTAAAGGCCTTTAAGGAGGGCCGGGAAGAGGTTTACGATGAATAGCGCACTGGGCAACCGACCAGGAAAATCTACAGCACTGTGGCTCGTGTTCGACAATTGTTGGACTCTGATTGTCGATTGAGTGCCAAGATGGCTACCAATGAACGAACTGAACTTGTCTTCTACTGTTGTGTTTCGCGTTGTTACTGAAGATATAGCGCTGAGGAAAGTGTGCGCCAGGCCCGTGCCCAAGGTGTTGTCAAACGATCAAAAGACCGACCGAGCGGAAATTTCAAGTGAACTTTTGCAACGTATTGAAAATGAACTTGATTAGTTGCACAACGTCATCACTGGTCATGAAACCCCGGTTTTTTAATACGACTCAGAAACAAAACGCAAAAGCTATGAATGGCACATCGACCAGTCCCCCAGGCCCATAAAGGAAAGAATGAGCAAATCAAAAGTGAAAATAATGCTAATTGTCTTGTTCGACAGTAAAAGAGTGGTCCATAAGGAGTTTGTTCTTCAAGGACAGACAGTTAACGCTGCCCACTGCGTGGATGTGCTGAAAATACTCCGAAAAAGGGTCATCAGGACGAGAAAAGACATCTCCGATACCTGGCAACTCCATCACGACAACGCGCCTTGCCACAACGCGCTGTGAGTCTGCGAGTTTTAGGCAAACACTAGGTGTGAAGGCTGCCCCACCCCCCTATAGTTCTGACGTCACCCCAGCAGACTTCTATTTGTTTCCTTGGTTTAAGATAGCCCTTAGAGGAACCCGCTTTTCATTCTAAGAAGGCATCTAATCAGTCGTGACGAAGACCTTTCGAGAAGTCCCCGAAGATGCCTTACAGGGCGCGCACCGGTCATGGCAGAATCGATGAAAAATATGTGCACAGGCCCAAAGATAGTACTTCGAAGCATTTTAAGTGATTGTGGAAATCAGTTCAATAAATTACTTAAAAATAAAAAACTATCACTTTTGGAACGCACACTTCATATATAGAAGAATATATAAGAAGAAAACAATACAAAAAACTAAAAAAAAAGACCCAGATCAATTGGGCATACTCGTAATGCAGATAATTGGGCAAAGGCATTATTAATTGGACATAAATGGATGACATGAGCGGGATTGTTACCATGATGGGAAGGTCTCACTAGAAATATTACGGGTCAAATACGTAGGCAAAAAAGGGAGGTTTGCAACGGAAATTCTAACATGGTGTTAA
This sequence comes from Hetaerina americana, assembly GCF_022747635.1. Taxonomy (NCBI): domain Eukaryota; kingdom Metazoa; phylum Arthropoda; class Insecta; order Odonata; family Calopterygidae; genus Hetaerina; species Hetaerina americana. The sequence continues at coordinate 57,045,051 of NW_027286070.1, forward strand.
AGAATAAGCATTAGTGAGGTAGGAAAGAGATGTTAATATCCACCAACAAATGAAAGACCTACATACCGTTGAATTAAAGGACAGCTTTGTCTCAGTTAATGGGACGAGTTTAGAAGGAAATCCTCCAGCACTAACCTAGAAATTAAAAATCAAAAAATGTTTATAATTAATAGCAAGAAATTTGACATTAAATCTAAAATTCTTAATAATATACAGCATATAAAAAAAAGGAAAAATAAGATTTTTATTTGCACGTGTGACTAAACAATTCCAATGCTGACTCCTTGAGGAAAAATTGCTCGGCAGGCATAGAAAATGAAAATTAGACTATTATATTAACTCCTTTAGAAGCCCTTAAATAGTTTTACCTAATTAAAATCCACAATAAACATTCGAAGATAGTATAAAGTCCTTGAGTATTAGAAATAATGAAATCATGATACAGATATAAACGCCTGAGAAAGAAGTTCACCTATCTACTTGTGCCTATTGCTCGGATGACAATCAAACACATAATATTTCCTATTCTCTCTCTTTCTGAATGAAAGTACACCATACGTCCACTGCTTCGAGGAAGGCCACTGTTGATAAATGTGTCTTGTCATGAATTTGATATTTTTGCCTGAGGAGAAATAAAACCAGGTATGCGATCCACTGAAAAAATGCGAGATACGAACGTATAGAAAAAATCTACATACTTATAGAACTTTGATACGTAGATATCACTAAACGTCCACAAATGGCCCTTTGAACAATTACCTCGATTCCGAAGAAATACCCAAGGGAAATTGAACCTCTTTGCCTAAATATCAAAAGAGTTTGGAAGCTAAACACAGAAATTACTATGAATAAGCCATTATCAAAGGGAATATTGAGTAAAAGTTAAAAGGATTTCCCGGTGAAATCGCAAAGAAACAATCTAAAATTATTTTTCAATATTAATTCATTCGAACACCGGAAAGAGTAGAGGACAAACGATAAATTATTTCAAGTGATTCAAGAGAAATTAAAAGAATCTTTCAAATACTACTGTCTTAACTGGCAAAAGGAATCACACCATCTGGTAGAATGGAATAATTTTTAACTTCCGACGACTGGCAAACAGTTCCGATCGCCAAGCAGGATTCTTCTACCCTAGCGATGCGCGAATTGTACATGCGATTCTAAGAGGGAAAAAACACGTCTTTCTTATGATGAGTAAGTTATCCTCGAGAGCGGACAAAAAACTAATCGTCGAAAAAAAACCTCCTCGGATGAAAATCCGCAATCAAAAGAGGAAGATGAGTGCTCTACAAGAGCGGGAGGGAAGCAAAATGGGGGCATCTAGATTGAGAGGGCTTGCAGCGGCCGTGAGGATGAGGGCGGAAGGGTTGGATGACGGCGGGGGCAGATGGGACTGGAAGGAGGGCGGTGCGCAGCAAAGAGAATGAAATGAGAAGATGGAAGGAAGCGGAGAGGAGTTGGTGGTGGTGAGACGGATGCTTCCGCTAGATATCACGCCACACCAAAAACTACAGAACTCTACCCCCAGTTCCTCTGCCCCAACCCCCACCTCCCTTTCTCCACCGCGACCTGCAGCGGGTGCACGGCGAGAGTACTTGTAGCACAAGGCCCATTGGCGAGGCGTGTGCGAATTCTCCCGTTCCCATGGAAACCAATTGGAAGCTCTGCGAAAACTGATAGGGCCAAGAGAAGCGGGTCGGTCGGTGGGGGAGGGGTTCTCCGATGGGCTTCCTGGACGGGGGTGCCAGATGAAATTCGAAGAGCCAACAATTTTCCCGAACGAATTTATGCATTTTCACGGAATGATTGGCGGCGACGGAACAGGGTGAGGTTTTGGTGTGGGGGATGGGGATGGGATTGGAGGGCGGTAGGGTAGGGGGAGTGTTGGTTGGGGAGTTGGGAGGAGTTTTCGGTGGGAGAGAGAGTGCGTGAGGAGATGCACCGGTAGCGGGTGAGGGAGGGAGAGAGTAGAATAATGACGACGCCGGTGAGGAGCAAGCAGGGATAAAAGAGGGACCAATGTGCGTAATGAAACAGCGCTCGTCAGGCGGGTGGATTCGATTGAGTCCTCCTCATACCCTCGACCATTCAACCCCCCCCCCCATTCCCCTTCCGACTCCAAACTCTTTACTTCCTCACTCCTCCCCCGACCTCTCTCGTTCAACCTCCCCTCCGCGCTCCCTCCAGTTTTGAACTCTGGTTACATCATCACGAATGGTCTTTCATCCACTCCGGCGCTGCAGTGGCTTCTTTTTTTTATACATATCCACCCTCGTAGTGTGTACGCGTGTACGTGCGTTTGTTCTGCACGAGCGTACATGCATGTGTATGTTTTTGCGTCCGTGCGTGTGTGTGCCTCGAAAACTCGTCAACTGCCAAGCGATTCTTTTTTCCTCCCTCTTCGCAATGCTCTCCATTCCACCTCCCCTACCATTTTTTTCAAACCCCCTTCCGACGTTAATTGGAAGTTTTTCCTATTCATTTGGAAACGCATGTTCGGATAACGGAAAAATAAATTTCGCATTCTCGTCCCTTGCATGCTGAAGGGAATGATGAGCCCTCTCCGTACGTCTGTACGTTTGAACGTATGTGGAAGTGAGTGTGTATGTGCTATATAGCGTTTATAAATATGTGTATATGTATGTGTGTATGCACATATATATATATATATATATATATATATATATATATATATGTGTGTGTGTGTGTGTGTGTGTATGCAGGCATATATATAGGTATATGTAAACATATACATACAGTACATATGCTCTTTTTGTTTTTGTGGGCGCATGTCTGTGTGTGGTGTATTTGCCCATACATTTAAATTCGAAAGTCTCTGGTGGAGGGGAAAGAATTTCCATTATCATTTTTTATCCCATTTTTTATTTTCAATTTGTACGCCCATTCAAGACTACAAGTTTCGCGACGGAGCGAATGTCGGAGTGAATGATTCTTATCATCAGAATGGAAATCAATTCCGGCGGTGGAATCGGACGCCTAATCATGAATACACGATGAGGAGACTGATATATTTTTATCTAACTGGCAACCATTTACGAAGGCACGTTACTTTGGTGGTATAATTTTTCACGAGTTTTGCCTCAATTTGTGGATTTGTCTTTTAGGATGTGCCTGGAATATCTATCCTCAAGTGGTTTAAATAGGAATTTTCGAATTAGACTGTGCAACGGTAGATGTTTTTACGGAGGACTATGATACATTTAAGTTCCAATAAACAAAAACACAGAATAAGGTAACATTTTCATATTCTTGGCAAGTTTGTGTAAGAGTTGAAAATTATAATTTCAATTTAATTTCAATTTTAGTAAACAAGTGTTCTATAGAACTTAAGTTTTTAGATTATTTTCACTTATACACAACTTGGGACTGCATTTCATAGTAGTCATATTTAAACTGTGGAAACATATCTTGACATTTAATTGACTTTATTTATTTCTTGGAAAAAATATGTGGAGAGTTTAACATGTTTTAAATTTTTTGACTGGTGATTACAGAATGAAGATATAATTGGAAAAATTTGGAATCTCGACAGTTCAAACTTCTCAGGAACATATGATTTCAATATAACATATTGCTTCATTATTTATACTACAGAGGATTTTGCAGTACACGCTTAGGTACAACTGCTCATCAAACAACGATGTTGAAGAAAAAAATTTCATTATCCCAACGGAAGAATATGAGATAAATGTGAAAGAGATTCTTAAAGATATCAGTTACATTCTCTAAAAAAGTATTGGCCGAGGCTTGCAATCGTAAATATTTCGTTTTTTTTTCTCTTAATTCCTATATTAATTCATCCTTCTATACTACTCTAATAAGCATTTATAAAAGAAATAAAAATAAGTTTATGAATTGTTGGCCAGGGCTTGGGAGCACAGTTCTGTGCAATGGTTTATGAAAAACCAACCCTAAAGCGATTGAGTACCGCTAAAGAAAGGTCATGCAAATTGAAAAAAATTAATCTCACAATAATCAACCCGAGCGTCGGTTTGATAGCTGATGATACCATGAATTTTAATTTATAGGGGCTTTTGAATATTTTGAGCACCTTTTATTTTTTATTTATGTGTCAGAAATAACCTCAGCAAAATAGATAAATTTTGCTGACATAAGCATAGAAAAGGCTTGTTTTTTTATTCATTCTCCCAGAAAAGTTATGGCATATTAGTTATCCGTAAGTAACTCGATAACTTCGTACAGCTAATTACTTTCAAGAAACTTTATTCCATTCCGAGGAAAAAAAAACGAACCACAGTTGGTCACTACCTCGTCAATTAAAGTGTAACTGGTGATTATGACTCCGGATCAGGGTTACCATACCGAGTCAAGCTGCCTAGGTATTTTTTAATGACGTACTTATTCACCGAGCGAATAAATTTTTTCAGGAAAATAGGGAATTAAGGTGATGAGAGAAGAAAATGGGGCACCTATCTTCGGAAGTCTGCCATTATGTACGTAAACCAACATCAGGAGTAAAAAATACGAGTAGAAATTCGGGATTTAACCTCACGCGTAACAAATTGCGCAAAGAATCAGCGGTGGGCCCCCATCTCCAGCAAGCACGACATGCACCGCTGCACCCAAGAAACAAATTTTTGGGTGGAAAATGAAGTCCTCGGCAACGTTTTCCTCCGCCACAACAAGTACCCCCATACACCCGCCTTAAAGTTAACCGATGCCAGCACAACGGACTCTTTTGATCCTGCTCTTCCGGGACTTTGGAGAGGAGTGCACCCCAATCGCCGCCGCTAATCACCAAGGCATCATCGTAGTGGGTGGAATGGGGGGGGGGGTGGATCGGGGGTTTCTGACGGGGGTGGGGTTTAGATCCTAACCGCATCACCAGCACATTTCTCTCCCAGTGATTAATGACTGGGGCTGCGGAGCATTAATTCCACTCCTATCCCTCCACCCCCTCCCCCTGAGCCTGAAAATTGTTTGGTAGCGCACGATGCTCAGCATCGCGACAGCAAAAAGCCATCGCCTTTTTCTAAATAATGCTTGACGATAATGTTTTCTTTAATGCACCCGGGAGAATTTCCAAATACGTAGGAACGTAATAATATGTATCAAAAAAAAAAAGCAAAAATAGTTGAATAAAATTTTATGCTTTATGCTTCATTTTATGGGACTGCTTTACACGAATATTTTGATTAATTTTTTTGTCCAGTCTCCCAACATATTCTCAACTCTCCAAACTTGGCAACGATAAATGAGTCTGTATCTTTATGTACTCAGAGCCCGCTTTTTTTTAATTGAGAAATTAAAAATTTATTTTTGAGAATTTGTAAACGTTATAGCGTTCATTGTAAAATATGTTCTTCACATCCGTGGGGAGTAACATAAGTATATAGGTTTTTTAAAGTATCTCGATGGGTTAATGAGTTGACAAAGAGAATTTTTTTAAATTGACCATTACTTTTAACAAACCTAAACTTAAAGGATACATAATTGATCGTGCGTAATTTAATAAATGTACTTCCTATCAAAATCTTGCTTGTAAAATTAATATTTTTAATCCAACCTCCAAAGTGACTATAGTAATAGTTCCTGTAATAAAAATGAAAACAACTACTATTTTCTATATACACTAAAGCCTCCTTAACTGGGTGAAAATCGTTCACATGACCTCAGATGTAACCGGATTGAATGTTGATCGGCCACAAAATAAGGACCTTTTAATCTTCCCAAGCCACGTTCACGTCATCGACACTAAGATTTTATTTTTCAATCCAGTAATTAAGAAGTAACTTCATTTTTTTCCTCAAAGGACGCACGTAAAGAAAGAATGCTCGGAAAGAATAAAAGATTGAAGCGCCGAGAGTAATTGGTGATTGATTGAAGAAATTGGTTGCGTAAACATAGGGATTTCTATTTTAAGCAGAACTTTCAATTAATCTAACTTGAAATCTTTCCCAATAATACGCCCAGGAAAGTGATACTACTGGTAAATGTTGGTCACCTCTATGTCACAGTGGCTTAAAATGAGTCGTTAAAGACAAAATATGAACAAATAATCGAAAACATCTTAAAAACTATTTAGATATATAAATTGGAATTCCTACTATAAAAAAACCAGTACCCGTCGGACTCCGACAAGCATAATTATTAACAACGAAAAATCATTATAACAGCAAATGAATGATGCCACAGAAATGAATTAATCACCTTCGCCACATTTAAACAAAGTGAAGTATTAAATGTTCAAATTTGCATTGAAAGGTAATCCGAGGTTAATGAATACATTTTGGTATATTAGAGATAAAAATGAGAAAAAAAACCTTTCCAGTGACTTCTATAAATAAATTAATAAGAATAAATTCAAATAAACACAAAGCACAGAAAGTGTTCGTTCATTGATCAATCGTAAGAAATTAAGATAAATATATGTGTATATATATATATATATATATATATATATATATATATATATATATATATATATATATATGTCTGTATAGTAAAGAACTCAGACCAACACAGTTAGACATTGAAAAAGAAAATGACGTAGAGGAAGACAGCTTAGGTCCAGGCATACTAGACAATGAGATAGAAAGGGCATTAAGGGAGATGAAACTAAATAAGGCCGTGGGGGTAGATAACATTCCCGTGGAACTTTTAAAATGCTTAGGAAAATGTGGGAGGAAGAGGCTATATGGGCTGATCCGTAGCATTTATGAGGAGGGAATCTGGCCGGAAGACTTTGTGAGAGCAGTTTTAGTTCCGATTCCGAAAAAGGTAAAGGCCACGTCATGTGAGGACTATAGGACAATTAGTTTGATATCCCACGCAGCTAAAGTTGTTCTCAGGTTCATAAACAAAAGGATAGAGAGTAGGGCCAATGATTACTTAGGGGATGACCAGTTTGGGTTTAGGAAGGGGAGAGGTACGCGTGATGCCATTGCAGTAATGAGATTATTAATCGAGAGGAATATAGAATACAACCAGGATGTATTTGCCTGCTTCGTAGATTTCGAAAAAGCGTTTGATAGAGTGAATTGGGAAAAAATAATGAGTATATTGCAGAAAATAGGAATAGATTGGAGGGAAAGGAGGCTAATCCGCAACCTGTACATGTCTCAGACTGCTCAGGTGCGGGTGGGAAACGGGGGAGTCAGGATGGGCAGTGTTAGGAAGGGGTGTAAGGCAGGGTTGCCCATTATCACCGTTGCTGTTCAACCTGTATGCAGAGGAAATGATCAAAGAGGCATGGGAAGAACTAGAGGTAGGAATGAAAGTGGGCGGGGAATTCGTAAAATCAGTTAGGTTTGCTGATGACCAAGCTTTAGTTTGTCAGTCAGCCAAGGGGCTGCAAGCATTGCTGAGTGAATTGGAAATTCAGTGCGACAGGTATGGGATGAGAATCAACATTAATAAAACAAAGGTTATGCGATTTTCTAGAAAGAAAAAGGGCAAGCTTAACATTAAAATAGGAGGGCAAAAACTAGAGCAGGTAGAACAGTTTACGTATCTCGGTAGTGTTTTGGACCAACACGGTCAAAGTAGTAGGGACGTAAGGAGAAGAATTGCGCTAGGCAAAGAGGCTTTCACGAGGAGGAGGGAGTTGATGACGGGGACTTTGAGTAAGGATGTTAAGAAAAGACTCGTAAAAACTTTGATATGGAGCGTAGCTATGTACGGCGCGGAAACGTGGTCATTGAAGCAGGAGGATAGACGTAGACTGGAGGCTTTTGAAATGTGGGTGTGGAGAAGAATGGAGAAGGTGAAATGGACAGAGAAGAAAACAAATGAGGAAGTACTTGGTATGGTGGGCGAAGAGAGGGGTTTGTTGGGAGCAATCCTATGGAGGCAGGAAAAGTGGATGAAGGGGGTGTTGACCGGTAGTGGGATGTTGAAGACTGTGATAGAGGGTAGAATGTTGGGCAAAAGAGGAAAGGGAAGGAACAGGATAGGGATGTTGGACGGGATGAAGGGCGGAAGAAAGTACTCAGAGATGATGAGGGACCTGGTGTAGAGTAGAATTTAGGGTTGTGTTTTGTTAGTAGTCACAAAATATTTGTTTGGTAGTTGTGTCCATCGAAAAACCTACCTTAACCGGTAGATTACCTTAAAAAAAAAATATATATATATGTTTGAGTGTGTGTATATATATATGTGTATACATATATATATGTATATATATACATATATATGTGTATACATATATATATGTATATATATACATATATATGTGTATACATATATATATGTATATATATACATATATATATACACATATATATATGTATATATATATATATATATATATATATATATATATATATATATATATAAATATTGAAGGAAAGTCTCACAGTTGTGAATAATAAGGGATTGGGGGTTGGTGCGGTGCCTATCGTACTGGCTTCCCAGCCAGAGGGCTCGGTTTTGAATCCCGGTGGCGTTGAATATTTTTCAGTGGTATCTCAATCCCTACTTAGGTGCTTTGTGCAGGGCACTTTGAGAGAGTACGCCGTCCGTCGGATGGGACGTTAAGCTGCGGACCCCTTGGAGCCATTCGTAGCCTAATGCCAACGCCAGGTTTTTTCTCCACCCTTCATCCTTTCCTGTCCATCCCCTATGGCGCAAATGACCTCAGCAGTCGGTCACCTCCCCTAAATACTACTACTGAGTAATAATTAAACGATAGGAGATTCAGGATATACGAGACGGCGCTGACGAACAAAAAATCACACGTATTCCGAATTTTCGGTGGCCAAACCACCTGCCTATATATATATATATATATATATATATATATATATATATATATATATATATATATATATATATATATCAACTCTGATTAAAACATTTATGCACAGTGACACAGAAAGGATACTCTCACATAGTCGTTTCTAGTTGACGTTTCGACGGCCCAATCATCATTATCAAAATACCGTCCTCAGGGGAATAGAGGAAAGGATGTGTCAAGTTGGATTTTTCTATGCTACATCACCTCTCACCCTATTGTCCTTTTTTATTACACATTACAGAGGTAATGTGTAATAAAAAAGGACAAGAGGGTGAAAGGTGATGTAGGATAGAAAAATCAAACTCGAGGAGGATATGGACAGTTAGACAGACTTGAACGATTCAAGTATTATCATACGAATTTCTACACCAATCAATTACTACACTAATGTCATAAGAGTGTAATTTTATTAAGAAGTAAATTAATTATTACGCCATTTTACTGGATTATAGCAACAAAGTGGGGATCGACACGTGCGGTGACTATCGTACTGGCTTCCCAGCCAGAGGGCTCGGGTTTGAATCCCGATGGCGTTGAATATTTTTCAGAGGTATCTCGATCCCTACTTGAGGTGCTTTGTGGAGGGCACTTTGAGTGATTACGCCGTCCGTCGGATGGGACGTTAAGCTGCGGACCCCTTGGCGCCTTTCCTTAAGAGTAGGCTAATGCCGACGCCGTGTTTCTCTCTGCCTTCTTTCCTTCCCTGTCCATCCCCTATGGCGCAAATGACCTCAGCTTTCGGTCGCCTCACATAAAAACTACTACTGAGAACAAAGCATGATAGCTCGGGTTAAATAAAATCATTGAACCAATTTTAAAACGTTTTTTCAAATCAATTGGTTCATATTTTAAGAACAATTTTCATCCCAAACGAATCTTGGTTGTATTTATTGTATACCCAGTTTTCTATTTTTATCCTCATCTGAACAATCGGATTAAATATATTAATGAATTGGATTTCAGGAATTTTAAACCAATACGTTGAACAAAATTTCCCTAGGTATTCAATTAACAACTATATTCGTGAATAATTGAACCGGTAGCTCAAGCACGTGCACTAGACGGCAGCCAGTGCAATTGCAAATTTATTTTAAATAATTTTAAAATATCATCAGGGAGAACCATGATTTGTATTATTTTTTCTGGCTGCCTCAAAAATGCCTATCGGCTCTTTGGAAACGTAACGTAAATTATCCCACTGGAAAGTGGCATGCCTCTTTTACAGACGATTCAATAAATTTTAATTGGTATTGATTTAATTCTTTTAAAACCCGTCAAGCCATGTATGAACTCAAAACTCAAGAGTGTTTGGTAAATCCGACCAAATACCATTAAAAACTCAAAAATTTAGTTGTTTCGTACTGCTATGTTGGGTTATCCCCATTGAGTGAGTGCTTGGTGCTTACTCGAATAAATGGCATTTCACAGACTTTCTCACCAGGTCAGCTCCTGTAACACTCGACAACTAAAATTTTAATGGATCAGTCTTATTTAGCCTTTCCAGGGTTAAAAATTAATAGTAGTAATGGCTTTCAGTAATTGAAGAAACATCCTTAGATAGTGTGGGCAATATAATGGCTCAGTCGTAAATTTGCATCGATAAAGAGGCAATATCTCCCCTTTTAACGAATATTCATTTATATATCATATATATATATATATTTAATGAATATATATATATGTATAAACTAAATACATAACAATAACATATATTGATGAATAATTATTAATAAATCAATGGGAATTATTTCAATATGACTAACTATGACAAGAAGGCCATGTAAAATGTTGGTGCACGGGTTTATTAGTGGAATTATGATATTTAAATAGAACTGGATAGTTTCAATAGATATTACAAACCATCCCTCGAATGAATAAACTATTGTGGTGACGATAACGTTTTGAATATTTGATCATATATTTGGATGTGAGTACTTGGAATTAGGAAAGATACAAAAACTAACCGAGTACAATGAAACTCACCACTCACACTTTGAACGAGATTCGGGCTTACGCAATTTTCACTGACCTGATCAATCTTCAGCCTACACCAAATCGAGCCGCCTCATTTCTCAGTACTCCGCCGGAAATATTTTGCTCCCCTACGCGTCGCGAGACGAAGCCGAATGCTTGACTGAAACCGGAACGGGGATATGTGATATCACTTCTGATGCTTGAAATTGTCCCTAACGTCAACGGATGGGGAGGTTAGGCGAGGAGAGAAAGGCATCATCAGCTCCGAAGACGTGTAAATACAGGAGGTCCGCCGCACTAATCGGGTTAGGATCGGACATGTAAGGATAAGGAAGAGCGAGGTGGATGTTGACAGCGTGAGGGAGTCGTAATCAACGCGGGATGAGCACGAGGAGGATTCAGGGGGACACATGGGATGAGGGAAGGAGACGGGGGGTCGACTCGACTTGGTTTATAGGACGCGCGATGGGGGAGAGTGGAGCAGGAAATCCTACGCACACATTCTATTTTGAGATATTGTAACCCCCGCCCCCCACGAGTTAAATTTCGGCCCTCAATCAACGGACGAGAACCGCCGCCTCTACTCATTACTCCCTCCCTCGCTCTGCGCCCATCACGCTCTCCTTTTCACTCGGCCTCATTCCACAATGCCGGGATTTGCTTGTCGCTGTTTTTAATATTTCATGACCAAACGAGGCATGGTTCTGCAGGGAACATTAATAACGATGCAGTTTCTATTTGCTCTTTCCCATTTCCAAGTCGGATCGAGTTATCAACCAAAGCCAAATATGGTCACTGCGCGAAATTTCTTTAGCTTTAACTAAATATGTGTAACAAACAAATAGTAGCATAAAGCTAATGCTGCGTAAACATTTAAAAGACAAGCGAAGTTTTACTCACAATAAAAATTATTACATAAATACTTCCTCCTATTTATCCGTAGGCATTGAACAACGAGTGCACAGCTTTAACATTACCCTTTGGCCTAAGATAAATGTTAAATGGTTCCATGCACATGCGTGTGCAATTTAATTACAAAAAAGTCTCAGAGATAAAATTTCCATTAACAAAATATCAGGTGACAGGGAATATTTTTAGTTAATTGCTTCAGGAGTCTACAAGTTATTTAAGGCAGAAGCGCTAAAATCCAATAAACTTGTAAATACTTAGATTTTGTATTCATCTTAAATGTTATACAGTTGGCAATGTATCAATATCGTAAATATTTCCTTTGAAATCCCCTTCCTTGAAATATGGAAATGAAAATCCACTTCCTTGGAATATGATAAACACTACATCTTTCTGCATTAAACTGGTAGTGAAATAGATTAATGAAACTACTATGGAAATTACATATTCGCATCCCAATGCTGTTTAAAAAACATGTGTGCATTAATTAGTATACACCAGTATTATTAACGATTATTACTAGAAAATACGAGTTAAGGCAGGTTTTGAATGGACACAACTTCCAAATATTATCTTGTTTCTCCCAACAAAACTGAACCGATCATCCTTCACCTTCTCCATCCTTCAACAAACCCACATTTCAAAATCCTCCAATCTACGCCTATAATCCTGCTTCAATTGCTAAGGTTCCGAACCATACATAGCTACGCTCCATATCACAGTTTTAGCAAGCCTTTTATTCACATCCTTACTCAATGTCCTTATCATCAACTCCCTATTCGTGAAAGCAATTTTTCTCCTTATGTTCCTTCTACTTTGGTCATTTGGTTACAAAATTCTTCCGACATAGGTAATCTGTTCCACCTGCTCTTGTTTTTGTCCTCCAAATTTTACATTTACCTTAGTTTTTCCTCCTGGAATATAACCCTTGTTTAATTAACTTATATTCTCATCCCATATCTATTGCACTGAATTTCCAATTCACTCAGCAATACTTGCAGCACCTTGACTGTCTGACAAACTAGAGCTTCGTCATCAGCAAACCTAATTGATTTTACAAAGTCCCCTCCGGCTTTCATTCCTACCTCCGTTTCTTCCCATGCCTTTTAAATCATTTCCTCCACATATACGTTGAAGAGCACTGGTGATGATGAACAACCCTGCCTTAAACCTCTTCCTGACACTGCTCATTCGGACTCCTCCGTTTCCCACTCGCACCTGAGTAGTCTGAGACATGTAGGTTACGGATTAGCCTCCTGTCCCTCCAATCTAGTCCAATTTTATATTATATACTCATTAGTTTTTCCCAATCTACTCTATCAGATGCCTTTTCGAAATCTACGAATCAAGCAAATACCTCCTTATTGCATTCTATATTCCTCTATCTATATCAGTACTCCCCTTACTGCAATGGCATTACGCGTGCCTCTCCCCTTCCTAAACCTAAACTGATCATCCCCTAAGTAATCATTTGCCTTGCCCTCCATCCTTTTGTAAAAATCATGAGAACCATTTTAGCTGCTCACGAAATGAATTAATCACGAGTGGAAATCATACTGAGATACTTCTGCTACACAGAGTTAGTTGATTCACTTTCCTGTTTCATAAACGCATCATCTATCAGAGTGGGTCTTGTCCCTTTTTTCTAAGAAAACTCCCTATATTTTTGACAATAGGTCACTTCGGATTTTTTTTTCCTTTTCTCCGGCTGTAATATCCGTCATAAGGATGATGATATTCGAAAGAAAACTGAAATTAAATTAAAAAGATCCTCAGGAAAATCAAAATGCCTATAGGTACACATACGTAATAATAGCCGATATCTAGGTATTGACAGTATACTTCACCTTTTGCGCTTTTTGAACAAAGATCATTTGATGGGGTAATGGAAAAATAAAATATTTTCGATGCATAATATTCAATGTCACAAAGGAAAATTATTTAAGATGCTCTGATCACTCCGAATAAAAACGAAATCTGTTGTTGGTGAAATTGGTGGAATCAGCGTATATATTAACCAGCAAACAACTGTTAAATATCGTACCTTCACCGAATGAATAAAAGTCAATAACTGTGTACATCACTTCTATTGATCGGTATTCTTCCCTCACCGTTTCAATAGCAATATGGACATTTTGCGATATTCCTTGAATTTTATTTATGGACTTTAAAAAGTCATTGGACCCGATGGATGAATGTTAAAATTAAAATAGACGTGATCAATCACAGAAAGCCAAAATGACTGGAGCCAGCTTAACAGTTTACATCGTCCAATTGAATTCTTCATTGAGAGTCCAAAAACTGATCTCAGATTGAACTCACGATTGTTGAATTTCTGCCATTTCCCCTGCTCGAAGCTATATTTCGATCATCGACTGAGATATGCTAATCATTTGTAATATCTGAAGCTCCTAAAAAATATGCGTATGAAATCCCGTCAATATTCATTATACAGGATCATTGTCTGAGAGAAAAAAAATTTTAAAATTACTCGAACGCTTACGATACCATTTTATTCCTTATTTTATTATTTTTATTTTGGTCGAGACAACCTCAGCTTGAAAGAGGAGGGATAGGGAGATGAGTGTGTGAGGGGGTGAGAGACAGAGAGAGTGAGAGGGTTGAGCTCATATTTCATGGTTATGCAAACATTCCATGCTACCGAGGCTACGCACTCGGTCGCGACCGGCTGAAAAAAAATGATATTCCTCTTCCACCCTCTCTCCACACACCCTATACTGCGCCATACCCATTTCACAACAAAAATTAAAAAAAAACCTGGGGAGAAAGTGTGGGGAAAGGGTTTTGGGGTGAAAGAGGACAAGGTATGGAAAGGAAACGGTAGGGATGGAGTGAGGGGAAGGCGTAGGTGGCGTGGGATGAGGGAAAGAGTTAGACTGAGGTTACGAGCAGAAAAAAGCAGCGTTGGAGTGGGAAACCAACAAGTATGGGGTGCTTTAGGGGCCGGGAGATGATCTTGCTCCGTCGTGTACACATATAAATAGATATAATTTTATTTCATATCATTTATTTTTTTTAATTCTTGGAGCTCGTATGAGAAAGTGGAGGGAGGCGCAGGTTGCCTGGTGTTCTTTTATTCTCGCCCGGTGAAAGCAATTGTTTCAGCATTTTTCGGCCTACGCGACGATCCGTGGGCTCTCTCTCTTCAAACCTTTTTTACTCCTTTTTTTTGCTTCACTTCTTTTTTTGTTAGGGCGCTGCAAGCCTCTTTCACACATTCCTTCCAAACCCACACGCACGTCTCCTCCAAAATCTACCTACGCCCCACTCCCTCTCCACTCCACCCCACCACTCCCTCCTCACACCCTCTCTCCTGCATTATTCCCACTCCTCCTCCATGCTCCGACCCCTCCCCTCCAACTCCCCCCTCAATACTGTTTACTCGCCCACCTGTCGCTTAGCAACCACTTCCCTTTTGAGCATTCGGCCCGCAACCATACCAATACCGTGCCGCCACCTCCATCCCCTCCGCACCCTTTTCGCCTTTGAATCCTCGCAAAATTTGAACCCTCCCTACATCCTCAACACTGCACCCCACACACCCCATCCCCTCCCCACCTGTGCCGCCGAATCCTGCGGTCGGGGACACACCCTCCCTGTTTCCCTCGGCACCCTTGCACCCGACGTAATGCCACACCTCGCACGGGGAGGGCGTCGTCTCGTCTGGCCCGGTAAATAAACGCCTTCCGACCCCTCCCCCGACCCGCCCTCTCGACCGCCCCAGGCGTGCAGGGACCGACGGATGAATTGGGGTCCGTGGGTTCGCTCCCCTCACACGCCGACAACGAGCTCTGCCTTCATGCGACCTCGCATATGGACAACATACGTCAACATACCCATCGCGAGTGGCGATAGGCTTCTTCCATGTTTCACAACCGGCTTGGATAGCGAACGAATCCTTCTCGAGGCATCAACCACGGAAACTTGGTAATTTATTAATGGAAAATCAAATATGTGACACTATCTGCATCAGATAAAGATCACATCCCAGTAGAGAGTGTGGAAATGGATTGAAATTTGTATCGCCTGTTGTTAGTATCCAGAGTGGACAAATCCAGGAGAATGTGAATGAATATATATGTATATTTATATACTTATATATATACTTATATATATATACTTATAAGCCAAAGTGATTTTTCGGGTACCAGGTCTTCCTGGGAAACCATAATCGGCACAGGGAAAGGAACTGGCCCCCCTACCCTGATGTGTGAATTTTCACACGCCGTATAGGGCTTAGTACTGGGTGATCTCTACCATCACCTACTAAACCGACCATCGGGTTGATTGCTGTATTTATGGTGGTTTATATACACTTATATATATATACTTATTTATATATTCTTATATATACTATACGTATATACACACACATGTATATATCTCTATAGATACATATATACATAGCATCGGCGCGAGTATTATACTGGTTTTATCCCATAAAAGTTTTTTTCTCTCTTAAGTTTTAATTCACAGTTTGATACAAACGGAGATTTTGTGCAAATATTATAATTTGCAATAATTGAAACCTTGCTTATTAACAAATCTCCAGTCAAGAATTAGACCGTGGCTTGATATTAGAATCCGTCGATAAATGCGTTTCTTCGGTAATCATCGGCCACTTCAACTCGGTATTTATTAATTAATGAACAATTTTCATTAAATGATGACTGTTATTTCCTCACTCATAGTTTTATTTTTCATTTTCAAAAATAATTAGTAACTCGAAATGTTTTTCCTAAAAATTCCATCTATTTTGTCATAAATAAACTCATAATAAATATCAAGGTTAAACAATTAATGCTGCTATGTAATAATATTTTATGAACGGCATGTAACAATTACAAAAGTAAGACCTAAATTATCATTGAGGAGAACCTTTTAGGTTTTTTATCAGACTGAAGCACTAAGGGCACGTTTTGACCGTTGCATGTAAATCGATTTTCCTTTTTCTTCCTTATCTTTCGCCAAAATTCTATTTTGATTCGCCAATTCATTGTCACCGCTGAAACTTCTTGGTGTTTAGGAGAATATTGACATAATTGTTATCCGTCCTTTATCACCCATGGTAGATATACCAGGTTATCTTCCCGTGGGCCACTGGATGGACTTTCGTTTCTGAAGCCTTTCTGTTTTCCGTTCACTCAGGACCGTCAGTCAACACGGTAACTCATTCATTGCCTTAAAACTTCAAACCCAGCGCATTCACCTGGTTCCAATGTATGGCCTTAGTTTTCAGTGTGAAAGCAAAGTTCAACAGATGACCATTGTAATCTCCTTAATTCCGAGGAATGTCAACAGTGGAAGTGTAAAGCCCCTTCAACCCCATTCACTCTCTCCTATATCCCACCCTGAACGGAACAATACATTTTATAAGCGGCCGTTTTAACTGTCGAAAAAATAGAATTGGAGTAATTGTTAATAACTAACCTGTATTGTTAGCATTTATACATATGTGTTAAACTAATGAAAATAATCAAATTATGTATAAAATAATATGTGTAGTTACTGAAAGCTTACGTTCCAAACGTTCTAGTTATATTTTCAAGCATTTTCGTTATAGAGTTTGATTTTATTATATTGCATTATATTTTCCAATTCTACTAAACGCCAACGCCTATAGTAATCTGCTACGGAAGTAACCGCCAGCTATCATAAAATTTTGGGTTTGAGTCTAATTCATAGGGCTCTAATGCACAGTAGGAATTTTAGTCTCTACTTAGGCTATGATTATACTAAATTTCGCCCTAGTGAGTGAAAATGGGAATCTCGAGGACAAACTTAAGAACCGGAAGCATCTGTTAGGCGAAATTTATAAATGTATTTATTCTTTCCACTTTTAAAAGTTGAAATTATATTTACGCAAAAGGCTCATTCTTGCATCTCAATTTTTAAAACTCCAAGCTTCCTATGTACCATTTCACTGTATTCCTTTTCTATTGACACAAAACTCAGGCATTGTAACCATCATTCGTGGTAATGCAACACAATACACTCCCAGTACATTTAAAATTTGACCTTTGAAAATCAATAGCTTTTTCTCGGTAAGAAGTATTTACGGCTTTATTTGAGATAAAGATTATAACTCGGTTAAAAAAGAGGCAACTTGTATAACCTATCATTTAAGGTTACACAATGACATTTTTCAAATTATTGAAACTTCACTTAAGATTTTCATAGGGTAAATACAAGCACAGTGAAGTAGGAGTACATTTATTCATTTTCCATTATTTATGAATTTATGCGATATTCTAAAAAGAAAAAGGCTAAGCTAAACATTAAAATAGGAGGGCAAAACCTAGAGCAGGTAAAACAGTTTACGTATCTCGGTAGTGTCTTGGACCAACACGGTCAAAGTAGTAGGGACGTAAGGAGAAGAATTGCGCTAGGCAAAGAGGCTTTCACAAGGAGGAGGGAGTTGATGACGGGGACGTTGAGTAAGGATGTTAAGAAAAGACTCGTCAAAACTTTGATCTGGAGCGTAGCTATGTACGGCGCGGAAACGTGGTCATTGAAGCAGGAGGATAGACGTAGATTGGAGGCTTTTGAAATGTGGGTGTGGAGAAGAATGGAGAAGGTGAAATGGACCGAGAAGAAAACAAATGAGGAAGTACTTGATATGGTGGGCGAAGAGAGGGGTTTGCTGGGAGAAATCCTATGGAGGCAGGAAAAGTGAATGAAGGGTGTACTGACCGGCAGTGGGATGTGGAAGACTGTGATTGAGGGGAGAATGTTGGGCAAAATAGGAAAGGGAAGGACCAGGATAGGGATGTTGGACGGGTTGAAGGGAGGAAGAAAGTACTCAGAGATGAAGAGGGACCTGAAGTAGAGTAGGATGCTGGATTTTGTGTTTTGTTAGGAGTCACAAAATGTTTATTTAGTAGCTTTGTCCATCCAAACACCTACCTTAACTGGTAGATTAACTAATAATAATAATAATTTATGAATGGATATTCTTTACCATCACTGACGCGGATAATGGGTGAGGAAACTTGAGAAATACCTTGCTTCCCAGCGCTAGCATTAAGGGTCGCCAGAGTAACCAGCCGTCTTATTGAATACATTTTCACTTACTAATCGCATATTCTTTTATAATACTATGGTCTGATTACAGCATGGTTTATATATGTCAGTGTTTGTGTTTCCATATATATATATCTCCCTCTATATATATATTTATTTATATATATCTCCCTCCCCGGACTACAACCTTGACGTGGTGGAAGGGCTGGTGCGTTCGGATGACCCCTAGAGCTGTGCTGGCGGGAGTAATAATTATTGCTCCTGGTAGGGTCACCCATGCCAGATAGGTCGAAGGTTAGGAGCCAGACGAAAGGTAGTCCACGCAGCGTCTGTTCCTCAGTGAGGCGGCTGCAATGGCGTCTGACCCCAGTGGGGCGGCCAGTAAGTGATGGTGTCACGTTAAAAACACTATTGAGGAAGGCAACGGGATACCACCTCAATTATCATTCCCTAGAAAAATATGATGGACAATAGAGATATTTTGAGTCCTGGCAACCACGGGTCTCGGCCCAATCGGCCGTGTGTCGTGCCCGGCAGCATGGGAGGCAAGGCTTCCGCGGTCGTCATCCCACGAAACCCTTGCAAGGGAAAACCAGCAGCAGCACTACTAGTGGAGATAAAAGCAGAACCGACGAACTTAGTTATTATTCAGGTATACATGCCACCGAGCAACCATAAAGAAGAAGAGGTCGATTGGATATACGACCAGTTAGAGGACAAAATCGCGTGTGTTCCTGCAGGGAAACATTTGATAGTGATGGGGGATCGGAATGCAACGGTAGGCAAAGGAAGAGATGGTGATGAGGTGGGAGACTACGGTTTAGGCACGAGAAATGACCGTGGGGAGAATGCAGTTGAGTTCTGCAGGAGACAGGGGCTAGTCATCACCAACACTTGGTTTAGACACCAAAAAAGACGCAGGTATACATGGAAAATGCCAGGTGACTCAGGAAGATATCAGCTAGATTATATCCTGGTTAGACGCAGGTTTAGGAACAGTGTGATAAATTAGCACAGCTTCCCGGGGATGAAGGGGATATTGGCCGGCAGTGGGATGTTGAAGACTGTAATGGAGGGTAGAATGCTAGGCAAACGAGGAAAGGGAAGGAACAGGAGATGGATGTTGGACGGCATGAAGGGGGAAGAAAGTACCCAGAGATGAAGAGGGATCTGATATAGAGTAGGATTCTGGAATTTGTGTTTTGTTAGGAGTCACAAAATGTTTTATTTAGTACCTTTGTCCATCCAAAAACCTATCTTAACGGGTAGATAACCTAACAATATATGGTATATATATATATATATATATATATATATATATATATATATATATATACCATAAACCATAAACACAGTAATAAACCCGAAGGTCGGTTTGGTAGGTGATGGTAGAGGTATATATATATATATATATATATATATATATATATATATATATTATAGAGGTATATAGGTTTGGTATATATATATAATATTATATATATTTATATATACACACACGTGTATATTAATGATAATGAATGAATAATGTAAAAATGGTTTTAGGAATGAAAAGGATACTCTGTTATATTTTACACGCATTCGTGTTCATGTGCTTGTAGGAAAGTGCTAAATACCTAATATTCAAATTTCTCCAAAGGAGAGAGGAGAGCGTATTTTCTTTTCCTCACCAATATTATAAACACTGAGAGGAATTGTTTAAAGGATACTTAAGGAGACAGGAAAAATGGATGATACCCATATTGATATGCAGAGGGATGTTGAAGATTGTGATGGAAGGGAAAATATTAGGCAAGCGAGGAAAGGGCAGGTATAGGACGGGGATGTTGAATGGGAAAAAGCGAACAAGGAAGTATACTGAGATGAAGAGAGGCTTGTAATAAAGTGGGATATTGGGTAGTGTTTTGTTAGGAGAAGCAAAATATTTATTTGGTAGTTGCGTCCATTTACCTAAACCGGTAGATTACCTATTAATAATAGTACATATATAGTATGCATACACAAACTCAGATATATATATATATATATATATATATATATATATATATATATATATATATATATATGCTTTCATAGACGTAACACGGAAGTGCCGAATAGTACAATACACAGTAACACATAATATAGAAACACAAAAAAAGAGAACACTCACACGTATTTTCTTGATATTTCGACGGAAACAATCCGTCTTCCTCTGAAGATGTAGAAGTAATGACTGCTGGAATTGTTGAGGTGAGGGGTGCGAGAGAAAGGGAAGGGGGCCAGGGGAAGGGGAGAACGGGAGGCGAAGGAGGGGTGAAAGGAATGGTTGGGGAGAGGAAAGGGAGAGGGAAGGGGTGGAAGTAACAGTTTTAGGCCACTCCCATCAGTGAACGACATTGAGGCCCGGATGCTGATAGGCCATACAGATGTAAATGAAAGCCAATTCAAGGGTTTTTAATTCTATAGGGTTATCGGATGTGGGAAGGGACGCTAGGACGGAAACATTGTAACACTGGTTGAAGGGGGTATTATGATGGGAAGCATGTTTAGGGATGGAGAGACCCGCGGACGGGGAGGAGGGATTGCACGAGGCGCGGTGGTTGTTAATCCTAATGTTAAGTGGTGTGGAACATTGGCCTATGTAAAAGGACGGGCAGAGTTTACAGGTAAGAAGATAAACAACATTCTTGGAAGTGCAAGAGGAATAGGGGAAGGGCGGGAGAGAGTTGAATGGTGGGATGGAGTGGGGTGGAGTGGTGAAAATAGGGCAGGTTTTGCATCTTGCTCGATGACATGGAGTGGGTATGGCTCTGGGTGTGTGAGGGGATATTGAGAGTGGCCTGGTGGATTTGAGGATATCTGCTAGGTTGGCGGGACGTTTGAAGGTGACAGAGGGGCAATTGGGGAGAAGGTTGGAGGAAGTGTTGTGATTTTTGAGGATGGGGAATAGGTCTTTGAGGATGACTTTGAGAGACTGAATGCCTGGGAAGTAGGTCGTACAGATTGAGAGAGGCTGGGAGTCTGTGGTTGACGCAGGCTTGGGGGTGTAGGAATGTTTAAGTATTTTTTTATGGAGGAGAGAATCAGGGTATCCTCGTTGGAGGAGGGAGTGGTGAAGGTTGTTAAGGTATTTGTTAAGGGATTCGGGATGGTTGCAAATGTATATATATATATATATATATATATATATATAAATATATATATATATGTATGTACATATATATATATATATATATATATATATATATATATATATACATATACATACATGAATGTGTATGTACACACACACACCTGGAGAATGTTGTTTTCCTCTATCCTGACATGAAACTTTGCACGAACTCATGAAACCGTAGAAATGGTCATAAAATTCTTTCATCTACCATGAACTTCTATTTCAAATCATTCCTTTTCCGTCACCAATTTCTACACCTTGCAATCGTACTTCCCACTTTAAACCTTTCAGCGTACCTCCCCACTCCGCATCTCTTGATCTTACTCCCTCAAGTACGTGTATGGAGTAATTTCCGGCCTATCCTCGGATGAAGATCGAAAAAAAATCGTCGAGGCACGTGAAAAAAGGGGAGCGATAATTCACAATTTGGGGAAAATGTCCCGAAACGCCACCACGCCTCCTTGGTCTCCAACCACCCCCTCTCCCACGAACTCATCCGCGCATCCACTCCTTCTATTGCGCCGGGGGGGGGGGATGGTGCGTGTGCAAACACTTCACCCAGTTCCAGCTCAAACACACGCCCCCACACGCTTGCAGACACACGCCCTCGGGCGGACAGGGGCACACACGTACGCATGGACACACAAACACACCGAGTCGTTCGTATCTTTGGCGGAAGGCACGTGAAGGAAAACGCGTCACGCTCTCCTCAGTCACTCGACTCAGAGCGGCAATTTCGTCCTCCGTTTCCCGTCGAAAACACACACGGGGGAGTGGGTCGGAGCTTAATCTCGCCGCAATCCACTCCCGTTTTTATTTTCACCTCATACATAGCCGCTCTCGCCTCTCCCCCTTCCTCCACATCTCCCTCATCCCCGCCCTCAATCCACCCTCGCCGTCTCTACACGTTTCCGAATATTTTTTTAAATATTATTTTCCCCGGCCAATCGAACCGCTTGTTTTATAACGTCTCTAGCACGCCTCTACCAACACCCATCAACCCGGTCACCATCACCATGGACGGACACCAACCGCCGGCACTATTTCATCCACATCGCCACTTCCGCGCGTGTTTGAACAAGAGTTCGTTATTACGCGACCATGGCGACGAAAGTGGACGAAAGGACTCTCGTGTTTCCAGGGCACGACTCCCCACGAGCCTCCTCATCTCCGTCTCATATCCTCCCTCCTGCCCCTCGCACTCCCTCCTCAACCAATCCACCCACCCCGGACATTATTCCTCGTCACAGCCCTCAACTCACCCTCTCACGTCCTCCTTCCCGTAAACTCTCCCTTCACACACACACTGTCGTCCCACGCTCTCTCTCTCTCTCTCCCACACTACCTGCGGACACCTCTCCCCTCTCGCCCCTCCCCTCCGACCTCCTCCCCATCCCTTCATCACCCCGTATATAGGTCCTCGCCTCTTGATCGTGCCCTCGATACCTTCCGACCGTCCACCACTTCTACCTTCCACTATCCTTTCTCGATGAGATAGCCTCGCGAGGCGCGTCGACCCAGGAATTAAGGTTTGTGACGGTATGAATGGACACTTGGGATCTCCAATTTCAGGCTGGGACTTAGGTCGTGAGTTCGCATACCGCGTAGGGTGAGGGCCCTTCCTTTTTGGGTTGACCAGGATTAAATGTCACTGGAGTTCCACCACAGCAACCGGGTGGATTGAAATCAAAATTAGCTCTCAAGCTAACAATATTTCTTAGCAAAAATCCTTCCGGCCGCGATCAAGCAGAACTTGACGAGGTAAAAGAGTAATATTTTCAATAAATGAATGTAGTTCCACGAGGTAAATCATCGATACGATGACGCCTAAAGCTTATTCACAGATATTTACGCATATGGAGTTGCAATAACCTTCGTATGTCATTAACTTATCTAACTATTATCTGCCCAAGTTGAAATGTAAATAATTACTCGAACGATTCAATCCTCCTGGAGTAAAACAGCTAAATCAAAAAAACTTTTTCTGCAACAACAGCAAATCTATCATATAACTATACTATATTGCTCCATAAGTTTACATTGTTAATCAGATAAAATTAAGAAATAGGAAGAAATATTTGTGTGAACATTTTTTGTGGCATCTGAACTACGAAGCTAGAGTTTGATGCCATTTCATGCCATAAATGGCTAAAATTGAACTCTTACTTTCATGAAAATGCGGTGGAACGATTTCTGACGACGAAGTCGTTATACATTTATAACTCTTTTCTTATTTTTGTTTCCTTTATTCCACTTCGACCTGTCACACGGCTCAAACCTCTTTATCGTATCTCCTTCCACTTTGCAAACCCACGCTTTGGTTTTTTCATCTCAGAGATATCACCTCTCCTCGCTGAAAATGTCAATTCAAATCAAATAAAGTCGGTTTTTCAGAATATATTTTCCCTTTCCTGACAATGGAAACGCTCAGGCTATAAATACTTAAGGACTTTATTAATTCATCAACCACACACTTCCCCAAAAGCGATTATAATATAGACACACTTAAGTGAATTACTTACGATTGGAAGAGGGTCAATCAAATCCATTCCATCTCCCTGAATGATTATCGGAAAGGACAGATTGATCTTGAATTGAAAAATAACTCATTTGCTTTTGCTTCGCCGGAAAGATCTTACCATTGAAAAATTAAAGGAGACTCTGATCATGAAGCAATTTGGTTGAACAGGGAATTGGAGTGAAATTTTTGCAGCTCTACGATACGGAATTAAATTGTAACCGCAAAGTTAAACCCTTACAGTATGAAAACTGATATATCTACCGTAAGATAAAATGGAACGTCAATGAATGCCACAATACACACATATTTGTCCTACTTCACCCTATAGAAGCAGTTAACGCTTAAATGTTTGTGTTATTTACTCGGATTTCTCATTACTCATTAATCACTAGTTATATTAATGTTATTAATGAAATTCATCTTTTCACTAAGTGCAGATTCATAACTAACGGTGAAATGGGTTTCGGAGAAATTTTGAAGTTACAAAAATAACTTAGGTGACCAAGTTTGGGTGGGCCTCTGACAGTAGTTGACAGGAGAAGTTAATGCAATGCCATGTATGAAAACTACGCCGGCTGATAGAATGGCAATTTTTATCTTGTAACTCGAGGAAACATTATTAAGATGAAAGGCTAGAATATCCCGGAAAAAGGGGCCGCGGTTCTGCTGTGATAGACACTGTTGATCATGACTGAAGCCGGGAAAATTTCAAGAATATCACCTCTGTTATTATTAAAGAAATAATGCGACAAATGAATTGATAAGAACTCTGGTTAAGGCATAATTTGGCGGTAGCGGCAGATGTCGACCAGCATCCACGATGGACACATATTGAAAGTTGCATCGTCAAGATCCGTTAACTTTGTTGGGTCCATTGTTCTCCGGTTGGGGAACAATGCACGAATTTCTCTTTCCATTGGCTCTGCGCCGCGCTTTGTACGGCCGAGACACGGCCAGAATCCACGGGAGGAGACGGAACAGAAGCCAACACGTCCCCTAGACTGTCCATCTGTGGACTTGGTGCTCGGTGCTTACTTTCGCTCGAAATTAAACCCTCGGCCCGCCTGTCGGTCAACTTTGCCCTACAACGCACAGCCTTTCTCTCTCCCGCGTCCACTTCCTGGCGCCAACCTCCCCCACCCACTTCCCTTTCATCTTTCAATGCCCCCCCTTCCCTCCCTGCCCTTTTTACACCAACGCCTACCTCCTCTCCTATACCCTCTTACCTCCTGTCCAACGCCCACACTTCCGCCCCTCCTTTTTGACATCTAGCGCTGTTTAGTCGAAACGGCGTCATTTCCGCCCTGACCGGTCACACGGGCGGTCCGGAAGCTTTTGCAACGTGCTCGTCTGACCCATGTAACAAGTATATAAGTTCGCGGAGA
Organism: Hetaerina americana; assembly: GCF_022747635.1. NCBI lineage: Eukaryota > Metazoa > Arthropoda > Insecta > Odonata > Calopterygidae > Hetaerina > Hetaerina americana. The sequence continues at coordinate 57,070,823 of NW_027286070.1, forward strand.
TAGACGTCATGCCCAATGGCACTCTTCTGAGAGAAGGAATTTTGAGAATAGTGAGGATTTTCCACCATATTACAGTGCGATGAAGTGATATTCGGCGCCTTTTGATTCAAAGTATTCTCCCCCCCCCCCACGGTTACTATAGAAAATTTATAATATCTACCAGACATTTTTAGGCTCGTTGAGTTTTGGTACGCGCCAATACCGTGAAATGAACGACTTTTGCCAACAAATAACGCAGATAAACTGCTTAGCTCTAGCAAATTTCCCTGTTATCTGGGAATTGGCGTGTCAAATATCATTATTTTCATTTATCCACAGTAGTTATTTAATCGATAAAGGGATGGAAAATATTTAATAGGATGTTCAATAATGTTTCTGTTTCGTGTGAATCCTCTTTTATAGTAAAGGTCAAATAGAACACTCCCACTTCAGAATTTGATTATCTAAATTAGAGAACTCTGCCGTTCCCAGGGCGCAAAAAGTGATTTTTGGGCATTCAGGACTGATGGAACAATGGTTTTATAATACCTTTTCATTCATTGAGTGACTGATGAAATTTACTTTTCGAAAAACGCTTGCCTTGAAAATGGTAATATAAAAAAAGTAAGGTTTACCTAATCAATGCTAATAAGAACTCGGTAGGTATATAAATTAACTCCATTTATGATCGTCATGAAATATGAATGTCACCGCTAAAGACGTAGTGGCAACATAATGCGTCTAAGCCGACCTGAAACCACCTGCGAACAGTAAGACAACCAGAAAATTCACAGAGCGTAATTTAAAAAGTTTAAATTTGAACACGGTAAAGAGTGACGAGTTACAAGCTGATATAGATATGTGTAATACAAGGGAGAGGGGAAATCGCGAAATACATGAGAGAAGGTGAAAGATAGAGGAAATGCCTGATGAAGTTAAATTAGGTCAATGATGAAATTATGGAGATAGAGACTCATTAAAGAAGTTCGTAATTTTCATTCTGGAAAAATATTAAGCATAAGATTACAAATTCCCGGAACCCTCTTTAAATAATTAAATATGCCCTCTGTATCATTTTAGAAGAAAATTTAATCTCAAGTTAAGAACCAGAATGCGATTTCAGGATACACAAAAGGATAGTTTACACTCATGCAAGCTATTTATTCAACGAAACCGGTCAAGTAACAAATATTCAGTTGAAAAACGTGAGATATAGGTTCCGGAAGGAAAAAACCATTTTTCTCTCTTCAGAGAAGATACCTAAAATGTGAGACTAGAAGCCTTTATGAAGTTACACTGCAAAAAAGGTGATAGATAAAAAAGCAAGAACGCGAAAATAGAAAGAAACTCAGATAAAGGAGTTAAGAAAAGATTCAGATTCTAAAAAAAACACATATAATCGAGGAGAGAAGTCAACGTTTATTTTATATTTTCGTTTTAGTTTAAACGGAATATAAAATCTCCGAGACTCTGAATAAAAGAAAACTCAGTATCACCATTTCAATCTGTTAAGGCCTTTGACAGCGACAAGGGGAACGTTGAGGATAAAATAAGAATAGCTATTGGACGTCCAGTGAAAAGGTTGAAGGACAAAGGCTTTAAAGAAGAGAGGTATTGGAAAAATACAGAATATGAAGATGTAACATTACTTAGTGTCAATTTCAAGTTTACTTTTTGTCCTCAGGTGTTTCCTCCCCCCCTCCTTATGTAATAAAATCAAAGGGAAGAAAAATGTACTTACAAGCTGATTTTCCGTTTTAGAAGAGAAAGTGGTCAGCTTTAATGTACAAATCAATAACTTTAGATCGTTTCAAGAAAAGAAAAGAATGGCTTAAGGTATTATATAGTGCATTATGAAAGCATCTATCAACATACGCATTTTTATAAGGAAAAAACAGACGGGTTGATTAGAAGGATGTTAGAAAAAGATTAATATTGATACTCAATACTGATGAAAAAGTGGACTTGATTAACATTTTATCACTGTAGATATATTTGGTAAACATCAACTTCACCAATTGCAGCCTAAATATTACCTTAATCCAACTCAATCAAATCATTGTAAATAAATAAAGGGACACATTAACAAAACAATAAAGGCCGTAACCATGGAAGAAAGTTTTAATTATTAATAACTCAAATAAAAATCAAAATTATTAGTAACACAACAACTGCTCACATTTAAGAAACTAAACATTTGTTTTTCTTACTGGACATACGATTTTGGTTACTATTATCATATGATCTTATCTCTACCCTATGTATTCACTGTTCTGAATTGTTAAAGAACTTCGAGAAATTTATTTTCTTAACAGTATGAAATAATCGGAATACGGCAGAAAAGTGGATCACGCTCCCCTTAGGCTCGTATCATTTAAGGAAAGATACGTAACTGTAGGATTTAAATGGAGCTCCCAGAACCATGCCCTAAATGTAAAATTTGGATTCTATCAAAACTTGACTGCCCTTACCAACTCAGGTATATGTAAATCAGAAATATTTATGATATTTTTCTCCACAATAGCCGAAGAGGGATCGAGGAAGAACTGAAGATTAAGACTTTTCGACGATTAAAGTGCATCTAATTAATATGCTTAGATTATCTGGGATGAATATATATTTTAATGTACCGATTAATGGATAAGTTGAGGACCTAATAAGACCTTCAACCGGCTGTTAGATGTCACGAATGTACGGTATGAGTCTTAATGGACTGCCCATTAACAATCAAAGGAAATAAAATAATCGGAAACATATTGAGATGCGCAATTATTTCGACTTCGCTTAGTTAAAATTTTATTCGTGATACTCTATAAGATGTTGTGATAACGAATTATGCCAGGGGAAAAGGTTATATTGTGAGTATTTTTGAGCTAAGAAATTTGAGAGTAAAATTTGTAGTTAAAATGATAGGGAGGATAGTGTCGACCTCTGGTAGGTTTACAAATATTGCTGGAGAATAAATGAATGAACTCGAAATACGCAATTGTTGAAAAACTTGGCCGAGCTCAAGGTGGGGAAGTGATATTCTTGAAACGTCTAAAAGGCAAAGTTAACAAAAGATTATGTAAACTTAATGGATGGAGCGAGGGTTTCCTAAAGATGTCCATTTCTTAAAGTCGAGAGAGGAGGGAATTCATAAGAGGAATTGGCCAAGAAAATAAAACGGAAAAAAACAGTTCGTAGGAACAATTGTTTAACCAAGGTGAAAGAACTTTACCAGAGGACTAGAAAGAAAGGCAGGATATGACTTAAGAGAAGCAAGTGAGGATGGTGAAACTAATTGAAATTCTTTGACAAATTATATTAAATGCCAAACTTGGGAGGCGTGTTGCGTATTCTATTTAAATTCGCGGAAGCTAAATATTCAAGATATATTGAAAATACTTGAAGTTTATTATTTATTTTTGGAACATTTCCCTTTACTCTTACTTTTATTCAAATCAAATTCTCTACCCAAGTTAATACTAGTTCGTTAACGCGAACCTCGCTACGGGTCCTCAATTAAGTAGAAAATTTTACAACAACCAGCTTCAATTATATTTGCATATCAAAGGATTAATTGAGTCATCTCAGTAAAATACGAGCTATCTCTTATTACCACAGCTTACCTCTGATTTTACATGAACGCCTTCCACTGGAAATTTGAACTATGTAATTTCTACACTTTTAATCAAATACTCTTCAATTGGCCTGCAGTGTTTGCTATTTTTTATTGAGAAGAAAACAGAAAATTGGGTCAGGCATGAGGAAAGCTATCTCATTTCGCCAAAGTCAGTAATTAAATAAAGGGCGAAATTCGAAAATAATTTCGAAAGGTTGACTGCAATGTATAGATTTTTAGTCTGATTGTTATGGCCTGAAATATATTTAGACCATGTATTACTTCCTTAATTATTTTTAAATTCTATCTCCACTCTCTACAACTCACATGCAATGCAAATACTGCAAGTACTGAGTGGATTCCTCATTCTTTATTTTCATTTTAAAAACCTCTAAATTTCAGTTCCCTTCATGACATTAGTTCCATTTTCTCTAATATTTTTCTTTTACAGATGGTCTTACACATTAAAAATATATCTTAGGCAATTATTATATCATTCTTTAAAAAGTGAAATTGTTGAGGTAGTCATGAAATAAGCAACATTTCGTTAAACCATTTTAAAATTCGTATAGAGAAGTAACCAACTTTTCCTGGATACTGGGCACCTAAAAGTGTTACCTTCAAGTTGACTAGAATGTGGTGAATTTGGTGAAATGAATGGGGAGGAGTGGCTTGGAGCAGCATAAAATGAATGGTGCTGTTTCGGGAAATAACTCTTGCTCCTATACCAACCTACCCTTCCCCTTTACAACTTCCGTCGCGGATAACATAATTACCTTACGTGAACTTCTTTCTCAATAAGATGGCTCTAGAATGACTTGGTCTAAAGACAATACTAGCAGTATTCGTCTGAGTTGCACTTTATTAATCTTTAGTCACCTAATAATCAGTGTTTCTCACCTCCACATTTAACTGAAATTAATCGTACACATCCTTCTCTCTGCCTCTCTTTCTCCAGCTCCTTTCATCGCCCATACACCATATAATGAATCATGCCATTCATGACTCATTATATGGTTTGCTGCAAATATGAAATGCAAATATGACACGCAAATATTCCGGCAAATAATATTTAGGTCAATCACCACTATATCGAGTTAGTTCAATCAGGGTTCTCCATCCATTGAAGGATTATGGATTGCCTATTTTGCATTTGAATTACCTACTTCCCGATATTTCTTCTTGAGAATTTGAACTAGGTAGAAGCAATGTTATATCACATCCGAAATAAAATATTTTCTATATAATCGACTTAAGATATCGATCTTCGATTTCGTTGGCTACCTTAACTCAGTGCGGACTCCAGCTTACACAATATATTCTCTTGGAGTGAATAGTAGTATTTAGGGGAGGCGACCAACAGCTGAGGTCATTTGCGCTATAGGGGATGGACAGGGAAGGATGAAGGGTGGAAAGAAACCCGACGTCGGCATTAGCCTAACCTTAACGAAAGGCGCCAAGGGGTCCGCAGCTTAATTTCCCATCCGACGGACGGCGCACTCACTCAATGTGCCCTCCACAAAGCACCTCAAGTAGGGATCGAGAATCTACTGAAAAGTATTGGACGCCGCCGGGATTCGAACCCGGGCCCTCTGGGTGGGAAGTCAGTACGATAACCACCGAACCATCTCATTCCTCTGGGGATCAAATAGGGAAACTTCAAAATTGATCATTTTTTTAGGACAGAAATAACGTGAAGTAATGTTTCGGAGTATTTTCGTCTTTCTTTATAATTGTACCTTTTTTTCACTAGGGAGAATTCAATTTACTTATAATTGTGCGATATTTTCACTTGGAAGAATTCACGTTTGCTCTCTTTTAGAGATATATTTTTACTGATAAGTTTCGTGGAAGTGTTACATTCTTCAGTGGTCAACGGCCACGTTTTTTTGCTTACTGTGCGCTTTTGGCTAGATAAAATAACTAGATGAACTAAACCTAAAAGAATTAGACCTTCAAAGGGGTAATGTGCAGAAAATGATTGGGGCTGGGGTGAATATAAAAACAATTTTTTCCGTGGATATATTATTGAATAGAAAAAAACAAAAATATGCCCGTGAAAACTGGCGTACAAGAATCAGCATTTTTAAAACTGAGATGAAACCTCTATCTGAAAAATTTGTACTCATTCCATGTATTTCAAATACTTCAGCTCCAAATTTTATAGCCTTGCAGAAAAATGTTAAAGTTGCGTTTGGCAGAATATTTGCAGCCGAATTTAATATAATTCTTGAAGTCCGAAGTTAAGTAATATTCTCTCGTATTCATTCATGGAGAGAAAGGAAAAAAATGAAGCAACGAGCTCCTCGATATGAGCCGCCTTCCTCGAGTCAGCTATAATATTTCCTTTCAAGCATTATTCCCTGAAATTTTTACTGCTGCATTACAGCGGCGTCTGAAAGACAACGGGCGGACGTGACGCGAATACCTCCCGCGGGCACGGCACGCAGGCGTGTAATGGCAAAGCGGCCTCATTATCAGCGTGTTTTTAAGTATTCCACCCTCGCCGGAGAAAAAGGGTACGCCTTTTGGCTCGCGTCAATGCGCACCCATGGAAATGTCCCGTTCCTTTTTATACACCATCGAAGGAAGAATTGAAAAAAAAAATTGAAAGCCAGGAATTAAGCTCCCGGAGATGGAAGGAGGGTCGGGGGAGGGAAAAAAGGATATTTCTCCACGGGAAGAACAGATGCACATGCGACGGCGTTCTGGAGGAGAGAGAGAGGGAGGGGAGGGGGTGGAGGTGAAAGGACGGAAGGTGCATAAAAGACGAAGAGGCGGAGGAGGTTTCCTTTTTGTCTTCCTCGTCTCTCCCCATCCCTCACCGACCGTGAAAGCCCTTCTCCCTTTTCTACGGGCCTAATGGAGCGAGACGGGGTGGAAGGGCGAGAATGAAGAAGTTTGCACCTTTCCTCCCACTCTCCTTCCCTCAAGAGAAAGGGGCGGGGACCATGCGATCCCTCCGAAGGACCAGAGACCCAAGAAAGTGAAAAGATTCCCTCCGCCCGTTTATAAAAGGTCCATACACACGCACACACTCCCGCGCGCACGCCAATCGACTTTCCACGTCCTATTAACCTCCGCCACTCCCCTCGCTCTGTCCCTCTTCTCAACTCCCCCGATAAACCACTTCCCAGGCCCTCCACTCCCCGCAGTGCCATTCGCCAATGGACGAAATGGAGAGAGACGGATTTTTTTTCGCGTGTTGGATGAGCGGCATTCAGGCTTCCCGCGATGAAGTCCCGTGTTCGGCTCCAAAGGTAGAATGAAAATTTCGGCGCTACCTGCCTGCTTATGTGCACAGTGAGTGGTATTGCCTGAAATTGAGGAGTGTGGTAGGCATCCAAATCGTATCATCACATGGCGCATTCCACTAATGCATTGCTTGGGATTCTTTCCTGACTACCGAAGTTATCCTAACGCTATGCAGTGGACCATGTGGGGACGAGGTTAGTGTGAGGCTCTTCAAATGTTAGGATCCTCTTTTATCCCTTCAACTCCTTTAAATTTACTTTTGTATTCCCTTCTCCCTAAGACATTGTGTTTTTCACGTTACCGGAAGGAGAAAAGCCTGGTGAATTGTCCTCCAGTAGTTGAGGTCCAAGTTTCAATTTCCAATGACATCTAAATTTAGCTTCAAAATTGCCTATTCAAGAGCTCAGTGATTATTTGTGAGTCAGAACTAGAAGTGGAGAGAATGGAAACTAAGTATTTAATTAATTATTGGAGTTGTTTTATTAAATTATTTATTTATTTAATTTCAAACCGCTGCTTTACGTAACATTGCCTCCGCAGTAGTTCTCAATCTTAGTATTCCGACGTCGAATCGAGGGCTGGAGTATAAAAAGAAGAAAAAATAAAAATAAATAAAAGAGTGAAATTTTCTTCATTTATTCCTGATATTTTTGTACTCCCACATCGATTCTGGGATGCCCACATCGATATTCCCCCCTAACTTCCCGTTGAGGGCATCACTCGTCTGCCCGTCTCTCCTCCGCATCTCCCATTGCGAGAACCACTTGACGTATATGGTTCAACGGTCATCCACGAGTTTAAACTTTGCCAACCGTTTCTTTTTTCGTTACGACGCGAAGAAAGCAGGAAGGAGATAGGGCGAGAAAAAGATTGGGCGAAGGAGGAATAGAGAGAGAGCGTGGGGCGGGCGATGAGAAATAGACCGAGAGACCGGATCTCCTGCATTTCGACGGCGAGAGACGGTGGACTTTCCACCGCAGAGTTTTGCTGCGTAGGTCCCCGACTTATGGACCCAATGAATCCCCTTTCAAACCCCGCCCCCTTTTTATGCATACATACACATACGTACTCCCGAACGGGGACGAGGGACGGGTATACGTAGAAAAAAGAGAGGAAAGAGGCAAGAAGCCTCCGGCGGTTTTGGGAGCAGGACGTCTGGGGAGGGGAGACTGAGAGAGGGTTTTGGGTGGGGGGGGGGGAGACACCGTTTCGGCGCTCGTGAGCGGGGAGAATGGGGGCGTGATTTGCTCGAAAATCTATGAGATGATCGGGAGAAAAGTTCTGACTCTGTTCCGAAGGAGTTTTCGTGCGGGAAACGACGCGTTTGGTTGAAAAAATCTATATATATAAACGTATAAAGGGGAACATTTCTCGGGGTGATAGAAAGGATGAGGATGGAGAAGAAAAAAAAATCAAGTCGTTGGGGACGCGATGTGAGGTGTGTGGGAGGAGGAGAGCGGAGTGTTTCGGGGAAGGAGGGGAGGGGATGAGGAAGCAAATTCGGGAGGTGGTTGGAGCGCACTGCGAGAGGTTGGGTCGGGGGACGATTGGGAAACGATGGCACATTCACGGTCGCGAGAGTGCGGTAAAAAAGTTTATGCGGCTGGGGTGGGTGTTTTTTTTAAATTACGGCCGATTTGGATGAAAATAAGGGGGATTATTCGCGCTGTGAACTATGCCGTCGGAGGGCGGAAATCGGAGTCGTCATAGACCTGTCGATCAGGGGGATGCATGGGTTTAACAAAAGAAAGGGCATCCGCTGAGTAGTCAGGAAATGGACATTGCTTCGAAGTCATTCTCGGGTACCCTAGTGATTCATCACCGGATTAAATCAGAAATCACCCCTTCAAGGGATGCTTCACCGAAATATCCATAAAAAATGAAATATTTCAATCGTAGTCGAAAATGCAAATTCAAATGCATTGATTTGGATCAAGAGTTGGGCTAAATATGAAAGCGGATCCTACTCCATCTATTAAAGGGACATTTACGGCTGGCAGTACATTCGTTGCTTTATTAATCATTTTAGGTATCTGACGATGATATTATCATTGAAATATAAAACTAATAATTAATAATTGGGGAATATGATAGTCATGTGGGTAGATCGTTCCGCTAATAAAGGATAAGCTAAAGATGAGGTAATCCAGAGATACCCTCCATGGTATCTCTGGATTACCTCATCTATAATTCAACTAGTTTTGGACAATAGAACTGCAAAAAACCGAGCGGTAAAGGTTAAAAAATCAGCTCCCTTCTAGAGGTGAATGTGTAAAATTGACATATCTTAATAGTTAGTTACTTCGTCGTAACTCATATCATTATAGCTTCTCCCTACAAATATCGTCCTTCAGGTTAATTACTGTGATAAGTGAATTAGTATTATCAACTTACCTAATAACCTTATATGAATGTTAAATAATTTTCTTAATTTTACACATAAAAAAATGATCCCTTAAGTACCAAAAGATGCATAAAATGAAATCTAATTGAATACAAAGTTTAGTGGAAATATTTTTAATAACAATTTTCTTCTTCATGACTGCATTTCTGATTTTAGCATCCACTCCAAGCCTTATTGGTAAATTTCCGTAAAAGCACGATAGGTTCTTTATTTCTCTCTCATATCCTTGAAGACACACTTTATGTATCTTCATTTCTTCCAATAAAAGCTATTCAAACAAGCAACTCCACTCCATGCTGAACACGATAAGACATAATCCGATGAAATTGGCCCGCTCAATGGGCACTACGTTACATGTGCTAGCAAGAGAAAAATATTCCCAATTACTTTCCCGAGATCCTCCAATCAAAACGATCCACATTTCATATCGTGAAACGCACCATGTCGTCCGCGGGGGCCGATGCATACCCGAACGAAACGATACTGCCTTGCCCTCACAAGAACGTAAAATAAATATTTCGAGAGTGACATTTAATATCCCTATCGAGTAGGTATGTGCTTTCCACAAATTTGAAGGCTGAGATCCTCCTCAAACAACCCAGGTGACTCTCTCGAGCAGCTCCTCCCATGGAAAGAGTCGAGCCTCCAACTCCTGGAACGGAAAAGCTATCGAGGCGAAGGGAACAGGGGATTTAATCATCCCTTCCCCCCCTCCTCTCGACCGTCGCGGAGGGCTCACCCCGATGATTTGGAACTAGCGTTTCGTTGTCGCTACCAGCAACATCGCTATAAGGAGCCTAGGCATCGGTGGGTGGGTCTTCTGCGAAAGGAGGCGACGAGGGGATGAGATTGGATCGGTTTTATGTAAAGGAGGGGGATAAAAACTTTCAAACTCTGGTGAGGGGAAGCGGGGGAGGGATTTACAGGGAGGAAAGGGGGGGATATTGGAATGGAAATGGGAACTTAGGGAGCAAAAGGGGGGTTAGCGGGAGGGCGAATGGGCCGATTGGGCAGCGGGAGAGGAGTGGGGCGGCTGTCGGGGTAGCCTTCGATGACGGGGGACTCCCGGGACGTGAGGAAGGGGAGGACGGAAAGGAATTGTAATTTAGGAGGGCCGGAGTGGGAAGGGGGAATCGGGTGATCAGAGAGGGGGAAAATAGTTTCATTCCCCGAACAGGGTATGAAATAGCGGAAGAGGAATACAAGGCCAGTGACGGTAATAAAGGCGGGCGGAAATGCACCAGGAGGGAGAGAGGTAGGAGGGTGAGCCGGTTATGCAGCGCGTATGCATGGTGGGAGAGTGGGGTGGGAGTTCTTACGCCCGTGTGAGGTGCCATCGAAATGCGTGGAGTCCACTGGTTGGCTGAGGACCGATACACTCATTGAAAAAGTGTTATTGGAGGGGCAGGAGAATATGGGGAAATACTTTTGAAGCAAGCGCTTGGAAATGAGGTAGAGGGATAAGAAATGGGGTTGGAATTTCCACATGAGTTACAGTGCCGATAAAAGACAAGGATTCATAAGTAACGAAAATTAATTTAGAATGCAAAGAAGTGTTGATTCCTAAAATTATGGGGACAATGATAATATTGTTCAAGTTTTAATAATTTATGAAGGTTTCCATTGAAAAACATCAACACATTTATCAGCGGGACCATTCTCGTGCGCACGTGAGGGTGTACCAGAGTAGCGAAATAGATCGTGCCGAATAAGTTTGTGGAACACTAGAAAGTTCTTTTACATAATGATTTTCAGAAATATCCTTCAAGTCAAGCAAGACTCGATTACTTAGATTACGAAAGATTTTAATTATCCCCATACTTTGTAAATGCTAAATATATATTTAATGCGTGAAATTTAAATGTGCATCTCTGCATTTACACAATGGCATTAATGGCGTCCGACATTGTTCCGTATGTTTTATGTTAAAAATTATTGCTGCTTCTCTTAGCACGAAATTTTCTTCCTAGAATGCAACTGGGCATTTAGGTATCAACCCCCAAAATAGTAACGTAACTAGTAGATCTTGAAACTATTTACTTCTACCAACACTTTCTTTCATCACGAAATGCAAGGATGGATTAACTTTAAAATTGGTTTCCCTCAAGGAACCCACAAATTTGATTCCAAATGAGTAGTAAACACGGTGGCTAGCACGCAACCACACCACTGTTTTTATTACTTCCACTCAGAGGAATACATCTTCGATAGAATTCTACGAATCGGATGTAACAGTAAGTCTTGGAATAATTGGATATTTTTATATAAATAGGCCGACACCGACCACGAATTTCGATACACTCTGCTTCCTATCGATCAATCTTCCCTCACCTTTAAAAACTCAAAAGAGATGATTATTGCCACAGCAGTAGTGCGTCACAATTGAAACTGTAACCTCACAATTTGTGGTTTGGGTGAAGAGAACATCGGTGGTATTTGAGTTTACTATAAATTAACGGTCATATAATAATAACCAGGAATAGAATGATAGAGGAAGCTGATTTTGGTCACTTCATATATATTGCGTGATATATCGTATACAAATATACATATGTATGCAAATCTCTACGGGTCTAAAAACCAGCCTTAGGATATGAATTTATTTTTGAGTAAAAGTGGTGGAAATGGGAAAGATAGATGAACATAAAGCCTATTTAGAGCATGTGTAGGAGTGTTTTCCACTTGGGTTTATTGTCATCATTTGTGGAAGATAAGAATAAGTATATATATATAATTGTTTTGTACTTTTATTCTGCACTTTAATTACAATGTACAACGCATTACGACTTCAATACATTCTCTTCACGGACACACTCCTTATAGAGTATAAGGATAATCATCAAACGTATTTATTGCTGGTCTGCTTTTGACTATACCTATATTGTCTCAGACCTCGATATGCAAATAAAGTACGATGCCATAAAATTTCCTCGCTGATGAAACTAAATTAGAGTTCCCAAATAAGCGGTCTGAAAGCTTTTATCTTAATATTTTTATCCCCAGATTTTTTACCAAGAATTTTTTCATGCATACTTTGATTACGTTTTATTTGTTTGTAAATATACCTTATATTCTCTGTGATTTATTGATTTATGCAAAATAAAATTGTGTCATGGATCCCAAATACTTATCATACATTCAAAACCTGGTCGCATTAATGTGAAATTATTCCTCGCCTTTTTCCTAATGATTGTATTCCTCTATCCATGCTATCAATGGAAAATATATGCTGATGTGTATTCTCCATGTATGTTTAAAGGTTATATTTAATCATTAATATTTTACTTGTTCTTAGTTTCAAATGTGAATACCGAAAACCTCCTCTTTTCTTATTACATTGAAATAGGGTATAAGTATTAATTTAAGGATTTCAATAAGCAGAATGTAATAAATGTGAACGATGCTATATGGGATGTAATTTTGTGCGCTTCATTTCTTCACCTGCAAAATTTAGTTCCTGCGGATTTTTCAAAATCAACTGTTAATATTTATTCTGCATGTAATTCATTCGTGAGAGTGAGGTGACGGTTAGCACCACTTTGAAAATATTCCTCATTCCAGTGATATCCCTCAAAAAGGCCACATCCTCCAATCGAGAGGACGAAAATTATTTCGCCCGGAGAACTCTCCAAACGCCGAGCACTCAATCCGGACTCGGGCATTCCCGAAACATCGCTTTTCGCAATCAGTTCGAGCGGGAATGCATTCCCCTCGGGGGGAAACCGGAGTGTTTGGATTGTGTCCCCATGCACGCGTGTTTCGACAGAGATGATGGCGGACTCACGAGGACGCCGAGTCAACGGCGGCGTGTCGTGACGCGCGCAACAATCGCTCCCCCTCTCACCCCACTCCGCTGGAACACGTGCGGATGGGACTCGTCCCGCCCTCTCTCCATCCCCATTCCTCACCGCCCCCGAGTACACCCCCGAAAACGAGACGAGGAGGGGCCACCTCCTTCCTCCCTCCCTCTCCTCCGGACGGAAAACTCTTTCCACGAAAATAAAAAAGAAATAAAGAGAAGAGTCGTACATTCTGATAATGAGGGTGGACCGGAGGGGGGAGAGGATGAGGGAGCAGGGTGGGGACGGCGGAATTGCATCCGAAACGGGAATTCGATGGCGTGGTGGGATTGGCGGGTCGGGGAAGAGGTGAAAACAGGAGCGCGCGAGGAGGAAGGTGGAGTGAGGAGGGGATGGTTGTTTGAGAGGAGGAGGAGGGGAACTGTGCGTGCTTTTGTGTGCGTGTGTGTCTGTGTGGAAAATAGATAGGTTGAGAGAAAACAGCCTTCATTTGAGACAAAACTGAGACCACTATGTATCCTTTTCCACACTAAAAAACATAAAATAAAGAACACCAGACAAATATTGAACATACGCATGAGCATTTAACTACAACATTCACAAACATGAACGTTAGTATGATTAACTCAAAATAATTGGGCGTCTAAAATTTATATATTGGTCAATTGTTATCCCATAAAAAATAGAAAAAATGTATCAATTGCTCAGGGTCATGATTAGCAAAGATTTATGCATGACAAACGATATCAATTCTTTGGAGAAAGTCAGGAATGTTGTAAAAATGATTCTCTAAATTTGTAAAAATTGAATACCTGAGTAAATTTTACTACGGCATAATTGATTAATTCGTGCAAAAAACCTTCTAATTACGATTAAGCCGTGCGAAAATTACTAGCCTAGAAGTGCGAGCCAGTTTAGTTTGAATCAACACCGAGAGAAGAATTTCGGAGACACAAATTAAGAGGGATTATCATATTGCGTAATATATTAAAAATACTTAAGTATATACCCTCTTTTTATGCCAGAATTCTTGGTTGAAGCAAAACCACCAAAGTAAAGATGACCTAAAATTTATGAAATGGATCGATCCTTTCCCCTTCAAAAACTCATGGCATAACAACTTCATAAATCCGAAGATACAACTAAAAAAATGATCACAGACCCGTGTCCTGGCACTGTGAAAGACGTTAACGTGGCCCCTATCTGACCCATTATGATAATATTGCGAAAAACTACTCTATAAAAACAGAAACACAGAAATGACAGCGTGAATGACAAGTGAATTCTACCGAGAAATAGGTAACGGCGTGGAGGAAGAGAGAGAAAGAGATTAAGGTGGTGAGAAAAGCGACGTAGTAGAAGGAAAATAAGAAACGTGGGCAATGGGGGCTGGGGAGCAGGGTAGCCAATAGGTTGGCTGGGGCAGGAGGGTGGCTGAGCGAGGGTGGGCGGGATGGAAAGCGAATTCCGCGCAAGAATTGTCGGGGAGGGTTCCCAGAGAATTCTTTTTTTCCTAATCCAAGAAGGGAGCGAGAATGGGGAAATGAGGGGAATTTGAATGTAGTCTGTGGATGGGCCGGGACATGAGGTGGGGACGGATGGAAGTTGGGGGATGAGGGAGGGGAAAGAGAAAGGGAAAGAGGAGGGAAATGGGTTAAGGGCGGGCTGGGGGTTGCCTCATCACCCGACCGCCCACTCCTGGTTGGGGTTGAGGACGAAAGCGAGGAGGCGGGAGGGAGGGTTTTGAGACCAAGGAGGGAGAGATGGGAAAGGAAGTGGAAGGGAATTCGGTAGCTAAGGGACACGGGTGAAGTGGAGGAAGGAATGGAGAAATAACGGGGGCGTAGGAGTTCATGGGAAGGGGTGGAAGAAGGGGAAGTTTCGACCGTTAAGGAGATGGAACAGCACGTGATGTCAATTCGGAAAGATATGGGCACATAAGTCGGATTGGAAGGAATAATGGACTATTATAATCGAGGGTATTCATATGAAAATAGCAATAAATCGTATGGATTATATATTTATAGTGGTTTCTAAAACAAATTGACAAATTCTATTCAATTTATAAACATTGTTTTGTATGATTTAAATCCAGTTTTATAATAATTTAAACGGCCATTACCATTGGAATCAATATCATCTGAACTGATAATGAACATTATCATTTCAGAATTTGAAAAAAACGATGATTTGTAATTTACAACCCTCTTGTTAGCATAGCTAACTTATTTGTGACAATTCGAACAAATCTCCAATATTGGAGATTGTAAAGATAATGTCACTCCATAATTCTTAAATGCAATACAGTAATGAACCTTATGAATGATCTGACAATTTTAAATTGCCCTAAAGTAAGGTGGTTTTTCAAAAATACTTTCCTGGGACACCATGTACATTTTAATTTCATAGTGTCTTATTATTTTATCATCTTTTCAAATTAAATTTTCATTAATTTTGTTTCCACATTGAACGTAGGTACTATTCAATAAGTAAATCAGGCTATAAAGTGAGCATTTGATCAATAAACATTTGCTTTTGGGAAAGTAGATGATAGTGATACAATGAAGTGAAAGGAATACATAAAAAAATTGAACTACATCGCCGGTAATCTTCACTCTATGATTTAAGAGGGCAAACGCCGATATAAAGGAGAGATAAAAAGCGAGCTGATAAATTAAGAAAGAATATGCACACTGCGGCTCGGAAACAGAAAGTTCATAGCCTGGCGAGGATGCTAGCCTTCAGGAGAACGAAATGAAAAGAATAACTCCCAAAACAGCCGAATCACTTGTCATACTTTTTTACTGAAATAAGGAAGATGAAATTCAAATAAATCTAAGTAATAATACACTTGGATAGTAGAAACAATTAACCTAACTCCTCAGGTGGAATGTTATGGAAAAAAATAAGGAAATAGTCCATAGAAACACATGCGAACAAGGCTTCCTTGTACTACACGTAGTAGAGATGTACTACACGTATGAGGCGAAATAGTAAAAGAAATAAGAATCAATTTATTAATTATGCTTAGGGTTCTGAATTATATCTTGTAGAGTACCTTTCCTACTGCTGTCAATGGTGAATTGGATGAAAAGACGACGAAAGTGATGAGTGTACGATATTCAATGAATGTTAAATATGCTCATAATAAATGATGATAATAACTGACATAAAATATTTATGAAAATGGGGCAAAACAATTTTACCAAGTAGTTGTTGGGATGCAAATGTTAATCATATAGACATTTTACTCGACGTACAAGAGTCAATATAGACCTCTGATACCATCAATTAACTTTCAAAACTGTCCAAAAAAAACTTTTTAATGCAATAGAAAGAGAGAAGTAATTGGAAACGTTAGTTTTGAAGATCTTTTTGAATGAATGAACTTATTAGCAACTGTTTGAAAAGTTCTACGAAGTCTCGGGGAAACAACGCGTGGAAAACACTGGTAAAAGGATTGGATGATGTAATAAAACGATTTCCTTGAGATATCCGTTTAGCTAAAGACATAAAGATTGATAGGAACGAATTTCGCCGAAAGACCATTTAGGAATAAATTTAAACTCGATTACAAAGAGTTAATGTGTTACGTAAAGAGTTGAAGAGATTTATAGAGAAGAATAAAGATCCTTAGATCCACTAAAAGAACAGAAGGCTCCTTGAAACTAAATGATGGCGTGGTATAATGTAAATGAACATTTGACTATTTAATGACAAACTACGAAAGGCAGTAACGACAACATGGAAGAAGTTGATCGCAATGGGATTATTAAAATAAGTATGTTAGAATACACGAAATGGAATTTACTGCCGGCGTTGTGCGAAAAGTGGAGTGGCGGTGTTTTAGCGATGAACTTTCCCAAAGGTGAAAGGTGGATAATGTAGTTATAGGAGAACAATTTCGCCGCACTAATCGAGGATAACAACGCTGAGGAAATATTTCAAATTTTTTAAAGCAAAAATCACCTCAAGCAAATCTATTTTGCTTTGGCAAACAATCGTTTAATTAACACATCATCGTTGTCACGATTTTTAATGAAACTGCTTTTTTCATGAAAAGAAATCCAAAATACACGTATATTTACACATTCTTCTGCTTGAAAAATGATGCAACCGAAGTCAATATCGTCACGTTGAAAAATTTATTTTTTTAATTATGATATTTTTCTAAAAAATAAATGTGTGTAAAATAAAGGACGCAAATTAAATTTGCCTCAAATCAACCCAAAATCCACGCAACCAAACAAATCCTAGAAATAAATATGTAAATACGAAAGAAAAAAGGTGACTTCCAACATATATAGAGACATTTATAATCATATATTTTATTAAATTAAAACTTATATAGCTGTTAAAGAAGGCTCAAGCATGGTGGGTACTTGGTCTAGACACACTGCTTTCTCAGTATAGTAATGAATCTGTGGAGCAGGCCAACTAATTTAGTTAGTAATCATTTTTAATCTACACGCTAAGAATTTTCAACACGCATTTACTTTATCATTCTGTTAAATTAGATTAATTCATCCATGACGCAGAAAAATACTCCAACTATAAAATCTGGATTTCTTTAAATGAACTAACTTCAAAATTATTTATTTCAATCACAGGAAGGAATTTAATCAGCTCAACTAAAGTTCTATGAAGTCATATTATAGTAAACAATTAATGTTATTGTCTAGAAAAAACATCAAAGAATAAAAAGAGAGGGAATGTTTCATTGACTCACCCCAATACTTACTTATATTAGAAAAAAGGCTCATTGTTAGATTTGACGCTATTATTTAGTACATTAGTTCGAACAATGTGTCGCGAACCGTTATCTACGGATTCGTCGGCATGTGTGCGCCATCATAAAACATTTATTTTTGAACAATATTCATTTATAATCGGCGTTTTAAGCTAAACCCATAATGGATTATTTTATTCTGAAAAATCTATTTTCAAGTTGTTTTCTTTCATTCCATTAAAAACCCTTTTATTTAATATTGGGGTCCCTGGTCACATTGTATTTTTGAAATAAAAAGCCCCAAATCGAAAAAGGTTGGTGGTAACCTCCGATTTTGCTGGCGGGGAATAAATGATATTTTTAACTAGCACCGCCGTAGGAGGATTGCTAATTTTTCCCGGACCACCATTCCGTTTACTTAACCTCGGACTTCTACGTCTATTTTTGCTCATACTCCAGCTTCTCCATCCCTTAAACTCTCTTTAAGCTATAGAGTTCAGTTACGAAATTGTTGGCCGACTTTACTTGGAGCAAGCTCATGGCTGAAAACCCTTGAGCGTGAATAGAAATGTACCCGAACCGAAATGCGAAAATCCAACATCGCACGGTTCCTTGGACGCGCAGTGTGTTTAAAGGGGGAAAGGGGCGTTCGGAAAAAGCGGCCGAAGGGCGAGGGAGGGGATATAACTAACTACGTAAGATGAGACAAGAGGTAGTGTGACTGGAAAGTTGCCCAAGAGCCGCGTCCTGCTTTCACGAAGCGGGCTTTCACTCAGTGGTGAAGACTGAGGAGGAGGCCGAGAGGGCAAATAAAGGGCGGGTGGCGACCCGAAACACAGGACACAAGGGAGTCAAATGGGTTTATCCAAGTGAGCGATTAAACAAGAAGCGAGGAAAGTAGTGATGGGGAACATAAAGTGGGTGCAGAGGACGAAAGCAAAGAGAGAGGGAGAAAGGAGGTGGTTAAACAAGGACAAAGAACGAGAGAGGTCGCGTCGGAGCCATTGAGGTCCGCTTTAAGTGGTCAAATTTCGTGGATGAATTACGCAGTTGTTATGTCGACTTCCTTTTTCTTTCACCGCGATATATTCTTCCCTCTATCTTACGAAAACCACGGAAATGGAGTGGAACAATTATTATCCTATGCAGACGGTTTACATTGGTACGTCTCAGACTTGCTCGCTAAAAATGGTCCCTATCGCAACATATTTGAGCGGCAAATTTCACGATTTTTCATAGAGGTTGTAGAAATGTTGCGAGGTGTAAATAATACAGCTGTAAATAGTGAGAAGAGTTGTAAAGGGGCAGTACTAAAATGAAGGAATAGGTGCGGTGCCTGTATTACGGGCAACCATTTTTGGCATTCTCAGAAGGCGAAGAAAATTTCGTGGAGTGTAGTATCCATGGCGTGGGCAACAGAGTTTACACCGTAGTACAAACAGGTTGTAATATTCTCCTTAACCTCAGCGATCTCTCTTAGTGCCAGTTTATTAACATATTTAGTATACATACGGAAGACAACTGGTATACCAAAGAATGGGTGACGAAAATCGAACCGGTCTTCATATTCAAATATATAAATCATACACAGGGCTTTACAGTACTGCATTATTTTTAATCCATATATAGGTTCATATTTCGCCAAAGTTTATAGGCTTTTACTGCCAGAAAAAATAAAAGCAAGGTTTAATTTACCATGCCCAAGCTAAGATTAAAAGTTGCGCTTTGCTGACTTTCATTAAACTAGCTTCTATCAAATGAACGCACTACATTCGAGGAGACGACATACCTCTTCGGAAACGTGAATGCAGATAAGAGGGAAAAGTGGACCGTTAAAAATTCATATTGCCTTGTCAATTTTGTGAATTAAGTTCTCTGCAGTCTCTTCATCAATAAAAACTAAAGAAAATGAAAATATATAAATCCCTTAACACGACAATTATATGCCACTGAATTCCGGGATATATAAAAAATTTATGCTAAGGGTTCCAGCAATTAATCACCGCATTGTAATTCATATTTCTATTTATTAAAAATAGCTATAAATTCGGCCACATTTTTTAAAGGCATTTTTCATTCCTCTGCCAAATTATCAAAAAGTATCAGAATTTGAGGACCTAGAGACAATAAATAAAATTAGTTATGAAACGAGTACTGATTATTGGCAACAAAAGTATGAAAAGCAAAACACAATCTGCTTGAATATTTTTGCTTGAAGACGAAGAATGAACAAGGGATATTTCAGGAACATCAACCATGTCAGGAATGTTAACATTCATTTCAATCAATACGGTACATATTCAAACGTTTTTAGCGTCATAAAAATATTAAACTGATTAATGCGGACAAAATTAAAAAACGTATTGCATAGTATATCATTGTCAATAGTGTCATAATCAAGGATAGTAGAAAATATGTCGAATTGACAATAATAGATGAGGTTATCAGCAAGAAGTAGACATATTTTTCCTAAAACTTTTGATCAATTAATTTTTATTTTATACTGAGGAGCAAGAAAGAAAAACTTACACAGAGCTGGCTGTAGAAATTTATTTAGACGGAGTGTGCTGATACTAGTTCAGTTTTGAAAATAATATACCCTTCCTTATGCAACAAGTAATTATGCAAAGGGTTGAATTATTTTTAAACTAAAGGGTCTAAAAAGTATTAAAGAGAAAAATATGGATGAGTGTAGGCTGTAATAGAAAAATTATCGATTAACTCAGAGGTTTCATAGCGCTTGTTTGCATTCTAAAAAGTTTCATTGGAATTCTAATAAACGTCTTCAAGTTAAACTTGAAGACCCTGAGTGCTCAAAAAAGTTGTTTGAATAAGAAACTCAAAACTCAGGAGAACTATTATGATAAGAAAACTAAGTTGGGGAAACCTTTGCAAAATATAAAAAATAACGCCATTGAGATACTCTAGCATTTAGAAGGCTAAAAATAGCATTGAGGATAGCACATATCATTTGGATAATAATTTGGAGGAAAATGGACTAATTGAAAGAGCAATAAAATAGTCGTTTATTGGGTCGATCAGTTTATAGACGGGGCAGGCGTTACTTCAGGATTATCACCGGAAAACGTTATAGGCTCCAAATTTTCCCTGATAAATAATAACGATTTTGAGTTCCCACGGTAGCAATTAACTTAGATATTTGCAAATGATACGTTCACTCACAGAGAAATAATGACACCTACGTGCTACACCCAATCAATATAAACGAGACATCAGAGTTATGTATGTAATAGGGATTTTAAATATATATTACTAAATGTTTTGAATGAAATTTTAGATAGATAGATACAAGGTCACACCCAAAAGTGGTCGGACTGATTTTCTCTGGCGCGAATGGAGCGGTGGAGGGGGGTCTGCCTGGCAGGGTAAGGTGGAGGGGGCTCTTAGCAACAGACCGACACCCACCTCAGTCGCCTGCGGGCTGTCGTTGAGTGAGGACACCGTTTTTAGTGAAGCAAGTTTTTTTTCCGCGTGAAAAACAAAATGAATCTGAATTTAGAGCAACGTTATTCCGTGAAGTTTTGTGCGAAACTCGGGAAGACGGCAACTGAGACCCTCGATATGATCAAGCAGGCTTATGGGGACACTGCCTTAAGCCGTTCCACAGTATTTGAGTGGCACAAGTTGTTTAAAGAGGGTAGGGAGTTCGTTGAAGACGACCGTCGCTCCGGACGGCCGTCGACGGCAAGAACCGACACGAATGTGGACAGAGTGAGGACACTGCTGAACACAGACCGACGCTTAACCAGTGAAGAAATTGCAGACCAGTTGGGTCTGTCTGCATCCAACGTCCAACGCATTATTTCACAGGATTTGGCCATGCACAAGGTGTGCGCCAAGATGGTGCCGAAAATTCTGAGTGTCGACCAACAGGCAACGCGTGTGCGCATTTCCGAAGAAGTGTTAGCCAATTTGCACCGAGATGAAAATTGTTTGGATAATGTGATAACTGGTGATGAAACATGGATTTTTCAATATGACCCCGAAACGAAAAGACAATCGGCGGAATGGCACACTTCCGCGTCCCCACGTCCAAAAAAGGCTCGCATGAGCAAATCAAAAATCAAAACGATGTTGATTGTGTTTTTCGACCGTCATGGAGTGGTTCACAAGGAGTTTGTCCCACCAGGGGAGACTGTGAATGCGAACTTTTACGTGCAGGTGCTCACCCGCCTCCGAGAACGCGTGAAAAGATTCCGACCGGCCATCGCAAACTGCTGGGTACTTCATCATGACAACGCGCCGTGCCATGGCGCGCTCGTCGTCAGACAGCTCCTGGCCAAATACGGCGTTGCCACGTTGCCGCACCCTCTCTATTCTCCCGATCTGGCACCACCGGACTTCTTCTTCTTCCCCCTGATGAAAAGACAGCTCAAGGGACTACGTTTTGACTCGATAAAGGCCGTTCAAGAGGCTTCGAAGAGGGTCATCAACGGCATCCCCAAAGAAAATTTCCAGCGGGCGTACGGGGAATGGGAGCAACGTTATACTGATTGTGTAGCAGCTCAAGGAGCATACTTTGAAGATTATTAAGTCGATGTAAGTATATCGTCAATAAAATTAAAAAAAAAAATCAGTCCTACCACTTTTGGGTGCGACCCTGTAGCGGTCTTTATTTGGGAAAAACTGAGACCTAATGGTCCCTTTTTCCATTTAACCCAAAATCCAGTTTTTGGATTATAAAAAAATCAAAGAAGAGATAAGTTATAAAATTGATTAAAGCGAATCAGGAATTTTAAAGCGGAAAAATTATTTGGGAGTTGCACGGAAATCTAATCTTCCTTGTGCTTCCTTGTGTCTCTTTGGTTAGGCATTAGAAATATGCTTGTTCAACGGACTAAGAACTAGTATTATTTTCAAAGAGAAGGGGCCTAAAAAGGAATTCAGATAAATACCCATATAGATAAAAATTGTATTTGAGAGATTGTTTATTTGATTAATTATTGCTATGCGCAAATTCAAATGGACGCTGCAGTTAAGTAGTCAACAATTATGGTCTTCGAGAATGAAAGAGATAAATAATGCGTAGAAGTCAGTGGAAGGTGGCTGAAAGAAAGTGGTCAAAATCCGAAGATTTCAGACTGATGGAAGACATAATATGTGAGAGTGGCACCCTGTGAGATATGATACAAGCGGGTCATAGAGATTTAAAGACATCGGTATGATGGGAAAATAAAATAATGACCTGAAGACAGACAAAAGTTCAAGAAAAGCAAACATATGTATTTGAGGAAGTGCTTAGGATTGATGGTATGTAAAAATTATTGTATGAAATTTTTTTCAGGGAACGTTAAAAACCTACTTATTTCAAATACCTATAGATATTAATTTTCGTTTAAGTAATTAAAATTCAAATCAATCTATTCGATTACGTAATTTACGCAATAAAACCGACAATAATACCTCTATAGACCCGGCTTGTCTATGATCAGAGAATAATGTTGAGAACACACAAGAAAATGGAGTTTAAATTTTCTCTCTACAGTAGCGTGCCCGGAAACAACAGCTGGATTGATGTACTCGTACGAAACTCTCTTAGTTTAAACTCATTCGTAAATTCTAATATATGGCTCCAAGTACCAATTGCGAGTCGGAGCTACATTTCGACCCAATTCGACAAACTGAAAAAGAACGATCAATTTCTTAAAAAGCTTAGGACGTCGGCGACGGTGTCTCATTTAAAGCCATGTGTGCGACACCTTCATTATAAATCTGGAACACCTTTTCGCGAGATTACACGGAAATTGAAAGGATTCTTCTCCCCCTCGGAAGGTTGGCGCATAAATCTTCCCTGCTCCCCTCTTCCGTCTCATCCTGTACAGCGAACTTTCTTGGCCTCTATAATTCCACTCCGACAACCCGCCTGGTGTCCTCTACCCTACTGCTCTCCGGGAAGAGTCATATCTCCTCAACATCCACAAACACACACACACACACAAGCCAACTTCTTCGCGCCCCACCACACCCTGGAGCGACCCCTCTCCTGAAGTCCCCCTGGATCCCTTCGGTCGGAGCCATCGGGGCATTATGTGAAGGCGGCTTGCGACTGCTCGCATGCAGGCAGAAATATTGCCGCACGCTGACGCCGACGGGGGCTTCCTCCTCGGGAGGTGACGTTTTGCGTCGGGCACGGGGGTGTGGGGGGGGCGAGAGTGGGAGGGAAGGATGCGGGAAAGGAGGCTCCTTGAATCGGGGGGCGGGTCGGGGGAGACGCGGATGTCTTGTTAAAGGGTTATGCGAGTGGATGAACAAGGCATCCGAGTGATTAATTGGTGCGATAAATCGAATCGCTCGGGATTTCCGAGATTGGGGAGAAGTCAAGTGAGGTAACGCTTCCGCACGGAACCGCAGGCTCACTCTTTTGTCTCCCTTCGTGTCGTTTTGAGGGAAACTGCTTGCACGAGTGACGGAATGAATGCTGCAAGGAGACCTCTCCTTCCCTCTCTCTCCCTTACCCGGATCTTCCGAACCTGAGACCCCACCCCACACCCCTCCCTCGGAGAAAGAAACTCTGCTGCCTGAAGAAGGATGGGGCACCCCCCTTCCACTCCCCCGGTAAACCTGTCCTTCCCCACCAATCCCCATCGCACCCGCATCCTCACCTGGCGCGCCTGGAGGAAGGACACTTGGCCTAGAGCGAATTTTGTGACGCTCCGACCGACTGTTTCTTTCCCTGCTCCGCGTTTCTTTGTCTTACCCCCCCCCCCCCCACCTAGTAGAGCCCTCGGGAGTTGGTGTGGGATCATTTGCGTCGTGGGAGTGCGATTTGATTACCTCGACGAAGGCTTAGGCATCTTACAGCTAGGGGGGATTCGTGTGCTTCGCAGATATTTGGGGTTTTAATTTTCTGTTGGGTCTGGCATAAGTCTATGACCTCACCGAGGACCTGGAAAACCAGGGCTAGGATTATTAACAACAGACTAATAGAACTACATTACGCTCCATTTGAGACCAAGCGGTAATCGTTTTATGTGACGACTCAGTCTTTGACAATGTTAAACTATATGTACCCAATTGACATATGAAATTTCATGAATTGGAATTGTTAAAATAAAAACTGTAAGTTCCACTGAATAAGTCGACATTATCAGGTGATGTCGGTTGTTCGACGAAATCGGTCGTTTTAAATATTATTCAATGGAATATAATTTACCATTAAGGTCCATAAAGTTGAACCGAATACCACATGATTCTTCGTGACATAAGAATGTCAAAAATGAATTCTTCCAATGAACTATTGGATGGGTCACTTAGAATTTGTTAAAATTAACTCCTGATAGAGAGATATGTTGACGTGAATTATTTATTAAATATAGACTTATCAAGTACCTTATATTATTACATTATTTATGTACGAGAGGGAAAGGCCACGTCATCCACACACCCGCAAATGTAAAGAAGCCGGATCAATAATAAGTATCAATGGAACTTGCGACATATTGGATGAATACTCGGGAATAGACTTAGATTTAGCAAACACAATATCTATTCAGCGCATGAAGAAGAAATAAATTCAAATTACTAGGAGATGTAGACGGAATCAAAATATCTTTAAGATATTTATATTATTGAGCGAATTTTTTGATATAGTGTGAGATAATGTATAAAAAACTTAGTTGTGTGCCTCGAGCTGAGGTAGCAAATTTTAATATCTAGTTATCCCTTAAAAACCAAAGCTACCCAGCTTCGGCTTAGATTAAAACTTTAACCAATCAATATTTCTCTGCCAGAAATATTTTGTGATACTGGACCATGATTCAACGAGGGTAGCAAGTTTAAAATTTCGTTTAACTCCTCTCCATCCTACCGGAGTGTACTCATTACGTCGAGACACGAAACTTCTGTGCCCTTTTACCTTTTTCGGGAGTGAAATTTTTAAAGAAGAGAAAAATGGAGAAAAAAATTACCCATGAAACTTAAGCAATTCCATAAGCATCAATCACTCCGCTCACCCAAATTGAAAAGAACCGCAATTTAGTAATCGACACATTTCGGTGGGGAGAAAGACATTAAACTCTTTTTAGAACCCCTTTCTTTATCATCGGCAACCATCAGGAAACCTTGTCGTCCTCACCTACTCCTCTTTCGAAAGACGATTTTCCCTGAATGGGGTCGTCCTCAGCTGACAAACGTATTCTCCCCAACTTTCCACAAAACTCATCCCCTCCTCACTCTAATGATATGAGATATTAAGATGAATCTACGACAGGCCTACATTTATCGGACACTTCAATTTCATCCGAGAGATTAATTAGAAAGCGCGTAGCTAGGCACCCAAGTTTTGTGGAGACTAATTGAAATTGGAATTGCAACCCATTGAACAGGTGCCAATGGGTTAATTTTACGGATACGTCAATTACTTTCAAGAGGCATAAGAATTTATTTCAATGCAAATTAATTTCTAAATGAGCAGAAAAGTTCTAATAATAACTTCTTCTGAAAAAATAATTTTTTGGGCTAAAAAATTAACAACAAAAAAATAGCGGTTAAATATCACCCTCAATCGGACTAATTTTTAAAACAACATGCATCAAAAGTTAAGACTATGAGACAAATATTTTTTGGTAAATTCAATAGCGTGGCCCACATTCAAATCATTGATTGTCATTATTATTGCTCCTATAAACTGTTAAATTATATCGATAAGTTGTAGATAACACTGAATATAACTAAATATGAATGTGACTAAATGTGGATAAAACAAAATTATTAATGGAGACAAAAATATTACCCAAATATTTTTTGTGATAAACTCTTACGAATTTTAGAAAATCTTTGAGAGGCAAATAAAAAAAATACTTTTAGTACATACTAAGTCTATTATTTATACCTTGTATAAAGTATGAAATTTGGCCACCTTTGCTGCCATAGTTACATAATTGCCACTACAGTTGCATAATTATATCATATATAATTGACCTAGTTTTCTCGAGATAGGGTTTCTCTTGCAGTATTACGTTACGAATTAAATATAAAATACCGGGCGCATTCTTCCTTTCCACGAAACTGAAAATGGCATAATATTAATTTGTGCTGCAAAAAACTCAAAATGGGCTTGTTTTTAGAATATTTTTAGAAATAAATGAAAAACTTACTATTTCATAATAAGGTTTATTATAAAAACTGCTGTCAAATAAATTATTTATTAACGTTTACATATACAGCAATATTATTATTTCATAATTCAGGAGGTCCTTCGTGTTTTGCAATGGAGGTGTGAGTTAAATTTTTCCGACACAATAAAAATCTTAAATGAGACATACGTTTGGGGTAGATATTCCACTACGAACACAATGGAAAATCATCATGGAGCTTATTTGCCAGTTAGTTCATAATTTCGGGGAAATACAGTGCCTAATTGAGACCAAAATAACATTATACAAATTATCTTCCTAACACTGATATTGCCAAATACAGAATAATTAATTTACATTAAATCATTAATAATTTTGATTAATTTACATTGTTAAAAGTAAACTACCGGTACGGTAGATTTTGGATGGATACAAGCTGCCAAACAATTCTCATCTCTTTCTAAACAAAACAAAACCCAACATCCACTCCACAATAAACCCCTCTTCATCTCCGTATACTTCCTCCCCTAATTCCGTCCAACATACCTATCCTAATCCTGCACCATCCTCTTTTGCCTAACATTCTCCCTTCTGTTACAGTCTTCAATATTCCATTGCCGATGAATATGCTTTGAATCCGTTTTACCTGTCTTCTAATGATTCCTTCCAACAATACCCTCCACTCCCCAACCATTCCCAGTACTTCCTCATTTGTTTTACTTTCTGTCCACTTGAGCTTCTCCATCCTTCTCTACGCACACACATTTCAATAGCCTCCCATCTACGTATATCATCCTACTTCAATGATCATGTTTCCGCGGCGTACATAACTGTGTTCGATAGCAAAGTTTTAATGAGATTTTTCTTTACATCCTTACTGATCGTCCCCCTCATAAATTCTTCGTAAAAACTTCTTTGTCCAACGCAACTCTTATCTTTAAGTTATTACTACTTTGACCATTTTCATTTAAAACACTTCCGAGATACGTAAGCGGGTCCACATGCTTCAGTTCTTACCCTCGTATTTTAACGTTTTGGTTAGTCTCTCCGTAAAACCGAATATACCCTTAGCTATGCCTGAATCCCCTTAGCTGACTGACAAAACTGAAGCTTAACCATCAGCAAACGCTACTGATTTTATGTGTTTCGCGCCGACTTTCATTTCCATATCCAGTTTTTCCTATGCCTCTTTAATCAATTCATCTACATAAACCTTCAATAGAACAGGTGATAATAGACATCTCAGCCTTACTTCTCTTCCTAGCACTGCCCATCGATGTCCGAGGCATGTACAGATTGCGGATTGGCCTTCTATTCCTCCAGCCTATTCCCATTTACTAAAAATATTCATTCATTCCTCTCCCGTAAATGCTACGAATTAGTCCATCACTAATCCTCCTACAGTTTCCGAAACCTTTAATTATTTTCGCAAGAATTTTGTCTACCCCCACGGCCTCTTTTGATTTCATCTCCCTCAATGCCCTTTCTATCTCACCGTCGAGTAAACCTGGACCTAAGCTATCTTCATCTGCGTCATGTTCTTTCTATGTCTAACCTTGCTAGCCTACGTTCTTTGCCATTAAGTTCTTCTCCATACTCCCTTCATCTCTCTTGGGTCTTCTTGGAATTTATATAACGCTCCTATAAATAAAAAAATTAATATGCCATATTAAGACCAATATTAAATAATTAAAATTCAAAGAACGAAGAAAATTTCTTACTTAAGAAGTTATTTGAATTGGAAATTAATTTACTTGGTTAGATATTTAAATAGGTTACCATACCTGCAAACCCAAAAATCATGGCCTTTTAATATTTTACACTCTGTGTCAGCAGGCTTTGAAAACGCCAATGAAACTATATCGAGGACATTTATTCCCATATTGCTTGCACAAGCACCTACTTCGTTTTCTGGAGTAATTCGCCGATCGGCACGCAAAAATAAAATAACTTTAAACAACATTCTGTGATACAGATACGAACCTGAAAACTCTGTCCCCAGCAGAACAAACGATGTGACATTGGACAAAAATCCATGGACAGCTAAAATCCCAGCATTGGACTCGCGGGGAAACATGGCGGGAGTAATTGATACTTGAATTTTTGACATGAAAACCCCTTACCCTTCCAGATCCCGTTTCCCCTCTATCGCACGGGTGACTGATCCCTATCAAAGGGAGGGGAAGGGAAAAAATATCCGAAGCCGGAACGACGGAGAGGAGGAGGTGTTCTTGATGGTGCCCCTCCAACCTCCCATCCACCCACTCGTTCCCCGTCGAAGGGGGCAGAATACGTCACCAAAGTCCCTCTCCCTTCTATCCGCGATACCAATGGAATATCCCTAGCCTACGCGTCGTTTTCCACGGGTCTCATATACGTCATCCCACCCACGCACATCCGAGAATAAGCGAAAGACGCCTGGATGGACGAGGACAGTTATTGTTCTGAAAACCCCTCACCAAGGAGACCTCTCCAGGACGCCTCGGTTTCCGGTCCAACCGATTTGCCCAGCCGTACAGCGCTTCCCCATGTTGGACGCTGTACTGTCGTTTGCTCGCCAAAAAACGGACAGGACGGGAACAGGGAAGAGGCAGAGAGGGGAAGGGGAGGGAGCTGATGGGCTCTATTGGCCGCCTCGTATGCGGCAATACATGAATCGCGCTCACTCACTAGCTGACCAGCGCGATTACCCGGCAGGACAGCGGGTTATAGCCCACAAAAATCTTTAGAAAATGGATCGATAAGAAAGGGTTCCGAACTCGCTGCAGTGCCGATGAATGCTAGGAAATGTGAGTGAAGGGAACGCGAAATATTAGGCATGAAGAATGGTTGAAAGAATGACAGTAAGTCGTGTGAGCAGAGTGGGGAATCAACGAAAGAGAAATTCTATCTTCACTTGATATTCCCGTCAGGGGTCATGAAACAAGTCATCAACAATGACGATTTCCACCAAATCAAAAATTTTAATTTATTATTTAAGTATAACAACTTGATCAAAAAGGATAATAAACAACTCTAAATCCTTAAATTTCATCTATTTTGTCATTATTCTTTTATGTCATAATTTCAATGCATTCCTTTAACCATAAATGATTAATTAGAATTGTCAAATTTTGTTTTAATCACCGTAGAAGTTGTTTAAAAATATCTGATTTGATATCAAGTTGAAATAAGCACCTAGGACACTGGGTTTTCCTCAAACTTTTATTTTTGTACAAGCTGGGTTCGTACGGCACCAAGTTTGTGACGAAACCTGGATCGTAAATAAATAAACGTTTGTGGAAAATCAAGTTACTGTAGTGCTTATTTAACAAGAAGCAATTACACCAGAGGCAAGGAGCAACTAAGCGAAAGCCGCCCGATGCCATAAAAATAAGTATATAATATAATATTACCATGCACCTACACACACAAAAAAAACACAATACAATTATAAGATGTTTCCAATTACGGAATTCTCCCTGAATCCATCTCCAAGAAATAACGTAGTAAATGCTAAGGCTCAGTAAAAAAAAATGAATGTTACAGCGAATAAATTCATCACTTGAAAGATTGAGAGAAAAATATTATGAATATTACATGCAATTTTAAACCGAAACTAACATTTTATTTTTTATTCTAATAAGCATGCTATTGTGTATACGCCTAAATAAATAAGTTATCCACTCAGCCGTACAGGTCCTTCCACATCCAAATGAGTAATTATCTTCATCTTTTCGAAGAACAGGCACACACGTCATCAATCCCTTCCCCCCATATTTCCTCTTACCTTCAAAGAAATAAGCATTTTTGCTACCCAAGGAAATATTATTATATAATTGTTAACCCCTTTAAGATGACGAAATCTCGAACCCCTTAGTAGCAGATATTAAAAACGCGACATTTTTCAAAGTTATTTACTTTGTTAGCATGAAAAATTTGCAAAATATTAATTCATTAAACAACTACTTCATAAGAAATTCGGAACAATATTGAAGAAGATATGAGGGTTTTTGATTCGCATGCCATCAAATATAACATACAGATCTGAACCGAACAATCATATTGAAACTAAATCATTCATCCAGAAAGTTGGTTTTAAACAGGTTTAGCACTTTATACACACCAAAAATATCGCTCTTAATATAGCGGACCCATTTTTTCATGAAGCGCCTCAAATTGAACAAAAAACGAACAGAATAACTATGAAAATCAGTGCTCACTAACTTTTTTTTGGATCTGAAGCTGACAAAATTCTGCATGAAATATTTCTCATTAACTAAGAGAGCTTTGAAAAAGATTCAGAATACCTTAATTACAATAATTCAACTCTATTACTTTTTGACGAATCATCGAGTAATAACATATTTAGTGGGAATAACGATTGGAGTTATTATTAATTTGCTGAAGATATGAAGAAAACATCAGGTTTATTAGAAACAAAATGGCAAGAGGAATTACAAGAAAAACCTTATAAATAACTATTTTAATTTACCTAACATATAATTGAACTGATACGAAATAAGGAAAACTTAAGGTTTAAGACTAGCAAAATAGAAAATAGTTAAAAAAAATGGCGTTTTAAATTCAAAGGAGAAAGTCAACAGATATATCAGTCTGCGAAATACAGTATATTAACTCATGCTAACATTTGTTTAAACCACGAAGTCCAACTACTCTATAGAATCGTTCATGATAAATAGGAAACCCTAAACATCCTAAACTCCAGCATTCAAAGCCGTCAACATACAAGTTTAATTCACAAAAAATAATTAATATTAAGATAACAAGGAAGGAAAACTACAGAGTTAAGACGGTTAAGAAAAATCAGCCATGTTTAAGTTTGCTTCTTTAGTTAAATGAAAAAGAGGAAGTCAAATTTTTAATCAAAATCAAGAAGAGGGTAAACGAGGTATCTAATCATCTTTTCTCCTCGGAAGTGTAGAAAATACGAAAAGTCATCAAATCTCTTCAACTCAGTTTTAACATAGACCTACGGTGTGGGAAATGCAAACATCAGGAGAAGTGAGGTAGACTGTGCTCAAACAGTTATTGGTGCAATGGTTCATGGGAAATATGATCCTAGCTTCAGGATAAAATTAATCACTAAGGGATCGTGATATTCAAGTGAGTAAAGCGTTCGAATACTAACCAGAGGAACTGATTTCATCTCCGAAGACTATGGCCGCTGCAAACTTGATCAAAATGGCAAAACCTGAACATATATTTTTGGGAATGCAATCTTCCTAGTAAACAAACCTATGAAGGCAAAGAAACTGACTCCACCTAATTAATGATTGAAATTTATGCACCGTAGGGGTTGCTTTTTTAGTGTTGATTACTGCTATTTATATTATTTATCGTATTTATTTTCGGTGAATTGGAGATGGTCACTTGCTACAATTTAAATGCATTACATACAAGATTAAACGTTAATTCACCTTTTTCATTTAAATTACCCTAACTTACGTTTTCTCTTCTTCCTTTCTCGATTGATATTTTTCTAGTGGAACCTGAAACGAAATCCTCCTGGCTTCTTTTCGTCCCACCTCGACTTCCTTCTCGTCGTTTCGGCCATTCGGATTTTCAGGGTGGTCATTAATATCTTATTGTTTTCCATGCATCATGATTTTTTAAATGATAATTTCCTTGACTGGAATGTACAGTGTATCACCATGTATCACCCTTTTTTACTTTCATACCAATAAAGAGGCCTGTAAAGCAAATCGAAATTAACATTTTATCTTTGTTATGAGTGATGTGGCATGTATTAAAATAAATGAAAAATTAGTACGAACTGACTTTGAGAGTTAAAACGTTTAAAACATTAGATTCAGTATTCCTTGGTAATACATGCCATATTACTCATAGCAAGGATAAAGTGTTACTATTTGTTTTAGAGAACTTCTTATTTCTTGGAAGGTAAAAAGTGATAAAATCAACCCAGAGATATTATTAGGAAAACAATATTGGAGCATAAAAGAAAAGAAGCATTAATGACTGAGGTGTCCGTAGAATCCAAATGGCCGAAACCACGGAAGTCGAGGTGGGACTAATAGAAGCCAGGAGGCTTTCGTTTCAGGGTCCACCAGAAGAATATCGATCGAGAGAGGAAGAGGAAAAAACGTAAGTGGCGATAATGGGAATGAGAGGTGGTTGAAGGTCGAAATAAAATTTACAATTTGGCCGGCGAGGATCGGAACTTCAGTTGACCGCTTCATATGGCGAAAAAATTTAATAGGATACAGCGATTAAGAGGAAAGTGTTTTTAGCAATGAAACCTAATGGTGATTAGATTGGCCAGATTATTGAGCAAAAACAATATATAAAATTAAGCAACGTAGCGTGAGTGAGCAAAAGAATGGCAAAGAGGGAATAAGTTTAGGGGCAGTGGAACGGTGGAACAAAAATAGGCTACGGAGGTAATCTCATTGAGATAAAAAAATGCAGTTAGGAGCAAACTGGAGGTAGAGGTGGAGGGATATAACAAAATGAATAGGGAAACGTGAATGGTAATATTAAAGGTGGAAAAGGAAATAGGCGTGTGAGGTATGAGGAGGGATAAATTAATCACTTGTCGGGGAAGTACTTAAAGAAAATTATGTGGGAATGAATCAAAAGGAAATGGATCGAGGAAATATGATTTGGTGGAGGTCTTAGCAATAATCAAAGGCTGTAGTATCATTCCATTAGAATTTCAATGAAGAAAATTAGTCACCGATTTCCTACGCAGATCTTCCAGAAATTTTCTCCTCAGAATAGATGTCATAAATTTGTAAACATTCAAAATCAGTAATGTTCGTTCGAAGGTTTCCGCGGCGATGAGTAGGTGATTTCCACATTTTTCGGGCTGCGTCCGCGTATGTCGTTTAAATGTACAACAGTTTCACCTTAAATCACCTACTCATCGCCGCGGAAACCTTCGAACGAACATTACTCACCTCTACGGGGAGGGGATTCACAGGAAAATAAGGAGATTCGAGAAGCTCAGAACGAGGAAGGAGAGACTTTTGACATCGTTAGCGTTCCTTCAACGATGCAGAGTCACGGAGACGATTCCTACCTGCGTAGAAGTCAAACACCACCTGAACACACCCAAGGCTAAGAAGATCCTCCGCCGCTGCAGCGAAGACCTTCTGAGAGAGAGAATTCACGATAAACGTTGGAACCTCGACCGCCTCTCCGAAGAATTGTACTATATTCATTTGGAGCTGGCTGCCACCCTACAAGCTGACGATTGGGACACAACCGAGCGGATCACGTACGACTCTTCCCGAGCCAGTCTAATGGCGACGCGGGAAAAGCAAGTCAACAAATTCAACAAACTTCATTGTAGGCAGCATCCACTGACCTCGATTAATGGGGCTGACAATGGCCAATCGGTTGTGAACTTGACGGACCTTCATTTAGATGAAGCCACCCTCGCAGTCTTATTTAAGGGTCTGAACTTCGCTTTGACCGCAAGGACGATACCACTTGAGAAGATCATCGCGGAGGTAGAGTCATCGATCCGGAGACTTCCGAAGGCGGCCGCCGACGAAATCCGAGAAGATGTCGCACGTATCCTCCATGGCGCAAAACCACCAAGATCAAACACCATCGGCAAAGAAAGGAGAGCACTGAAGGAGCTAAGGGACAACGAGAGTATAATCATTTTACCAGCTGACAAAGGCAACGCAACAGTCCTGATAAACAGAGAGGATTACGAAGGGAAAATATCGCTCATCCTCAGCAGTCCGACTTATAGGAAATTGAAAAGCGATCCGACTGCCAAGACGGAGAGAAGCACAAGGGCTATCATTAAACGATCGCTTATTCCAAAAGAAACGCAACGACGCCTGCTTCCGACCACCGAACCACCGAGACTGTACGGCCTGCCCAAAATTCACAAGAAGGATGTACCTCTCCGACCGATTGTGAGCCAGATTGACGCTCCGACTTACCAACTCGCCAAGTACTTGGCGCGGTCTCTGCAGGACCACGTCGGACAGACACCCAGCTTCGTAAAAAACTCGACGCATTTCATTGACGTAATAAGAAACATCACCATCCACGACAACGATCTAATGGTCAGCTTCGACGTTGAATCGCTTTTCACCAGCGTCCCTATTGAGGAATCGCTGAATATCATCAAGGAACTCACCTCCCGCGGAATCCCTAAGGACTTTCCAGGATTGGTGGAGCATTGCCTCCGCAATTCCTTCTTCCTATGGAATGGTGACCATTACGAGCAGACGGAAGGAGCTGCGATGGGCTCACCCCTCTCCCCGGTTGTGGCCAACCTCTACATGGAGAGCTTCGAAAAGAGAGCACTGGAATCCTGCGACAAGCGGCCGTCACTGTGGCTAAGATATGTCGACGACACTTTTGTCATTTGGTCACACGGAGAGGAAGAATTAAAAAAGTTCCTGAAACATCTGAACTCACAGCATCAAGCCATCCACTTCTCTATGGAGGTGGAAAAGGATCATCAACTGCCCTTCTTGGACGTCATGGTGAAGAGAAATAAAGGGAATGGGAGGCTTGGACACAGAGTATACCGGAAGCCTACTCACACCGACCGCTACCTTAATGCTGCATGGCACCACCATCCCAGTCAGAAGACCTCATTGGTAGACACACTTGTCAACCGAGCATATAAAATATGTGACTCCGATTCTATTGCCAACGAGAAGAAACACTTGACAAATGCCCTGCAAAGGAATGGAAACAGCGCTCATATGATCCAAAAAAGGGCCGAGAAGGAAGAAAAGAAGAGACAAACCACCGCTGTTCCTGACAGGGAGGAAGACTCCAGACCACGACCGAAGGCTTACGTCACCATCCCCTTCATCGCAGGGACTTCGGAAAGAATCGCGAGGGCTTTAAGGAAACATGATGTGGTGACCAGATTCAACTGCGTCACCAAGATAGCTGACACCCTACCCGGACCCAAGGATGGAATTTCACCGTTAATATCAGAAGGCGTGTACCAAGTGCCATGCTCCTGTGGCAAATGGTACATCGGTGAAACATGCAGAGCGCTGAAAACACGCATGAGTGAACACCAGAGGGCAACCAAGGCCAAACAGTTTAGAGCATCGGCCATCGCTGAGCACGCCTGGAGTGAACCTGGACACTCTATTCTGTTCGACGACGCTAAAATAATAGCGAAAGAAGGAAAATACTTCCAGAGAATAATCAGAGAGGCCATTGAAATCGTTAAAAGGCCAGAAAATTTTAACAGAGAGGATGGATATCCACTCCACAGTGCGTGGAAAAGAATTATTCCACGAAAATATGAGGACGTTCCCTGATTGGCCAAGAAATTTCCCGGTATTGGCGCCGGATTTTTCCTATATAAGACGGGACAACAAGCTTCTTTTCATCCTTGACCTGAGGACGCCAGCAGGATAGCTGGCGAAACTGTTGTACATTTAAACGACATACGCGGACGCAGCCCGAAAAATGTGGAAATCATTCAAAATCAGTACTCTGCATTGTCGGGTTTCACCGCGTCGTTGTTTGATTCAGACAACAGTTTCGCCGAAGTTGCATTCGGCGTCTTCAGGTCGAAGATGAGGGACTCGGAATTTTGCCACCCTTATATAGGTGGTCCCGTCTAGTGGCTGCTCCCTGATTGGTCCGTTCCCGGAGAACTCTCTTCCACGCGTTGTGTAGATGGTAGCCTTCATCCCTGTTGATGTTCTCCGGGTTTTTTGTGATCTCAATTGCTTCCCTAATTAAACGCGGGTAGTATCTACTCTCCTTGGCTATGATGTTTGCTTTTTGGAATGAAATCTCGTGACCGGGTTCACTCCATTGGTGTTCTGAAATGGCCGACAGGTGAAACTGCTTTTTTGTGGTTGCCCGGAGGTGTTCCTTTATCCGAACTTTCAATGAGCGGCATGTTTCCCCGATGTAGGCTTTCCCACATGAACAGGGTACTTGGTAGACCCCTTCATATAAGTTTTTCGGAATTTGGTCCTTCGGTCCAGGGAGAGCGTCGGCTATTTTTTTGGTGCAGTTAAATCTTGTCACTACGTCATGTTTTTTTAAGACTCTGGCTATCTTCTCGGATAGCCAGAGTCTTAAAGCGCACAGAGGTTTACAATAATTGACGTCTTGCCGCTTCTACAGCTTAGAGAGCACTAGGAATGGTTTCGCGGCAAAGCGTCCCCCCACCTACTTCAAGTGATTCAATCCCAC
This sequence comes from Hetaerina americana, assembly GCF_022747635.1. NCBI lineage: Eukaryota > Metazoa > Arthropoda > Insecta > Odonata > Calopterygidae > Hetaerina > Hetaerina americana. Next base: position 57,107,856 of record NW_027286070.1, read on the forward strand.
TCCAATGCGCCGCGGGAAACTTAATTGCATTAATTTCGGAACGCAGCCTGTATGAAATAATTTAAACAGATGTTCATAATTTAGGATAAAAAATAGTGAAAATAATAGTTTATTTCCTCTGGAGCAATGAAAATTTAAAAAATGAAAATAGAATAATTTATGAAAACAATTCATGCTCTACAGCAACACGTTAAGAAGGAACGTTTATGAAAACGAGTCCTTGACATTCCTGCTGTTTCGGGCTATTTACAACGTCCTCATCTCTTCCGTGCGGCCACAACCCTAATGTGTAGAGCGTATTTCCCACTCAGCGTTCATTAACCGTTGGTGGGTGCATCCGGCGCTCTTAAATTTGCCATGCTACGCTTATTTCTAAATCGATGCCAAGCCCGGGTTAGGCCTATTTTTATTTTTCTCCGTTAAACCTAGAAACCTTTCCACATTAACAGCCGCATTGTGATATACTCCAATGCAAACGAGGGTTGAGATGAATGGGCGGTAGATTGAGGGTTGAGGAGGAGGTTGAAAGCGTTGGGTGATGGCCAGAACGAAAGGGATGGGCGAACGTGTTGAACTGAGTGGGACATGAAGGATGGTAGGATGGAGGGTGAAGAAATGTTTCGAAAGCGTGAGAAGCCTCCTCTTATGCATGGCGGGTGGCTACGTGCGTATTAAAGAGTGGTCCATTTGAAAAAAACTTTCACGTTCGTGAAATCAATCATTGTAAAGGGGGTACAAAAATTTTATTTTAAATTAGAATATAATTCTCCCAAAATTAATGTAGGTAATCTCGGGGTCTTTTATACTCAGAGGATATGAGTGGGTAGGTGAATATTTTCCGTTAAATTTTACGTATAGGGACGAAACAGACCCTTCCGGGCGCCACGGGGCTAATTATCCTAATATGGTACATCTCTCGGTACATACTTCTGGACAAAACTATTGAACGACTTAGAGGATGCAAAAACTAGAGGTCTGATAAGGAAAGCTCCGGAGTTCGCCTTAGTCGTCATTAATGAGTTTCAACTTATGCAGTTGCAGTAGTATGCTAGCATCAGGATCTTTCTCATGCTACAGAGGACGGACTTCGTAACCGTTGGTTTTCTCCCTTTCACTGCTATAGAAGCATATACTACACTCCCCGCAGCCTGTGCTTTTTTATCCTTCTGGTAAATATCCGTTAGCAAGAAACTTGAGGAGATTCATAGGTGATTGCCATTTTCAGCTCTAATATCACTGGCGGACAGCCAGAGGGGCTAGAGACAGGAAGAAATCATCTCCGACCCACTCATACCGTCAATGAATAAAGGATTTTGCAATTGAATAAGATTTCAGTTGGGTTTAGTTACTATTGATAGACGAGATGCTCCTCGTCAGCCTTTTGAAGTCCAAAGGCACTTAGGCATTTGTTCACGGGTAATATTTTCGGATAAGGAAAATAAAACAAAGAAAAATTCTATTAAACCCGTGGTGAAGGTGTCAATCAATTTTGATCCGAAATGAGCATTTTTTATGTGGAAATTCATGGGCGAGGTATGGTTTTCCCCCGGATGAAATATACCTCATTCATTTTCAACACCTTTCCACTAAAATATAGCCATGACCTAAATTTACGTTCAATTGATAGGAAGCTATATTTATTCTCATAGCATAAATACATTAGCTGTAAAAGAGGAATACACAATAATACATTTTTCGAAAATGGCTTTTATTAGTAATTAGTCAACCGTGAAAAGTTGACTTTAAATCATCTACCTTTTTCATGTTAAAATAACTAAATCAAAGACTTAAAACTAAAATTAATTATACTGCCATCTTTTTTTGTTTTTTTTTGATTTTCCTATATAATGAGATGAAAATTCAATTGTGTAGGGCTACACAAAGGGTGACGATTTTTCCTAATAAGAAAAGAGGATAGCATTAGATGTGTGAAATTCACTCATCAGGGTATAGAGTGCCGAAAAAAATCACAAAGCTTTTAACAAATTTTTATACAAAAAACAATATAACCACAATTTTATAATATTTTTGGCTTTTTTACTTTTTAAAATGAGTGAAAAAACTCCAATTCACTTTGATATGCTCGGGATTTCCATTTGGTGCAACTCCAATGCTAAAGGTTTCCAATTCTTACGTCGATCATTTTGATATTAAATTCATTCAATTGTTCAAGACACGCTGGAATTCCAAATATTGTGTCATAAAAACTTACTAGTTACTTTTTCAAATGCTCACTCATCTAGTCTCCCAAATTTAAAATTTCCCTTCTGAGGCCCACGTTGACTTCTTCAGGGGTGGTTTTGAGTATTGGACGCAGGAGATGGCGGAGGGAGATTGATGGCCAGTGAGCAGTGAATGAGAGGGAATGTGAGATATGAGGGTGGTTTGCGCCTCAGCGTGAGTGAGAGAGTGGGGATATGCTTGATACGACGCACGTCGGAACCCCGGGGAAGGGAGACAGGGGTGAAGAGAGGGAGGGACTCCGGAGCGTGGGAGAAGAGGAACAGGGGGGAAACTCTGGGAATGGCGGGTAGGGGGGGCGGCAGGGGAGAAGACCTCGGGGGTGGTGTAGGGGTGGCTAGTCGTCTCCCGGCAAACAAAGGGAGGCCCTGCGTGGGTATACATACGCGGAATATTTGTGCTGGCGACGGAATGAAGAAGGGGACGGGGAAGGGAGAAGGGTGGACGGAGGAGGACGAGGGGGGAAGACGGAGAGAAGGAGATGGCGTGTAAATGGACGACGCAGGACTCTGCCATGAGCACCGTCAGACGAAAGCCCACGACGCTGCCGCCGAAGGTGCTGGCGCACCAGTAGGTTGGGTGGTTGCACTGTTCGCGAGTTGCATACTGTGCTTAGTTACGTGCAAGGAGCGTATTATGTGCCTCCGGAAATTGCCGCCGAAAATTAGGCCGAGACGCAATTGGTTCGGTGATTTAATGTACGCTCTGCGTTGCCTCTCTGCAGTCACTTCCTCCCTCCCTCTCCCTCTCGTGCCTCTCGCTCTCCGAACGCACTGCCTCATGCGGTGGCGCCGCCATCCTCTCTTGGAGGGGAACGGGCAAAAGCGGCAACTGAAGGGGACACCGGGGACGAGGCTGGCAGACTGAGAACTCGGAGAAAGGGAAAGAAAGTCAGTTTTTTTAAGACCGCGACGTTAATTTCAGACCCTTGGAAGCATAAGCAACGAGGGAACTAAAATTCGTATACCTTTTCAAATTAGTGCGTCCCGGCGAAAAAATAACGCGTCGTATAAATGACGGAACTGACTTATTAACTTGGCGATATTAACAAAAAATACACGGAGGGAGTTATTCTGTGCCTCCGAGCTCGGGGAAAAAATGTATGCAATGACTCGGTTCTTTCATTAAAAAAAGGATAGTCTTCCGCTCAATTAACCATTATTTTATGCTGCATTAGGCTTTTCTTTTGTGTTTTGCCTAAGTATTAGAGGTATCCTAGAAGAGCAATATCAAATTGTGCATTTTTAATCGAATATAACTAAGACTATCACTATAAGGAAGGATGTGGAGGCATTTAAGTAAAATATAACGCTAGAGCAAACATAAAACATTTACAGCAAGATTCTATTACATTCTTAGAATCACCTCTTTGGAGTTTCAATGTTTTTTACAACTTTTTCGCCCTCGTTTCGCCTACGAAGAATTTCCTGAAAATAGTAGAATAGGCGGTAAGGTCAATATATTTCCCCATAGCGTCGTCGATAGCACAAGTGTTGGAAAAAGGACTTTATATTCATATCCAGTAATATATTATCTTCCAACTTTTATCGTATTTCAACCCCTCAATCCAATTTGTCCCATTCCCCCTCACTCGTACACACCCTTGCCCTCCTCATTTGTTACTACCAAAACTATAGATGGAAAATATGCCGACAATAGACGCCAATACGTCGGATAAAGTTTGTCAAAATTCGGCTTTTTCAAGAAAGCAATCGTGAAAATGGATAGTGATTTTTGTCCAATACATAATATAAGGCGTGAATTCCACCTCGAGTTGGTGTCCAAGTGCGACGCACTATTTACATACTGATGAAATAGATTAGGTTTAAAATGAAACCCATCTTTCGCATACGTCATAAATCTAGATAATGGTACGTGCAATTTCGTATTATTAATTGAAATAGGAATTAGTAAATCAAAATTATAATTCACCCAAAACGCTAAAATAGCATAAGTAATGTATATTATGCCATGATTTTACGAAAATATTGCGAGATGTTGAATCATAAACTTGACTGAAATCATAGCGTTTCTTCATTTGCAAGCGGAAACGTTCACTGTCTAAGACAAAATAATGTTTCGTGGCAAGGCAGGACTTACCATTATTTTTAGGGCTTTTCGTGTAAACAACAAAAAAAACTGCAAGTGTTTTCCTACATTTAGGTAAACACATTCCCTGACACGGCGAAATAATTCATATCAAGATGGGACTCACTAATGATGTAAGTCTCATTCCCAGGCAAACTATTTTCGACATAAAATTGGCATCCATAATTTCACGAGCGAACGCGAGCGGAATGGAATGATACTTTTCTTTTACTGCTGAGAAACGTGTGCACCACGCGGATGCTCTGCATTTCCCGACGCCGCGCCGTGCCACGCTTCCATTCCCGACATTGGAGTGACTGATGTCTCGGCGACTTTTGAGATCGCGCCCCGTTTATTAGCGCCCTCTCTTGCACGTTTCCCATTTTATTACGCCCAGGCTTCCCAAACCATACGTTTGCTTTGCGACTGACAGTCACGTGACTCCTCCCACCCCCCTTCACCCCTACGTTCTCTCATCAAACGACGCAATTCTCTCCGCGCATCCCTCTCCTCCGACGCTGCAATGCTCGCGTGCATCTCCTCCTCCATCCGACACGCACGCAGACGCCAACGGCGGCAATTGACGATATCAAAGCGGGCCGACATCCGCCGACACGCAGGCACCCAGTCTTCGCGCGAAAGAGAAAATAAATGAAACAAAAAAGAAAAATTTTCATCAAATTCCGACGCCAACGATGCTAAGGCGCACGGATCACTTCCCCGCCTCACCACCGCTCTCTCGACCTCTTCCCCCCTACGAGGAGGTGGAGCACACTTTGCCAGGCGCACCATAGCTGCCGAACTATTAAACCAAGCGAGGCGAGGGATCCGCGTGACAGGTGCATTAGGCAATGGCACCTGACTATAAAAATGAAATGATATATGAGCACGTGGCAATAAGAGATGGATATAAAGTCCTCGAGCATGGGTATACTTTCAGTGTTTATTTTGGTGCGAATGAGAGAGCCATTTGCTCATGGGTGTTACCAATGGGTCATGGTGAAATGGGTTTGTCATGTTACGCTCCGGGGTGAGTGGAGGAGGGCTGAGGTGGGTGGGTGTTGGGGTGGAGGGTTTTAAGTGAGCCTGGAGAGGCAGCGCGGCCAATAGGGAGAGATGCTCGAGGGAGGGATTCGAGAACTAAGGGAAGGGGACAGAACTATGGGAGGATTACCGAGGAGGAAGGAGAGCTTCAGGGATAACGTTGCGATCGTGAAGCGGATTGTGCACAGCTATGGAATTCCTCAATCTTGCCTAAGACGACGTATTAGTATAAGGTAAAATTTCATTAAATTACGGTTCCATCTAGTACTTCACATACTTATATTACATCGTTTTTCAAAAAACTTAAAATAAAGTTATTCAACGTGAAAGTTTTGAAAAGACGCCACTATATAACTATTTGAAGCAGATGGAATTGAATTTTTCTCGAAAAAATCAAACAAGAGAGCCAAAAACAGTTTGCTAACTTTATAACACTCCTAGTTTTCAGAAATAATTCAAATCACAATTTACCCTAATTACACCTAGATCCAGGTTTCCCCATATTTTTCAGGGCCTGAAAAATATTCCCTGGCATCGTTCATGAAATATCAATGAACTGACTGCTACATTTTAATATTTGGTTAAAAATGCTCAAATTTTGCGAGCAAGGCACAGTATGATAATTTTCAACTGATGGGATGTATTATAAATTAACTATGCACGTGATTTAAGCACATTTCAAATTACCAATTCGCCAAATAACAAGTATCGTGTTTGGATCGGGGGACACACAAACACACACACACACACACACACACACACACACATATATATATATATATATATATATATATATATATATATATATATATATATATAAACCATAAGCACAGTAATCAATCCGAAGGCCAGTTCGGTAGGTGATGGTAGAGTTCACCCAGTACTAAGCCCGAAGGCGTTTGAAATTCACACATCAGGGGAGGGGGGCCAGTTCCTTTCCCTGTGCCGGTTATATATATATATATATATATATATATATATATATATATATATATATATATATATATATATATATATTGTCTTGCTATAAACATATTTAGATGTATACAATCTTGATGCTTGGAATAATTTAGTGTTTACACCAAGGTCATACTTTTTTCTCCCCGCAGACGAAGCCCCTAAGAAAATTCGATTAGATGGCCCTCCACAGCCGAGTCTGCTGTCACAGAGGCACCGTTCTCTCCCGACAGAGCTGCCTTTTCTCGCCCCTCTCTCTAAGCCCTGTTTCTTGAATGACTTCTCACCGCTCCTTCCACCAACTGTCCACATGCGTGCCCAGGGATCGCCAGCGGCGTCCACGAGAACATTACATTGGGTTCAACTCTTTCTGTCGGCCGAATCGAATGAAAAAGGACGTGCACTTTGGAAGGAGAAATAAAAAGAGGTTCCGAGAATTGAAGCGTGACGCAGCAAGTGAACGGGATGATGGGATGCTACACGTGAGAATGGTTGGAGGTTGGAATTGAGGAAGGCGACGAGTGCGGAGTAGAAAGGAAAACTTAAAAGGAGGGACTGGACAAGATGCAGTGAAGGCCGTTCCCCGGATATATGAGCTCAAGGCGAGATGTGACACATGTTGCTTGGGAGTGGAATACATTTCTAACCCGGAATAAAAACGAAGACATTCCTTGTGAAGAGATATAGATGTCCCACCCCTCTCCTCCCCATCCAACTCCCCCTTACCACGCAGACACGCTTTGCAGCAATAAAAATGCGAAATGGAGGAAGATACGCCGTTAAAGCGGGAGCGAAAATTGCCACCCCTTAAGGGAGAGACGGAGTGTGATATCCCTTGAGGGTTAAGGCGGACATGTGGCTCAAAATGATGACCACCGAGACTTCTTTTTATCGCTTTTTCCCCCTTAGATTGTGGTGATGAATGTAATCTGTTAATATTTCGAATATTCAAGTGCGTTCTTAGGAGCTCACGTTTTCTCATTTCTTATGTGTCAACCCCGTCGCGGGTGTATTAAATAATGTTGGCATATGTAATACTGTACTATATCCGCGGTAGGGGCAACAATAAAGATCAATTCAAGGCGGCTAATAACGGCTAATCACTAATTGCGGATAGATACATTCTATGAATAATTGATTATCGGTGTCGGTGTCTGAAAGAGTTAATGCGATAGTTTTCTTCCAGATATCCCTAATAATGAGTATATTGCTAACTGGATTGATAATTTTCATGACTTAAAAACCTAAGTAGCCTACGTACATGCCTATCAGTCTACCTGCATGATAAAAAATCCACATTTGCAAAGCTGGACCAATATATTATTTTTTCTTCTAATATTATCATATTGTCCAACACCGTGACTTTAGAAAAATAAATTTATTGATCCATAACTTTCATAGTGGAGTTTCTAATTTTCTATTCCAAAGTTTTTCAGCCTATAAAACATCCGACTATCTGTATATCCTGTTAATGTATGCAAGCGAATGAATTTTCCATTCATCGTAAAGAAAATATTAATTAATAATTAATCAACACAATGATAAACTATTACTCAAAATTCGGTTCTTCCAATGCTTAAGGAGTTAAAGCCTCCGATTTAATACACTTCTAATTAAATATTTTTCTTTTATACCAATAAATATGAACAGGACTATAAGTCACACAAAGGTGATTTTGAGTAGATGAAATGCGTTCAGAACAATTTATTCGGAATTCGATTTCAATATCAATGGAATCAGAATGGATGTCAGTAGCTCACTAAAAATACTTGAAAAGCCATTTTCTCATTCGATCCCTGTCTCGCGAGAAATATTTCTTCGTTATTCATTGAGAATCACCCACTTAAAGCTTAAACCATTATCGTTTTTACAGGGTCGTCAGCTCCAAAACTACGACATATTTTCATTTCTTTAGCTGTAAATGATTACAACGATTTCAGTCTAAAATGTTCCATTCGGTATTTCAAGGATGTAATTCAAAGTTATTATTCATTTATATTTTTTATGCTTCATCACATGTGGTGTGCCCTAAGATAAAATACCAAAGGGGACTTTTAGATTGGAGGATAATAATTGAGTGTGATGAGAATGTTCGGTGTCTAAGAATCAAGAGGATTAATTTTTGATTCATTGATAAAACTGACCTTGTGGACTTAACAGATATGACTAAAGGCACAAGTTAAATAATAAACAAGGATAATTAAGCATTTATGATCATCAAATATATCCACAAGACTGCGCTAATTAAATGCAATTTAAATAATCATATGCAAAAATTAAATAACCTTCAAAAACGATTTTTTAATTTCACAGAGATGGTTATTTAATGAACATTCTTGATGATGAGTGATTTATATTTCGTCCCTGATGCTGATTTCAAATTATGATAAACATTACTTTGTAACGGAGTATATCATTTGTTTACAGTTTTAGCCATGATCATCAATGCGAGAAGAAAAATATTTTCGAAGAAATTACGACAATTATAAAATATTCCATGTCCATGGGGTAATGTATCATGCGAAATTATTTAGCTTTTCATTTTCAGCAGTTTGACTTACACGACCAAGTTTTCAGGGTACTATGACCTATGATAACAGTTTCTGGCTAGCAGAACGTACAGCGATAAATTTTCTCTGATATTGGATAGCATCATCATAAATTATCTCTTTAAAAAAATATCTCATGTATTTAGTTATGACAAAAATAGCTTTATCCCATGAGCTGAAGTTTAACTATACTATAACTTAGCATAAATTTTCAATGCATGATTAATTAGGGTTTTACTCCGATTCATTCTGAACGGGATAATTTCATTTTGACCGAATTAATATAGCCTCGGCTTTAACCCATTTCTGCCGTGAACACTTTACTATCAAAATATAGGTTTGGTTCACGGTTCGACATCATATCCGTTGTTAGACTACCACCCTAATAACTTTCCATGTGGGTATTGGTTTTATTCTCATTATTTTACATTAATTGAGTTGGGGAATAAGCACGAAATGTGAAAAAATAACCAATGAAAATACCAAATCGAAAATTTGTGGCGCAACGACGCTCGAGAGCTTTCCGATCCGCGACTAGGAAAGTACTTTCGTGAATTCTGAGGAAAGAGTTCCGTGAACAATGCAAATCAATAAGAACACACGGTAGTGGAAGGGGTGAAGACACACACGCAAACATTTTTCTCTCCAAATTTATCCGAGTCGAACGTTTGGGATAAAAATAACCGTCAATATTGGAGAAATTAACACATTAGCGAAATAAAAATGTACCATCGTCGAGCAAATAAGCGATCCATGTTTGCCCTCTCCCCGTTCTCCTTTGATCCACCCCGGTGGAAACATGAATATTTCACGAATCGCGGCGACGCGAATTACCCCAACCCCCAAAATCCCTTCCTCGCCACGTCCAGAGGATTATTCAATCTATTTAATTTTCTCGTCATTTTCTCTTCGTCGTGTTTATAACTTCACCGCAAAACAGCACACGCTTACCCGCCCACTCAAGAGGAAGCCTCAAACCTTCTGCTCCCCCTCCCATCTCCCATAACCCCTGGGTTTCGTGGCGAATACAAAATCATTTCCCGAAGAAATTACATTCCTGTTAAAAAAAATAATAATCGCGGAATATCTCGTTTCCAAGCTGATAATTTCATTCGTCCTCTTCCCAAATGGGAGCAAATAGTAATGGGATGGAATGTATGCTCACGTGATTTCTGACCGTAAAACAACTCCGCTTGTGCGAACTGAATCTGTACCTACACATTAATACGGGTGTATTAATGCAACGCGGAGAACAGCGCCCGCGATGCCATTTGTGTGCCCGATTTAAAAAAATAAACTTTCCGGCGCTAAATTAAGTTATCTATGGTTAACAAATAAATATAAATAAGTCTCTCCGCGCGACAATCATGGGGAGGGGTAGATATTATTCCAAATTTCCAAAGGCCCCTCTCCCATCCCCCTGCCTAAAACCTTACCCTCTCACCGCCGCCCCCTTGCTCGGAATTCCAGAATAAATCGAAGTGATTTATTTGACCCTGGCAAATATTGATAAAGCTCTTGCAGCATTGAGCGTTTACCTTGTAATATGGAGACACGGAAAATTAATAAAAGGCATTTAAAACATGCCCCAATTCCCAGATACTCTGTATATGCGCTGTGCGAAAAATTCTATTCCCACACCATCAATAAAACGAATTAGCTCCCGACATTGCTTCGAGGGATGTAGGCCGAGGAAAAATATAATAAATAAGCGTCACCAAACAGACTTGCATTCATGTATACCCGGAAAAACGTATAACTAATGTACCCATCGATATGCAAAATAAAAATTAACCAAACACTCGGAAGTGTGGTTAAGGTTTATGTTAGAATGCAATTTGACCATTGGCTTGTTAAATTTATTTTTGGCAAATAAACATGGATGTTAGGAAGTTGGAGCTTAACTTTTTTGTCTGCACTCTTTGAACTTTTCGAAACAAATGTTTTTCAGCCAAGTACATAGAGCAGTTAAGAATCTATAGATCAGTACAAACGATAACTTTCCACATTCTCACCACAAAATAATCTATTAAAAGGAGACCAGACCAAGGGGAGAGAGAAAATTACATCATTAAAAACGTTATGAAGGGCGTTCCCTTTACCCTTCGCTTGATATTGGTGTGGTGAAACTATGGTGAAAGGTTATTAGAAATATGAATTAAATGCAAGGATAATTTAATGGTAAAACGTGTTCTTCTAGACCTTGATTCCAACCCAGACAAACGCAATAGCCAATTGAGGTGAATAATTTCTGCATTGAAATATTTCTCACGCTTGTGCGTACATCAGTGGGTGTGCACTGATCAATTTGTCGCTACTTGTTCTGCGGTTTCTCTGATAATATAAAGTAATTTAAGAGAGGAAATATTCCTAAGAAACCTAACTTTGGTTAATCTTGCAAAATTAACTTACAATGCACACCGTGTCAATATGATGAATGTACTTCGCGACCTTAGGAACAGAGGAGGAAACACTTTCACAATAACATAGTTTTGTTGCCAGATCAAAGTAGATCAGAAAATATGCCGATTGAGGATATCAAATTTATATGATGAGACCGAATAAATGAAATTATGATAAGTAAACATAGATTGAGTGCAAATTGGAATTTAAAATTTTTAAAAAGTCCTTCATTTATTGAGATATTATTAAGTCAGAGATGATGTGTTTAGGTTCTCATATCATCGATCTCTTTGTTTCCTAGACAAAACATTGTGCCAAGTCACGGGCGTATTAACTACCAAAGTATAACTTTGGTAGTGAATACGCTCGGATGTACAGAGTTCGTCCGGAAAATAAGTGTACTGACTCCTGGGCTGGGCGCGCCGCTCCAGGCGCGCCCAGCACCGCTCTGACGGGCTGCGATTGGAGGGGGGCATGTTGGCAAGCGACGCTGAAAAAGGCAGTCGGCTCTGAGCTGTGGTGTAGTGAGGAGCTCTGTTAACGCGAACCTCCACGCTCGACCCACGTCACGGAACGCGATGCCGAAGTTTTTGGAGCAGCGTTATTCCATCAAATTTGCGGTAAAGCTTGGGAAATCGTCTACCGAAACTGTCGGTATGATTAACCAGGCTTACGGGGAGTCAGCCATGTCCAGAAACATGATCTTTCGGTGGCACAATATGTTCGTGGAGGGCAGAGAAGACGTCGACGACGAGTCTTCGAGAGGTTCCCGATGATGCCTTCGCGGGAGCGTTCCAGGAATGGGAACGCCGCTGGAACAAGTGTATCGACTCACAAGGGTCCTATTTTGAGGAATATTAGCTTAAGATATGTAAAAGTGTAATAATTTTTTTTTCCTGAGCTCAGTACACTTATTTTCCGGACGAACCCTGTAATATCAAAGTGTCGTGAGTAAGAATAAGGAAATGAGGATTCTGTAATATCTCTAATTTAACTCCAAATAACCTGAAAATAGCCATATCCAGGCGTTTATACGAGGGTCATCCGGAAAGTAGTACCCGTTCGTGCCGCATGAAGTGCTGACGACGCGAGTAGCCGCTGGACGAGGTCAGATAGCTTCAGTGGCTTGTCTGCCTTCTCTGAGCCAAGTTGCGTGACGCTAGCATTGCCTGTGTTGTTTCTGTGATTGTTTACAATGTTTAAAAAAATTGAGAACGCCGCCAGTTGTGAAGTGAGGGCAGTGATTAAATTCCTCAATGCAAGAAACGTTCGCCCATGTGATATTCATCGCCAATTAAAGGAGGTGTATGGAGACAATGTAATGGACGAGTCGTCTGTTCGGCGGTGGTGTCGCAACTTCAACATGGGGAGGGGGAACACACACGACGATGAGCGTTCGGAGAGACCGTCTGTCATTACAGACCAACTGGTGAGCTCAGTTGACGAATTCGTGAGGAACGATCGGCGCGTCACAATTGATGACATCTGTGAGCATTTTCCCAATGTTTCTCGAACAATTGTTCATGAAATTGTTAAACACCATCTGCATTATGCAAAAATTTGTGCAAGATGGGTCCCTCGCGTATCTCAATGAGCTGGCGGCGAAGGACTATGCAGCAGGAATACAGAAACTTGTCACACGTTATGACAAATGCCTTAATTTGCTTGGAGATTATGTTGAGAAGTAGTTTAAAGTATCCTCTTTCAAATAAAATTTTTTATGTTTGTTAATATTTACTTTTGTGTCTTTATTTCACGAACGGGTACTACTTTCCGGATGACCCTCGTAATATAAGTTTACTCATGGGCTAGAATGGGCGTCCCGGAAGGAAAAGAAAAATATTTATGTGTCGCTCACACACGTTTCTCGACATTGTCACCTATTTGGTACCATTCAATAGATGTGCCTCACTTGATTAAAATTCCTATCGCTCAATGAATGCCTCCGGCAATTACAATTCGCAGCAAGCTTTGAGTAGCATTTTGATGAGGAAAGAAATTAAATAATAAGGCGTAGCAAGAGACGCAATGCAAATATACAATGGATATTGAATATAATAAAAAGAAATTGCAAGGCACTTCTTCCCTTGGGGTCTTTTAAAGAGAACGTTGGTTCGTGTATTTAAATTAATAGCGATTCTTCAGATTAAAATGAATGACATGCAAAAAATAAATCTAAACATAGTTTTGAGAATATTGAAAAATCATGTTGTATTGCTCAAAAAGTATTTAAGGCTTGAAAATAAAGAGTTCCTGGAACAAGACTAAGGGAATGCCAAAGTTTGTAGTAAGTGCCTTAAGAATTTATTTTGAAATTATTATTATGCAAATTCAATTTTAATTATTAGTTTCTATCTTTAATATACATATACCTATAAATCAAGGCATCTTATTCAAAATAATTATAAATAACTACTGTGCGAGACGATGAGTATGCAATAGGTTCAGATATTGGATTCAAAAAATATTCCAAGACTTATTTCTTCGTAAAGGCATTACTCTTTTCAACCGAATCCTCATCCCAGCAATATAGTTATAAGAAAATTCAAATAAGGAAACAAATTTGAACATACAAGGACGGTTCAATAAGTACCCGTGTTAGAAATGAAGAAACCATTTTTTCAAAAACATTTATTTTATTTTTCAGTATAGTCTTCTTTTAGAAAGATACACTTCTCCCAATGTTCCGGCCATTTTTTCAACCCCTCCAAAAATTTGTCGAACTCTCCTAAATACGCCTCTGTCTCGGCGATAACTTCCACGTTTGAGCTAAATTTTTTTCCCGCGAGCCATTTGGTCATGTTAGGGAATAAGAAAAAGCCGCAGGGAGCCAGATCGGGTGAATACGGGAGGTGCGGCAGCAATTCAGCAGTTCATGCAGTTTGGCGGCGACAACTCCAGATGAATGTGCTGGCGCTTGTTGTTCACCGTGAGCAATCGCGGCACCCATCGGGCCGACAATTTTTTCATCGCCAACTTATCATGTAAAATATTAATTGCCGTTCCGGTCGACACACCCACGGCCTCTGCTACTTCGCGCACTTTCGTTCGTCGATCAGCGAGAATCATGGCGTGGACTTTTTGAATGATTTCCTCGGTAACCACGTCTGCCGGCGTCCTAGTCGCTCCTCATCAAAAACAGATGTTCGCCCACGTTTAAATTCGTTGAACTCGTATCTAACTGTGGTCATAGATGGCGAAGTGTCCCCATAAACAGCATCCAACTTTGCTTTTATCTCCTCGCATTTCTTCCCATTCAAAAACAAAAAGCGAATTACCGAACGATACTGCTCTTTTTCCATCTTAGCGAAAATCACGAAACACGTCTTACTCGAATGGCGGCCAAATCCAAACCAATCCAAATTGAGCAGCACAAGATGATAACATAAACTTCCCTCAGGAACGCCCATTGTTGTCAAACACGGGTACTTATTGAACTTCCCTTGTATATTTAGCGATTTGCTCAAAAAAAATTTGATGAAAAACTCAATACTTGGCGACAAAGTATAATTTCAAACGATGAATTTCAAATATGATACACATTTCAGCTAACACACCTAGTTTTATTACCGAGTTTACTTTATCATAGTATTCGCTTTGAAACGTTCCAACCATCTTCTGAATGCATCGCAGGCCGAGACTCGAAAGACATCTAGAGCGCATCCAGTTCTATATCGGAGATAAATCAATACTGCAGCACTCAGTCGCCGCAATTCCTGAAAATATCGGCTTCATATCAATATCACTCTCCCCGGGAGCATCGGAACTCGATACATGATTCCGGCCATCAGTGGAAAATATTGAAAAACAAAAGATTATCTGCGGGGAGAAAAATGGGTACAAAAAATGAAATAATACGGGGAAAGGGCAGGGGCGACAGGGGGGTGGTGGAAGGGTGGCCCGTCTAGGGAAAACGGGGGGGAGGGAGAGGAGTGTTTTGGGGGTGTGCCGACGGCGGGACGCCGATGTCCCTCGATTACGGAGCAAATGTTTCGTGGGAGCGGTCCGGGGAGAGGGAAAATCGCGGAGCTGTGCACGGAGATGTCATCCTCCGAGATAGCGAAAGGGAACGAGTTTCGAATTGGACATCGATTGGAGAGCAAGAAGTGTAAAATAAAGGACCATCGGAGGAATTAACGTGGAAGGAATATGAGTGGAGGCACAGGGAGGAATTATGTCGTGTCTTGAGAAAATAACCGGCTCTGATGGAGTGGGATCCAGGGTGAAAAATGAAAGATAAAATAAACTACCACTCGGCTGTACGAGACGTGTCCTTAAGTGAGTTTACTTCTGCAAAAATTTATTTTTCGAATAAAATATATTGCTCTTTCTTACCCATCCAAAAATCCATTTATTCAGGAATGCAGAATGAGGTGAATTATCGTAATTAAATTTGTCGATACATACTATTTTTGACAAATCATTTAGAAAAGATTTTACGGAGAAAATTCTTAACTAAAGATCAATCTAATTTTTAATTCTTAAAATGACATTTATTTCTTAAGCTTGTGTGTTTTCTTGCATGAGACTATCTGGTCACTGGAAAGTTCATCACGTGATCCATTCATGATTAACGAAATGTTCCACTGTCTCAAGCACTTTCGAAAAGCAAAATTATGTAGCTGTGTGAGCATTGATATAGTACCACGAAGGGATATTACACATCCAAAATATTTTGTGAAACAAATATTTGTCATTGCTAATAAAAGAGCTTGTGCTGATATAATACTCTAGCATTGATCTGATGAGTACAACAGAAAGATTTTAAACTCAATAAATGAAATCCATACGACAATGAAAGCGAAAACGGATCACTATGCAAATAAGAATAAAATAAAAACTTATGGATTCTACGCAAGTTGACGGCTGTAAATATGAACTTAAATGCACACACATACTCCCGCGTTCCAGGGGCCCCGTGACTAGTAAATATTTCGCCTCATAAATACAAACATATTTTCATGTCTCAACATATTTTACTTATAATCAATAACACCCATTTTGAATACCGTTTAATTGCACTGATAACATCAGCGTATTAGCTCATGCATTAAAGCCTTTCTAATTGTAAAAAAAATTCCAAATTTCATTGTTTTCCTAGGTATACTATCTAACCGTATAGGTTATTCTGGAAAGCGATACTCCAATATAACCTTCTTCCTCCTTATGACCATCGCGTCCCTCTTTTTGGAGAGAGGATCAACCGATACCATTTCCTACGTATTATGCTTTTTTCCCTTTGCTCTGCATAAAAAATATTCTTTTTTATTTGACTCTCAGAAACGAAGATAAAAGGGGGAATCTTGGGATTTATGACGAGGATTATACGTTCAAGTTGCATGTTCCACCCTCCCTCGCTCCTTCCGCGTATCACAGTATGCGCGCATGTAGGTATATATTTTGGTATGTACTCAGTATTACATTTGCGATTTCGCAAGCGGCCATGGTTTTGGAAAGAGGAAAGAAATTCAGTTCAACGAAACGGGTAATCGAACGGGCATTACGTTGGGATTTAAATTTCATGGCCGATCCCCTGGCGGACATTTCGGGGCCACATCTTTCTCCCCCTCGATCCGATGCATTATTAGGCAATAAAAGACACAAACAGAACGATCTATTCCAAGAATGGCCGAAATTGACGAAGCCATTTCCGAAGAATAAAGCGTTTCACAGGCAATTTATATCGATTTAAGTCGCTCGGTTCCTCGCATCTGAAAGTCTTGTATTATTCGGATTCAGCGGGATTACTATCTCGTCGCAGCGGAATTGCACACCGAAACCCCTCGACCCTTGTTTAGGAAATGACCTCTCGTTTTCGTGTCCAATTTGCTCCGACTTGAGAAAACACTTTTTTTAACTCAAGGATGACTAAAATCGTTCCACGTGTGTGGAAAACATTTACGTTGTTACGAAGAAATAAAAAGGCTGAAGAGAATTCCGGCAGAAAATTGACGCTAAAATTAAAAAAATATCCCGTTTGATGACGGTCATTAAATGAAAACAGGTCTGCATAAATAATATGTATAAATACACACATGATTATATACATAAATATTTATTTATATATGTGTGATAGATTTAATAATGGTAATTTTCCTGCTTCACATTCATATTATGTTAGAAAAACCTCAAGACATAAAATCAAAATATTATCATACTTCATGAGTCGGTTCTTATTCATTCAATTATTTCAACATGGCACTTTGGACTTAACATTAAAACAGTTTAGGACTACGAAGAAAGACTAAATTCAATTTCCCGTTTTAGTAAAATGAGTATCAATTTTACGGATCCCTTTCGAAAAAATTGCTGAAGTTTGTTTAATCTTGGAAAACAAGATAATTAAAGTTAATAGCGTAATATAATATAGAAAGGCGATTTCCGTTCTCTCGCAAGAGAGCTATTTAGATATATTTTTTCACGAAAGGGAACACTTGCAATGCACACTATCTTTTCCTCCGGAATCCAGGATAAATTTTCTGTTTGAAAACAATGTTCCAAGATCACCGACTTTTACATCCCCTTTCATTCATCCGTATCTAGGTTTTTTTCTGCCTGTGCCTCTCCTACTCCTCTTATTCTACACCTCTCTCCCTTTCCCTTCTCCCGCCCCATGCTCTATCTAAAACCTTCCTCAAGACGCCGTATTCGATTTTCCTTTCAAAAATCTGAGTAGTTTACTCCCCCGGGTGATCGCCACGCGGAAGTAAGAATGCCCGGACACTCCGCTCTCTCTCCCCCCTCTTCCTTGATGCCAACCCCCAAACTCTCTCGCCTCCGCTCCTTCTTTTACCCCAACCCCTTAATACTCTGAATATTCCATCTCCCTCATTCCCCAAACTACCCAAACCCTTTCCCCAATCGCCATCAACATAGTTCCCACCCCTCACCCCTAAGACCGCCCAACTTTTCGGGGATGAGGTGAAATATGGATTTTTTTACGGCGATCTGAAACCTCCACCCCCCATTCCCACCAACATTTCCGAACCCCCCCTCCCCTTTGCTCCACTTCCTCCTCGCTCTCATTATTCGTCCCCTTTCGGAACTTAAGACTTCCGATACTACGGTGCACTGATTTATTCCGGGCATATATCCGCTTTCCTAGCGGGAGCCCTCTCGTATTTTCTTTTCTTGGAGCGCGTCATGGTTCTCTTTCTCCCTTACCCTCGACCCTTTCCCCCCCGTAACGCCCTCCGCCCCAGCATCGAAGCCAGGCCGAGGAATTGAAGAGTCCCGCGTGGTGAGCCGCTGAAGCATGCGACGACATTGGCATCGAGCACAACAACCCACCCAACCCTCCTTTCACTCCTCGTCCCTCTACCTCCCCCATGGCCTAAAGTTTGGTCCCACTTTCCGTTTCATGTTTTCTCGCAGGCAGTTTTCCCCCGCCCCATCCGGCGGTGGTGCCCGCATTGCTAACAGCAAATTCTTCAACTAATAAGGCAGTTTCGATGTCGAGGGAGTAATACCGTGCGCCGTATCACCACCGCTGGCGTTCCCAAAAATATTTTCAAAGTCTCGTTCAGCTTCTCATAGGTATCCAGGAGCAAACTCTTCAGTCCATGCTTCCAGTTTTTGTGCCGAAATTTTCCTCGCAATTTAATTAATGTTCAATTTTCTAATTCAAACTCCTCCCAATCCCCAACGGCGGGAATGCCGTACTACATCGACGGAGCGGATTGCTACTAATCTTTGTTTCTTCTCGTTCTATCCTTCGTAATCTTTCCAACTTCGCCTTTCCTCCTCGCGAACAGTTAGGAAAGCTTTCCAAGAGATTTATTAATTTTTTTACCCGTTTAATATCGTCAGATGATGTGATGCGAGAGTGGAAAATATCCGGTTATCCTTAGACTTAATTGTACTCCAGTGGGTGTTCAGCAACGATTTTCTCCCACCGCAGAAGGATGCATTACGAGCGCAAGCACACGGATTGGGAATTTTATTTGTCCAGCGTGAATAAAGCCTTAATGGCAAAATATGAACCGTTATTTTATATTCCACGTTTCCCTCTACCGAAGCAAATTTGAAGAAAAATTAATAACTTAACTGGTTTACTTCTGCTCGCATGGATATTCAGACTAATCTATTTTGTTGATTGCCAATACTGCTGGATAGCAAAAGAGGCAGATGGGTTTCACCACAAATCAGCCTGTTTCTTTTTTAATTAAGCACAAACCAATTAAAAAACAATAAAAAATACTTTTTCGAACTAGATATTTACTTTAATTGATATTTGTATTTTATCTTTATCTAGCTTTAGTAAAAATACAAAACACTTATCCAAGATTCCCGTTTCTTCAACAAAAGCATTAACGTAAAAAAATGAGCACTCCTTCAAAGAATTCTAATAAACTTGGAAAATGAGTATGGAAGCTTAAATTAAATGCAATGGATTGAATGCTACCGGGGTAGAATTGTCATGGATAAAACTCAATCAGACAGTTTATAAGATATCATTTTGTTGTTACATTAAAAATACTCAGACAAAAAATGTATCAAAAACCTATAAGTATTGTCTAGAACCGCACATTTGGATGCGAAATCCTAATAAAGTGATAAGAATAAGCCGCATTGTTGGGTTCAAGGGGCGAAGATTTTTTATCGTAGGCTGGGCATAATCATAATCAAATAAAACTTTTGCTAAATAAAAGTAGTTTTAGCATAATTATTTCCTTTTAAGAGGAACTATAAGAATACCATGCATTTTTAGTAACATTCAATTTTATCCAATATTTCCTTCGTAGCTTTATCAACCAAAAAATTCTCATTTTCTTGGAAAACCATGGATAACGGATACTTCACAATAATTACAGGGTACATGAATGCTTAAATGTCACTAATTGATAGGTATATCTTTTGAAGATTCTCAATAGGTTAAGCGTTATTTTGGAGAAATACCGGTGTATGAATACTATGAAGGATATTTTTATATCTCTTAACATCATTAAAATACTAACGAAGAAACGGATTAGGAAAAGATGTTAAAAATGTTTTTCTACTTTTAGGATTCCATTCGAATAATGCTACCTTATATCTCCTTTTCTTATATTCTTGGATTGCCAACGCCCTGCTCTGTTATCCTTGCCCCACCATTAGCGATACAAAAGTTATTATCCTCTGCCTTTCAATTATTTGCCAAATTTTGTGCCTATAAAGCGTTATCTCCCCCAACTCTTGCCCTACATAATACATCAAACCACTTCCTACCGTAAATCCCTCAAGATTACTTAGTCAATATACGCATCAATATTTTGATTGATATTCCTATTCTATTTTGTCAAGAGCATTCTGAAAATTATGAATAAATACTTAAGTTTACATATTGATATTAGTTCAACAATTATATATTCACTATATTCCAAAACTTTCCATTGACATCGAAATTATTTACAGCATTTAAACATTTTTAGATATGAATATATTTAATTGAAGCATTCATTTTCAGAGTTGAGAGATGCGTGTGTTTTTAATGTGCAGCTTCATCTGATTGCTTTTTACAATCAATGCCAATATTTCAGGATATTAGAAATTCTCATTTTTGCATCTCATAGCACAAATTTTACATATTTACTTCAATTTCCACTAAATATACGAATTACTGTAATTTTAATACGGAACTAAAATAAAATATTTAATGTGTTGCGGATTGAGCATACTTTTTTATTTTCTATAATTTTCATTAAAATAAGGAAAATAATGTCCTTAAAAACATATTGGGAATAGGGTTAGGGAAAAATGGATATACGAAAGAATGTATTACGGGATAGGATCGTCCGTATATCCTTATCGGTACGAGCGATACGTACATCGATCCTGCTATCAGGGGATCGATAAACGTTTGAGGGGATACATATACACTGTATAGGAGGAAAAGAACTATGACATAGGTGGTAGAAGGGAATTTTAAGTGTTGCGAGAAAAGAATTTAAGCTTAAAGAAATTCGAAGAAAACAAAAACGTACATAGAAGATATGTTGATCGTTAATTGATTGCGTGTAGAATACAGAAAACTACATTAAAAATGTATGGAACGCATGTTCAACGGGAAGTGATCATAAATATTTTAGTCACACATTTGAATGCGCAAACATTTAATTTAATGTTATACAGTTTGCCAAATATATGACGTATATTTGGTTTCCATTTCAATTTTGTTGACTCCAGTATTGTGTAAGCGACAGAGGAGCTTTAAATTTCAAAGGAAAGTGGACATATAGCTTCAGGCACTCCTCGCATGCCAGTAAATATTCACACCACTGTTGCTATTGTGGGATCAGATCGCATCTTAAAGTTAAGGGGACCATCAGGAATATTGCAATTTCACCAGATTACACTCAAACGTTGGTAATAGAAAAATTGCATATCAGTCGTTTTTGTGCACCATGAGTTCCCATAAACCTACCGAAAAATCCCGATTATCTCGTAAATATAAATGCTAAATGTTTCCCCACATGCTAGTCCAAGCCTATTCCAAAGTAGTTTTTTTCTTTACAACGTGAAGAAATCCCTTCGCGGGAAGCTTTTTGCATCAGTGGAAACAGGCAAAGGTTACCCGATAATGTTTCAATTCTCAACGGTTACCACTGATGCAGTGCTGATGGAAAGACAACGAAACCCATGCCACATGTGCATTACCCATTAGGATATCAAATTAAGTTAAAATTATAAAAAATTCAAAATGAAATATTTTAATAAATACTCTATGATAATTCTCTACGAAATGGCCCTTGTATTTATTCACTTATTATCAGTTTCCCTTGAATACTTTCACTATCACTCATTTAATGATTTTTTTACAAATTCCGTTCAAAAAATTTGTTCAAGACAGATGAAATTCTACTCGTACGTCTTAATTTCATGTCCAACCTTATCTAATAAAATCATGAAGAGAATTAGCAGCGAGTTATTTCTCTTTTTTGCCGAAGGATGTTTATCACCGAAAAGTTACCAGCTTGTATATGCTGCCGTCAGTTATTCAATTTAAGGGTTGGCCTGGAAGGATAGACCCTCACTTGATATTCCAAAAATGCTTATTACCCTGCTCATTGTTATCAAACTGTCCCTAGTCGTAAAGAACGCAAATTATTCTCTTTTGAAAGAAAAAAATCCACAATTCCGGGAATGTCTACAATATCTTGGATCACCAGCGTTTCAATACTTGGATTTCCAACAAAGAAAGCATGTTGAATGTATTTCCATACATTTATTCATGGCGGCACTATCTCGTGGTTTCATTCATTTTTCGGTCTGGAGCAGAAATTATTGTATCTAAAAACTCTGACAAAGGATTCAGAATAAAAAAAAATTAAGTAAAATTAATGAGGTTTCAATAAGGTTGCTATTACAGCACACGAAAAATCAAAATGACGAAAACAACCCAAGAAGGGTCTCGATTATATCCCATCCGACAGTGAGTGTTAGCGAGAGGGTGGAGACTCAAAGGGAGGGCGGATGGAATCGGAAGTAATTCAGCTCCCGGGATAAGAGGTGGCGCTTCATTAGGCGTATTCCGCCAGTTGTGTGCCTCATTCAGAGTTAGCAAGGCCTTTCCTTACTTGAGGTTGAACCATGCCCACTAAAAACCAGGCCCTCACCCTCCTCTTAATCCCCCCTCGTTGAGTTCCCACTCTACATGTTCGCCTCTCTTTAAACCTTCTAAAGCCGAGAAAACATCCTCCAATCCATGGAGAACTCAACTGCTTGAGAGATCTCCTTGCCTGAGAACTTCGCCGCGCTCCCCTCAAAGAGCAACCTCAGTATCCTCTTATCACTAGTCGTGGTAGCCACATTGAAACTTCCCCATTTGACCAACAATAAGTGGATATCCTCTTGACGGGCTTATCATGACTCATTTTTCCCAATAGGGTAAACTCTACGGTATGAATTGACGGGCCGATGAACCCATCTCATTGTTCAGCCCACTCAAATAGGTGCTTTGGGACGCTTCGTGGTCCAAAAAGTTATTAACTGATGCATTTTCTTCTTCCCTCTCCGAAATTTCTTCCTCCTTTTTAACCGTTATAAATTCGTAGCAGTTGCATTTTGAATGTAGAAAGAAATCATTGTAACTCAGCTTTAGTCGTTTATTTTGAATCTCATTGGGTAATTGAATATGATTCATTCCTTACCCATACTCGTTAAAATATACTCGTGCAAAATACCATTTTGAGTGATGTAATATTTTAAATGAATGCCTTGCTTCTTTGCTTGGGTAAGTACCATTGGCTTTGAATTTATCCTAAAATGATCTCCACAAATGTACTCATGAAAGATTTTTTAACTATGACCTTATCATGGTTAGAAAACTTGAATTATGAGTACAACATTATTTTACTCAATTCAACTAAGCAACTCTCAATTTTGACGACAATGAGTATTTTTCACAGACGGAAGGCTATTGCACGCAATAGAACAGATGAACATAGAGGAAAAAGGGTGTGGAAGAGTTTTGAACGCAGTTACTTTAATGAATCGGTAACAGCACTCATTCCATCAATTCCTCCCTTCCTTGTAAGGTATTCTCCTAGTTACTTGGTCACTACTCCAATCCCCAAATTCCTCTTTCTATTCCTTCCCCTGTCCTCACTTCCTCTGCCCTAAGTCCCAGTTATATTTTGCGTGATACTGGATCAATGCAGGATTGTGTTCTCAGACTTGCTAGTAAACTATATTACAATATTTCTATGAACTTCCCTTATGTCTATATCCTTTGGTTTCATTAATAGGGCCTTACCTTACTTTCTTGGTGTATACGTTATCTCAACAAAACCACAAAAAAAGGATCGGGGTAGTGCGATAGCTAACGTACTTATACGAGAGTCATCCGGAAAGTAGTACCCGTTCGTGCCGCATGAAGTGCTGACGACGCGAGTAGCC
This sequence comes from Hetaerina americana, assembly GCF_022747635.1. Lineage (NCBI taxonomy): Eukaryota > Metazoa > Arthropoda > Insecta > Odonata > Calopterygidae > Hetaerina > Hetaerina americana. Next base: position 57,132,014 of record NW_027286070.1, read on the forward strand.
GCTGGACGAGGTCAGATAGCTTCAGTGGCTTGTCTGCCTTCTCTGAGCCAAGTTGCGTGACGCTAGCATTGCCTGTGTTGTTTCTGTGATTGTTTACAATGTTTAAAAAAATTGAGAACGCCGCCAGTTGTGAAGTGAGGGCAGTGATTAAATTCCTCAATGCAAGAAACGTTCGCCCATGTGATATTCATCGCCAATTAAAGGAGGTGTATGGAGACAATGTAATGGACGAGTCGTCTGTTCGGCGGTGGTGTCGCAACTTCAACATGGGGAGGGGGAACACACACGACGATGAGCGTTCGGAGAGACCGTCTGTCATTACAGACCAACTGGTGAGCTCAGTTGACGAATTCGTGAGGAACGATCGGCGCGTCACAATTGATGACATCTGTGAGCATTTTCCCAATGTTTCTCGAACAATTGTTCATGAAATTGTTAAACACCATCTGCATTATGCAAAAATTTGTGCAAGATGGGTCCCTCGCGTATCTCAATGAGCTGGCGGCGAAGGACTATGCAGCAGGAATACAGAAACTTGTCACACGTTATGACAAATGCCTTAATTTGCTTGGAGATTATGTTGAGAAGTAGTTTAAAGTATCCTCTTTCAAATAAAATTTTTTATGTTTGTTAATATTTACTTTTGTGTCTTTATTTCACGAACGGGTACTACTTTCCGGATGACCCTCGTGTGTGTGTGTGTGTGTATATATATATATATATATATATATACTCATATATACAGACAGTATTTATTCGCCGTTTGGCGGTATTTCGTGTTTGAATGTGTGTGTATATATATATATATATATATATATATATATATATATACATATATATATATATGTATGTGTATGTATGTGTTAATTTGGATTATGTGTGGTGTAAATTTTGAGGATGGTGGTGCAGCTTACTTTTTTATATTTATCTTTTTTTCTTGCTGATTGATTGATTTTAATGAGATGGGGATTTTTTTGCTTTGTGAAAGAAATGTGTTTTGAAGTTCCCTTTAAGTTTACTTTTGTTTAATGACTGATTTTTCCTATTATCTTTTGCGATAACTTGGCACTTGTGTGCCACCTGACACTGTCTATCAGCACATGTAGACTTTAATAAATAAATAAAATAAATAAAAATATTTCAGTGGTTTCCCGATCTCTGCATGAGGTTCATTATGGAGGGCAATTTGAGTGAGTATGCCGTCCGTCGGATGGGACGTTAAGCTGTAGACCCCTTGCCGACGCCGGGTTTCTCTCCACCATTCATTCTTTCCTTTATATCCCCATGGCGCAAATGAGGTCAGCTGTCGGCAATAAAAACTACTACTACTAAACCACAAAACATTTATTTCCTGCAAAAAAATTGTCTTCAAATTTTTAAAAATAAAAAACTAACTTTATTTTCTTTAGCCAACATTTGGGTAGATATTCTAGGGTGTATTTAAGTAATATTTCAGAAGCGTTTCGATTATGATTCGCGTCAAAGAAGTGATTTAAGAGATTTTTATGTTTGATTCAGATTGCTATCGTCCGCAATTATTTAATTAGTTGATACCATACCCTATATTAATTTCTCATAGATACCAAGCGTCCCTGGCCAAAGGGTCATAGAAAATAAATTAATTGCGGCGTAATTCTTTCATACTCAATACGATTTCATAGATAAAGATTATTATATTGGAATAATTAATTGAGTTAAAATTCATAATGCCACCTCGTTAAATTAATGTACAATGTTTATATAGGACAAGTTTCACTGATTTGACTTCACTATTTCTTCGACGGAAGTCGTTGAAATTTGAAATATTATTTACCTCCGGCTACGATGGAGGTAACATCCGGTTCAGCATTGATATTTTACTTTTTATTTAACAAATCGTTAACCGAGCGGCATAATTAATTCCACAAGAGGCTAATGGAGAGTGTATTCTTTCATGTAGTATAGGTAAAAGATCATTTAAAAGGTTTGAATGAACAAATGAATTTAATACACACATTTATTGCTGTATGTGCAAAGTCCCTTTGGAGCATGAATAATTATGCAAAATAAAGCGCCATTTTGGAGGCTGAAGGATATAAAAGATAGACACAAAATTTGTATCAATTTCTAAAAGAACATTTCTTTCTATGAATAAACGACACATTACTACCTTGATCAAAAATTTCCCGGAATTTATTCAGAAAATTAAAAATACAAGTTTATTCATCTAAATCTATATTGTCCCCTTCAAAGTAATCCCCATCGACTGCAACACACTTATGCCAGCGCTTGATCCAATCCTCGAAACATTTTTTATATTCGGTTTTCGGTATGTCCATCAGTGCTTCCTGCGATTTTTCCATTACTTCCTCTCGGCTGCTAAAACGCGTTCCCCGTAATGGTTTTTTAACTCGATTGAACAGAAAGAAGTCACAGGGAGCCAAATCAGGTGAATTCGGTGGCTGTTGGATGGTATTTGTTGCATTTTTCGTCAAAAAATTACGAATAATGATAGCACTGTGCGACGGTGCGTTATCATGGTGCAAAATCCACGAGTTTTCTGCCCACATTTCTGGTCTCTTTCGGCGAATTGCTTCACGCAAACGTCTCATAACGCCCAAATAATACTCTTTGTTTACTGTCTGGCCTTCTGGCAAAAATTCATGATGCACTACACCGTTGTAATCCATGAAAACCGTCAGCATTGCCTTCTTTTTTGACTGAAAACGACGTGGTTTTTTTGATCTCGGCTCATTTGGTGAACGCCATTCACTTGCCTGATGTCTGGATTGCGTGTCGTACTCATAAACCCACGTCTCGTCTCCAGTAATGATCCTTTTGATGAATGTGGGATCGGATTCAGCCTCGCAAATCATGTCTTTTGCGACGTCAACACGGTCTCTTTTTTGCATGAAATTGAGGTCTTTCGGCACCAACTTTGCTGCCACACGACGGAAACCCAAATCATTAACCACAATGTCTTGGGCGGATCCATAGGCAATGTTCAAGTCCTCCGCTATTTCTCTGATGGTTAATTTGCGGTTATTGACCAACATTTCTTTTACTTTATCAATTTTTTCACCGACTTTCGATGTCGATGGTCTGCCACTGCGTTCATCATCTTCGATTGACTCACGACCACTTCTGAACCGCTCGTGCCACTGGTAAACGACCGTTTTTTTTAGAGAATCGTTGCCGAAACACTTTTCCAACATTTCCAACGTCCGTGCGCCACTAAATCCGTTTTTTACGCAAAATTTAATACAAGTTCGTTGTTGCAAATTTAAATCCATTTCTGCAATTGTAAAGAATCGCCAACACACACAGAGATAGATGTACTCTTGGCTACGTAACTTTTGCAAATGTCAAGTTATGACACTAAGATTTAAAGGGAATATCAACAACAGATGTACCAATTTAACAAAAAAAAAACTCAAATCGGAACGATGGGAGCGCCACACGGTGGTTATTCCGGGAACTTTTTGATCAAGGTAGTATGACCATGTGCCAGAAATGATAATCTTATATGCAGGCAAAAAAATAATAAAAGTAAATACGGTATTTCCACATTTATACATCAATAGTATTTCAATCCTCAGATTTGTTTACAGAAGCCCTGAATTTTTCTTTATTCAACGACAATGCCTCACCCTTACTTAGACTTTCTGTTTGATGTTCTTTTTAAATTGAAATGTATTCATAAGCAAACTCAAATATGCTCACGTACAAACAATTTATATGCTAATAGACTACGGAGTTGTTTAGGGCATTTGATGATTTTTCTCAGAGGCCAGGCAGTCCATTAATTTATTTTTAGTACCGTCAATGGCCTTTTGACCTTTCATTTCTGTTGACAATATATTCCAAAGGTTGATGGAGGTTACCAAAATATTAATGGAGCGTTGTCGTTGGTTCTACTGCAGTTGAAACTTGTTCGTGTGCGTCGGGTTCCAAGTCTGCTCACTCCCGAACACCAGGAGTTCGCTTACTGGTTTTCTCTCGGTTGAAATTGACGTTAAAGGAAGATGAGAAACTACTTTTGAAGATCGTCACTGCAGATGCAACTTGGCCGGATCATTTTGATCCTGGGTAAACAGCAAAGCGTGGAATTTCCATCGTCACCAATACCAAAATAGCCGAAGTGCTTTGAAAGTCATAGCCATATCATTTTTCGATACTCAAGAAATTGTGTCAGTATGTCACACCAGTATACAGATCTGTAAGTGATGCAGGCTAGAAGGTTGAACCTAAAAATTGTCCATACCAATCACAAAGGGCCAAATTTTAAAGTAACAGGCAGAATACTCCCCTCGGCAATGCATGGTCGCACAATGCAAGTGTTGTTGCTAAATATCTCGCATAAATCATTGTGAAAGGTGTTCCTTATTATCTTTATAGTCTAGACCTAGCATCATGTGAAATTTTTCTGTTTCCCAATGTGAATATGCACCTTCGCGGGAACATTTTTTCATTATCTTTTGGAGGTATAGGCAAATGATTATATTTAATTTGTTAATGTTTACTTCGTAAGAGTGAATGAATGGAGGTTCTGCTCAAACTTCCATTAAAATTTGTTATCTCCTTTCTTTTAACATTTTAAACCACATTCTAGCTGTACCATAAAGAAGAATAGATTCTCCATAAGTCTAACTATCTCTAGGCCGCGGCTGGTGATTTATTTAGTCGAAAGCAACATTTCAACGCAGCACATTGCTCGTCACGTGTTACCTCCATTTATGACGCAGGCAAACGAAAAATGTTTCAACTTGCAACGGATGACGCCGACACAATACAAAAGTCAAGGAAATGAATACTGTATCACACACACATTTCACGTAACGCTGGAAATATAACATGAAATTATATCATTGCGTAATAAATTATGTGATCATGAAGCTTTTGTTAAGTTTGCATTGATAATCCCTCGTAATTAGCACATTGAAAAAATATAAATGATGAATTCGCCAATTGAACACATTTTGGTTGAAATCATGCCATTTGACACCACTATTTCTGGAAAATAACGAGTCACCACTTCACTTGGAGGAGCAATGATTTCTGAATTGAGCCACCGCTGAATCCCAAAGCTCCATTATGTGGTGAATAATAAAGTCATCCATAATCAAAGTTAGATACAGAAATTAAAAAAAAAATTATGATAGAATTTCGGTTGTTTGCAGGCATATTATTTCTTCTCGCACTCTTAAATCATCAATGAATTGGACATTTTTTCACTTGCACACTATGGTAAAAGATCAGGCAAAAGTATAATTATTCCCTGATATAAATTGTTAAATAAGAGCCGCAATTTTTTATAACATTCTTTCCTCACTCTTCTGTTCCTTCATTTGTCACTCTCTCCGAATACCATCACTTTTATTACTTCTGTTTTTCAGGGTCCTTCCCATTATTTTTTTGTTACTTTACGTATTTCAGATAAAAAAGAAACTATATATGTTTTCAAAGAATGAAAAATTTGAAATAACGATTTTGAGAGGGATAAAACATGAATACGTAAATTCCAAAGAAACTGCGGGAGATGCCGCAACAGTAACTTTTAACGGAGTCATCCGCTAATGTGCATTTCAATGCAACAATTTCGAATATTGAGGGATCTGGGTTCGAGTCCCAGTCAAGGCGAATGATTTTTACGCTCTGAAATTGTTGCATTGAAATGAATACGTAAGTCTATTTAAATGCAAATAATATTTTAAAATCATCGTGGTTAGCAAAATGATGGAGGTCTCTTTATTTAAAAATATCGCAAAATAGCGCGAAGGAAATGAATGCAATATTAAAAATGAACGCTATGGAAGAATGTTACTTGGGTGAAGACTTGGGTAGAGATATTTTTCTCTTACTTTTTGAGAAGAATAATGTACCGTCCACGAGAGAAATACCTCCGTGAAGACGAAGTTAGAGTTACTCTTCGATGCACGAGGACAGAAAAAAATGCATCCAATGCAGGGTTCGAAAACTGCTCTCCTGGTGGGTACTTTTGGAAAACCTAATATTTTTTCATTCATATTCTTACTTTTGAAATTTACTCGTAGGTCAGCTGAAACTCTTGTGAGATACGGGGAAATAAATAGGTTTGCGACACTTTGATCTATTTTATCTTTGCCAGAGACCTCTTCTGGTGAAGTCCTGTCGACAGAGGAATTTCACCCGCGTTGAAGAGCAGCGGGAAGAGATGAATTTTCGAGCTGAGAGACGTCTATGACGGGCTTCCAAGTCTTTCAATCACAAATGAAGCCATAAAACACTTTAAATGCACATTTAATAAATGAGAATTTTTTTATGAAGATTGATTCATTGAAAATAGGTAAAAATAATAAACTTAGTTTGATTTGTTAAAAAATATACGGCAAAATAATTACTTTTTGTTTTTTTCAAACTTCTGAGCCTATAAAACTCGGAAACGTGAATGTTGAGCCAAGGGGAAAAGCGTACCGTGGAGGCCGGTGAAGAGGGGAAATGAATGTGGAGAAGGGCAGTGAAAGAAAATGGCTGGAATAGAAATACGATGGTAGAATTTATAGGAATTACAGGGTAGGATAGAAGGTTGTTGGAAGACATTTAACTAAGGCAGGGGTCGTGGATACAGAACATAATGATTTGCGACGGAATGATCAGGACTGTAAAAGAGGGAAGAATGCTTCGTAAACTAGGTAGAGCCAGAAAATAACAGGCGTGAACGAAAGGAAGGAAGTAGGAAGTTCATTAACTTGAAGAATGGTTAATTTAAATGACATTTTTAGTGTATTCAAATGTGGTAGGGCTTAGAAAGTTGACCCATCTGAAAACTGCTTTGACCAGTCTACCCTCGGTCATAATACGTCTCTTCGAGTGACCGACCGGCCGAATAGTAAACTATTAACAAGTTCGAGCGGTGGCATCAAGGTTTCCAGATTGGCAACTCTTTTTGAGAATCATCATTCCGTCCGCGAGCTATCTCTCCTCCGATCTCTTCCTCTTTTCCCCGCCGTCCCTGCCCCCACGCCCCTATTCACCCCCCCCCACCCCCCATCTCTCCGCCCAATGGGCTCCTACGGCAAATCCTTTCACTCGCAATTTCCTCCTCGATAAATCCAAGGGTAACATCAGAGCGGCAGGGTGTGGGGATAAGGCGGGCGAGAGGGTGATAAGGATCGAAACAAAAGCGGGAAGGCGGCGAACGTAGATTTGAGAGAGGGTGGGAGAGGAGGAGGGTGATGTATAGGGGGGGAGGGATAAGAAGTTTCGAGGGGTATTCTAATTGATAATCGATTGGACGAGTGCAGATAATGCACATCTCACTTCCCTTTACCCCCAAGGTGATTGTCTTTCCGAAAACTCCCCTCACAGCAAACCCCTCTGTCTCCAAATGAAAAAAAAAGGTTTTCGTGAGCTTATCCATCTCCATTTCCTGGTCGCCGCCACCTCCTCTTTTGTCTTCACGCGCCTCACTTCCTCCCAATGATTTGCAAATTTTTGCCCAGTCCCTTCTCCCTACGACCGACTACCCACATTTTTTACAGGTGATCGTGCCTACCTCAGGATCGACTTCTGAACGCGATTACATCGTTTGTCGTCAAGCACGAAGCCATGGGGTCATTCATCCCAAAACCATCCCATAATTTAACGATCAGCTTAAGAGATGATTGCGAAAGTTCCTCAACATTGAATACATAATCTGACGATGGCACCATTTGCAACTACATGTATTGTGTTGTGTGGCGTAGGGCAGTAAGAAAAAAATGCATAAACCCCATTTCTACCAAGTATTGTTGCTGAATTTTATGATGGGAAGGGCTTCTCCATTTCAATGAAATGGTATGCTTATTTTTTTACATAACCAATTAAAAAGATTATCCCCGGAGAGTAAAATAATCGAAGTACCAGGAACTTGTGGAGTAGGAGAAAGGGTTGCGGGAAGAAAACCAGAGAAGACCGGAAAGGTGGAATGCTAAAATGGGATACAGGGGAGAACATTAGACAAGCGAGGTAAAGGATAGGCAAGGTGGATGGAATGAAGTGGGTTAGAATGTATGCGGTATTAAAGAACTGTTTATTTTAGCGTGTGGTGTCCGGTTGGGTCTTGTTAGGCCAGGCTAAGAAATTTAGGCATGTTCAGTATGCATCCATTGAAAAATAACTTTAAGCAGGAGATTAACAACAAAATCCAATTAAAAATTGCTCAAGACTGGGCTTCAAATTTCTAATTCATAAATATGTATTTTCTCTCGAGGATTAAGATTAATCGAATGCTTTTTCCAGTAATTTTTGGGTTAAAAACTTCTTCAGTTGAGTTCAACCTTTTTCATTAAAAAATATCCTATCACAAAATTCATAGTCACATATTCTCTCTATGCTGTACCTATTACCACGTTGGTTAAAAATAAATATTCCGTCATCTTCAGCGAAAATGTACTTTCACGATTTAAGTTTCATTCGGAGTCTTTTCTTTTAAGTCTCTTATATTCTTATCCCCATTTTATTAGTCTTGCATACTCTCTTTCCAAGTAACTCTGGGCCTTGTGGAAGACTACTTGCAGCTAAGCAACATCCTCTGTTTGTTAGTCTCCTTTTTAGTCGAGAAAATGCGATTCGCGGGGCTATTTTGCTTTAATTCGAATGACGGGTGCTAATGATGTATGCTGCAAGGAAGGTTTCCAGAGTTTTTTTCCTCTTTTTTCCGCCCATTCATTGCCAAGCTGCTCGTAAACTTATTTTCGGAAAAAAAACGTGTGTATGTGGTAGCGAACTCCTTTCTCATTTTTATGCGAGTTTTACACGTGTGAATGGAATAAAAGATCTTATGCATCTACGTAAGAGAGAAAAAGAGGCCGAGAGAGAGAGAGCGAGGTGGACTGAGATGAATACGCGATTTATATCCTACCGGGAAGGGTATTTTAAAAATGGAAATAAAAGCTGGTCTGAGGAGAAATCTGCCCCATGCATCCCGCGCTGAATGGCAAAATGTCTGCATTTATTACATTTTAAGCCAAAGGTTTATTTTTTCAAACAAAGAATGTACTTTAACCACGCTGCATTTGCTAAGAAACCGCACATCTCGTGCTGATACGGATAGCGCCTTTCATTATTTTCTACCTGCAAAGAAAAAAAGACAATTTTTCCACTTGTGCCAGTAATGACACAAGAACGCTCAATTGTGACTGGCGCACCGTGTCGTCACTGCCGCCCAATTTTTACTACCGTACGAGTGTAATGTAAGCAGACAGTTACCATTTTCTCTTGGGTTACTTGTTATGGTTGACTGAATTTCTGAGCAAAATAAACCTTTGGGGCTTATTTCTTGTCTCATAAAATAATACGCCAGTTTTTCGCATTATTCGATAGGCCTAAAGATGGAATGCTTATTTCCAAAAAGTGAAACAAACTCCATTTAAAGGCTTAAAAATATTCCTTTCCTTATTAATGCACTTTCAGATACGTAATAATGTAAAAACAGAATCATTTATTTTACCTATCTAATGTTACTCTTCGAGAGGTATTTAATGTTTCCATCTTAATTTTCTGTTATTCAAATCACATTATTTCTATCAATGAGTGCGAAAGGTACAACTTATCTGGGAACTCCGTGTCTCAAAGAGATTTATATTTTTTTCTTTACCTTTATTTCGCTCCAAACATTTATATATTTCACAGTAGAAGCAGGAACTAAGCAACCGAATTTCATTAACTTAGTGAATACCAAAGTTTATCCTAGACATTTTTCAGGTCACATAAACACTCAGATGCTTAGATGCTTTATATGATAATAATTCAAATCACGGCCATTCTCATGTACCAGAAACAAACTTACATTGTGCTACAATAAAAAATCCAATTCCCTTAAGTAAACCGATCTTGCTGGCATACCTGAGCGCGGTTAAATCCATCACCCAAGGCAATAACAGTTGCCGTTCCCTACCTTTATGTAAGTAACCTTCAATAAAAAATAGGCTGTTCTCTGTTCAACATATAATTCAAAAACCTGAATCAATAAAGTGACTTTTATATATAATACGAAAAAATATATAGGCTGTAACTGCGTACTTTCAGAACTAAAATACAGAATGTTTAAGCCAGTTGTAAATAAAATCGTAAAGGTGCAAACAAAAGTGTAAATAACATCGTAAAAGTGCAAACAAGAGTGACGAAATTACTTCGATTTTCCTAAAAATTTGCTGAAAACTGGTAACCAAAGTTCTTCAACCCCACATTTTTGCATGAGATTAACAAATACTATAATTTAAATTTCTACAGCACTCGCTCGGAAATTGCACAAAAAATCTATTTGCCTAAAAGGTCTTTATTTGGAATCTAAAATTTAAATTTCGCCTAGTGGTACCCTCTCTTTTTCCTCCCACTCCTAACAGACCCCCGTACCAAACTCATTACCTCAACTTTGACCAATGGCATTAGTTCATTCGCCATTTCCCATTGAAGATCCTGATCTTCCTCGAGCCTTCTTTCTGCGTAATCCCTAAGACATCCTTCCGCTACCCGGGTTCCTTTTCTCAGTAAGAATAAACCCTGTTCTCATTATCTTGTCCCCTTCTCGTATCAATCTTCAACTCTGTTAAACCCCAACCTTATTTTTCAGGAGATATTTTAAGACTTGACTCAAATTTTCCACAGGGTACCTTGAGAATGACGTTAAAAGTTTGAAGCCGCGGACGATGATTAATCATATTTGTGGGAAAGTTCAATGGTTTTTATTCCAGTTTCCCATGAGACTCACGCCGGATTATTCACTCTAAATTTCCTATTCAATAAATTTGCATACATTTCAATCCCTCATAGTGAAAGACATGTTTCATTCCAAATCATTATTAAAAATTATTTTATGCAGACCTATAGATGAAAGCCACTTAATTAATTTCTGCATGCGTATAACAACGGGTATCCGCTCATTTTGGAAAACCTTCTGTGCAAAAAGTGAGTGCCAGTCAGAAATATAATTCAAAACAAAAGTCCCACCGTCAAAAGTGGGCTCGGAACGGGTAAATTAAGAATAAATCCAAGTGGGGGCAGCGGCATGATCAATTATAGGAAATGATTCGATAATGCTCCGACGTCGCCCAACTCTCTATCATTCTCCATAAAATGATCCTCCGCTAAGAGGAGGGTGAAAGACGCAAAAGGCTAAGTGGATGAATTATTCGGATCATGCCGTCAATCCCAATTTAGTATAATACGAGGGGGAGAGAGGGAGACCATCAGACTCTTATCCTTGTGCTCCGAGATGTATTCGTACAATTTTAGGGGTGCGGAGTCCTACGTCAAAGTGGCTTCGAGGTAGGCGGGGAGAGTGAGGAGGGGAGCGAAAATAGAATTACGCCAAGTTTGAAGTAGTCCAGAAACAAAGATGGGGGAGAAGGGATAAGGGGGGGGCAGAGGACAGGCGGGATGGAGACTCAGGGGGGAGGAATAGATAAAACTTAAAAGAGGTTTAAGGAGGAGAGGGCCATGATGTGAGGAACGTCGAGGATTCTGCGGGAGTGAGGCCTGGGGAACGAGAGAATGATGAGCAATGGGAGAAGGCTGGGAGTTACACGATGATGTGGAAGGAGAGGGAGTATCCGGATGGAAGCTGATGGAAGCGGGGATACGGGAGAGTGAGAGGAGGGGTCGAGAGACAGAGGAATGCATCAAGGAAGAGGGGGTGCGTGTGTGGAAAGGATAGGCGGAAAGAGTAAGCTACGTCCTGTATGAGGACTGTACTGAGAAAAGTAAACGAAGAATCGGAGCATTGTGATAAGAATGAAAGAAGATCAAATGCATAGTAAAAGAAAAGAGAACATTGCTGTATCATTTATTACTTACTTTAGATCATGTGAGTGCCTTCCAGAAAATTCAAAATGAGTTTTTACTAGGTTCCAAAATAGGACACGCTCAACGATTCCTTCCATTTCATGGAAGATAGCAAAATGTTCTCTCCATCTATAACATAGCTTGCACATTGTTTATGGAATAAAGAAGATAATAGTATATGAACAGGGTAAAAATTTTGAAACTGCTACTGTTAGTTTACAAGTATATGCATAATACCTGAGAAAAAGTTCAATAGATCGCATATAAAAGTGGATTTTCGAAGATCCACACAAGAATTAGTTGCTAGTTCTTCTGTGCTCATGATGTGGCCAGTTTAAAAGTTTGCCTTTAACCTCGTGGACTGTGGCGCGTCGCGCAAGACTACGAATGCCTGTGACATGGCCCGCGAATGATTTTTACACTTTGAAATTGTTGCATTGAAATGCACATTAGCGGACGACTCCGTTAAACGTTACTGTTGCGGCATCTCCCGCAGTTTCTTTGGAATGTGAAACTATAGTGACGAACCCATTGCACGACTGCCATCACAGGAACGCCAAAAAGTAACGGCGGGAAAAATACGTGCCGGTATTTCTACTAGTTGCGTTGTTCCTTCGAAGCACAGGAAATACCCCTGAGCTTGATTGGAATAATTTTCATTCGCTAGTTTAAACTTAGGTAAAGAAATGAGAGTTCCAACGAGGACGAAATCAAATTTTAACCACTCTATGGCACGCAAAGTGTGCCACGCGAGATCACAAATATTATGTTACAGCCTTTCTATGGAGTAAGAACAGAAAAAAACAAGGAAGACTCACGCACGGTACAGCCATTTGGAAGAAGAGTATTATTGAACTCTTGAGGAAAGACAAGCAACGTTGATAGCCAGTACGTGCAAAATAAAATAACTCTAAGAGATAATAAAACGTGCAATAATTTATTGGCATGAAAACTAATGAGTAGGTGAAAAGAGAGATGAATTTCATCAACTGAGAGGATATACCCGCAGAGTACTTCATATGTAATGCGTAAACCAGTTATATCTTTTGAAAATAACCTACAAGGCATGTGAAAGTTCCGCGAGATGTTATTAAATACGTTAGATACCATTACACAAGTACCTTGTTCTGCTGGTAGTAAAAATATTACAATTTCTGACTTTATTTTTGAAAGTTGCTTATCCTAAAAATATTTTCCTCTCACGAAGTCATTGCATCCATAAAATAATCATGAAGGAAACAATTAAACCAGAAGTGGTTAAATGATAGTGCTAAATGGAAAAAAGGAGCTTTCACTTTGTAATTTATTACTACTTATGTTGGTTACCAATAAACTCGGTGCCCAAGTTTCCTGATTCTTAGCTTCATCATTACGTACGAATAAGTTTATATTATCTTGAAAGATGTCTTGGGTAACTTGTACCCAAGTTACTCATTTACCCAATTTTATTTTAGTTGCAGAGGATGAAAATTAAACATACCTAAGCGATATTGATATATTAATTATAAGCAAAGCTGAAATACTTTTTTTCCATAGCAGTTTCAAGAGTCCTTCAATTATTTTTCAGCATTTTACATCCAGGGTGAGGTTTATTTTATCAGCAGCCGTATTTTAAAATTAACTCGGTTATCTTTAGATTCTTTGTTTTCGTCTTCAGCTGAATCTATCCAGATTTTTAATACACAAAGGTAATTGGAAAGTGCATAAATATATAAATATACATAATTATGAACATTCTCCGACAGCAAATATAAGACAACATTTTTGGATTTTAGTCAAATATTGGCGAAACAGCAAATATTTTTTCAAATTTTTCGAGTTACTTCCGAGACGTAATTACAACAGTACGCTCACATATGAAATTACAGAAAAAAGATTACAACAATTTGGACTCAAACCAAATTCACTTGAATATCAAGATAAGCAATAATGACTGCTGGGATAAGGAATTATTAGAGTGACGTAAAACTTTAAACGTAGTCTCTTATACGAAAGCCTTCTTCTCAATGTTTTCTTTAAGGTTGAAAACATTGCATTACCGTCAATATTGTAGAATATTTTTTAAAGGTAAATCTGAAATGACACTTTAATTAAAACGTATATACTTATACAACCACAATGCAGGGTTGCACCAAATATTCGTCGACTTTTAGTGGCAATACCGTAGTGCTTCATAGCTTATAACCAGCGTTACATCGTATATTACGCACTGCGTATTACAATGCATAAGGTAAACATTAAATAATCGAGGAATCGTGTACAACCCCACACATATAAAGTTACGACTGTGGGGTGGGCAAAGAGCCTTTGACAAGTAAGTAAGGAAATAGAAAAACAAAGGGTAACGGGGGTTAAGTGGATTGACTCTCCCAATATCGGTCACCCAGTAATCCTCATATTTCTCCTCATTCCCCAAAGCCAGGGTCGCCACTACCACTGAGCTTCCCATCTTTATCCTCCGCATTTCCGTTCGTCCCATTTAAACCAGCACATCTGCACTTCCATGCCTAGCTACCTTCTCAATTTTTCAATTATTCCTCCAGTATTCTCCAGTATTCCTCCAGTATTTTCTTTCATTTCTAAATTCCTTTGCCTTTCGGCTGAATTTTCTTTTAATCCCACTTTTCAACCATCAGAAAATTTAAAAATTCATCATCAACCTCCTCGTATAGATTGTACAGCACACTTTTTTATTAAACAACACACTTATTGGTCCTGGCGATTCATATGAGGTGACTTAAGTCACCTCACTGATAAAAGATATCGATATGCATCGTAATAAAATAACAGAGTACTATTTACCCAAAGCTTAGCTGAATTTTAATTTAAAAACTCACGTGAAAAATCTGCCATTTTCATTTAGATACAAAAAGTGTAAAAAAAACCTTCCTAGTTCATTTAGATCGATGAATCTATTTACTGGTCAAAATTTTGTCTCCCTGATTCTATTTTCCTTGCGGGAAATTAATCATTTTTTAAAATTAGTCAAGAGGGTATTTTCCCAAATTTAGAAAAGTATAAGTTCTACATGTTGTTTGGTTAAAATATGTTTCTTATGGATCTATGATGCCTTGGTCAGAAAATTCACGAACAGGAACTCTTAAGATTCCATCGATGTAAATCTTTGAAAAGAAGATTCGATGTAATTAATGAAGAACATATTTAGGGGTTTTTGTATCGGAGGTACAAACATTCAACTTCTTAAAATTTTTGGCATCATTTCCACGGAAAAGAAATTGATGCATTCCTACCAGGAGATGATGGAAACTAAGATGCCAGAGGAATTTTGTTAAGATAAAATTCAATTGAGATACTAGGAGCCAATTGAGTTTACTTGAAAATATAATGCATAGCATGTGGGATTCAATACATTCGAGTGGTATACATACTACCCAGTAAAAATTATTCATTGTGTCACAAAGTTGCTTAGAACAACAAATAAAGGAGGTTCTGCCAAGGAATTGGATGGAAAACAATTAGGTTTTGACCAGAGCGAACAACCGCGCGCAAATAAGAAATTTTAAGGGATTTCTCGGTTGAAGGTGCACGCAAAGTTAATCCCAGGAGCAATTCTTTAAGCTCGGAAGAGAAGCCTAGAGGGAGCAAAAAGAGGGCAATTCCGGTCATTACTTACAATTCGAGTTACCCGGGCCCTTTGACAGGGAAGGAAAAGGACGGGGGCTGGGCAAAGTTTGCGATGGAAAGGAGGAAATAGAGAGACTGAGATGAGCGGGGAAAGAAAATAAGGGCAAGGGAGGAGTTTGGGATGACCGAAACAGGCACCGGCGGATAATAAAATAGCACGAGACGGTGGCGGACGAGAAGGCCGGAAGAGGAGATCGGGAAGGGGCGTAAAAATGACTCAATCGTCCCGAGCCATTTCGATGCGTCTAGGAGAAACCCTTACGAAATTCCCACGAACGGTGTTTTATATTCTAGCGAATAAATAAAATATACCTTTTCTCCTCTTTTAATACCCCCTTTCTTCCACCCGAATCTCATTCCTCCTCGTAATTAGGACGAAATCCTTTCCTTTTCAGACTTCCATCCTAGGCCCCTCCAAAGACCTTTCATTACGCACGTCCTTGTGCGACGGCCCCAAGGGTCTTAGGCAAATGACAAGGGGAAGGGAAAAACAGGGGTGGGCTAGATTGAGTTGGGGGGAAGAAGGTTGAAGACGGATAGATTCCCGAGGAATGAGAGGCGTAGGTGGAAGTGCAAGAAGGGACATGGGGGAGAGAGTGATGTTTCTCCAATCCGTGCGGCCTTCGCTTACGTACCCCCTTTCGCTCTCCCTGCACCTCTCTCCGCCTCACGAACTTTAGAGCGAGAACGAAACGAAGGCGGAGGACTTTTAATTTATCGCACGGATGGGGACACAATACCCATCCCAGCCTCCCCTAAACCCTCCTCCCTTCCCACTCCGCTTTTTCGCCCCATCAAACACCGCCTCCCTCCTCCGCACCCCTTCTCCCACCCGCGCCTCATTTATTTAACTCACTCCTCCGCGCGGGCTATCCTTCAAGCCCTCCTAATTACCCCTGTCCGTTGTCCTGCTGCACCTAATCTTCCCCACCTCCTCCCCCTGCCCCACTCCTCCGCCTCTCTTCCCGCCAATGACTATTTACGGCCTCCAAGTCCACCCACCTGCTGCCTCTTTACGTCCGCCCTATCCGCCGTCACCCCCTGCTCTCCACCCGAATCCCGGCCTCACGATTCAAGACTCCCTCTCCACTTCCATCTCCCCCGCCCTCTCCTTCACCTTCCTCCATAACCCTCCCAGAAACCCCCCGCCTCCAACCCTCGCGCCTCTGAAGGAGAAACCCACGCCCACAGCATTGCCTGCTCGCGCCATCAATCTCACTTATCCGCTTCCTCGCAGTGTCGTCTCTTAACCTCCTCTCCTCCTTCCTCACTCTCCATCTCCCTCCTACTTTATCTCTCCCCCTCTCTCCTTCTTTAATCTCTTCCTCGAGCGTACCCACGACCTTGTATCTTCTTTCGTCCCCCTCTCTTATTGGACCCCGTATCTTAGTACATCTGGCATCTAGCCACTCTGACTTCCAGTCTCGAATGTCATTGACCCAACTTACTGCGGCACCAATCTTGAGTCCACTGCACATGGGGAAACCACCCTGTCCCCATGTAAAGTGGCATGTAAAACGTCTCCGTACTCGCTAATGGCACTTCAACATGACATCGGTGAAAACATGTGTTTTTCACTTCGTAATGAATCATTAATACCATGCCTAGGATTCTCCAAGGGTTTTAAGCTGTGACTTCTTTGTGAGCTGATTCGTCATTCGATTTCTTTCTTAATTATTTAATGGGAAGTAAAATGAAGGCAATTTATAACGGTTCAATAAAGCATTTAGAACGGCAACATTTCCTATTCGAAGCTGTGGAAAACAGTAGCAATAAGAGAATTATTTCTACATTGAAAAACCTTGGAGTTCATGTTAAGAGTAGATCTCATACACATTTCTATTAAGAATCTTAAGTTATTTATAACCCAGCTCGGGTCTTTCATAAAATATAAACCAGTGTTTAACATTTCTGTTTTATAAGGCAGTCTGGAATATATACATACGCTGTTGAATTAAATTATGGTTTCAAATTGTTCAATATTTTTATAATCCAAAAATACTTTCAGTGCGTTCGTGAGGTCTATGAAAATTATATAAAATTGATATAGTGCTCAAAACTAGGAAGCTTAACTAGAATTTTGGCCATATCATAATCACTGCGTAGTAATATTTTTTGGAAAAAAACTTGAATGAACAAGAATTACATGAAACTATTTCTCGTTAATGATTTAGCCCAAAATATTTTTGCGAAGGAAATAATTTTAATTTCACTTCTACAAAAGGAGTTACAGGTATACAGGTAGGTTTAAAAATTTTGCGATGTAACAAACAGAAATACTTTAGATAAACCAGTTTGAAATACGTTTTTGATAGTTTAAATAAAACATACGCGTACCTAATAAATTGATGTACGTTATAATAGCAACTAGTAATGAACTTCTTGAATTTCGTTCAAGGGGAAAACTAGTGCCTGCCTTTTCCGTTTGTTACAATTTCCAATTTTCATAGAAAATTCTTTATAATTTAAAAAAACACTATAAAGTGTTTTTTGAATAAAGTGTGTGAAATTACAAAGTAAATTATTTCATTTCATTTCAATATGTTATGCAAATTCCATTAAGTTACACCCAAGACAACAAAATTCTTTATGATATTTGAAGATTACAGAATGTGTACTCATATTGTGATTCAGCTGATTGGTTTTCGGTTGACTGAATATTTTATATACGTTTGGATTCCGATAACTGTAAATATAAATTATTCTGAACTTGGTAAACTGATTTCAACGAGAACGTGACGCTGGAAATCGTAATTCAGAATACCTTTTTGTTGAGTCGTAGTTGGTTTTATGTGAATAGGGAATTTTCTAGGTGACAATGATAGATTTTATAAGGGTAAAGGATAAAAGGTTTCTGCATGTTTATAAACTATGATCTCCCATTTCAGCACTCACGGAAAATGACTGCGATTGATGCGGACCATACTTTATTTTCCATTTAAAATGTTCGCGATTTAAATTTGAAACTATTTCTACGAGTACATCAGCTTCATTATTCAACTGCTGGCCTAAACCAGGTTTTCGATAAATCCTCCCACCGTATTCCTTTCATCTCTTCCAGCACAATTCCCGTCCTCTTGCCTCATCATAATCCCCGTTCTTGCCACCTTCTCTTTCATCGTCATATCCCACACTTCAAAAGGGAAAATTGGAGTGGTGGACTCTTCTAATCTTTCTCAGGCCGTGGTCTCTCATCCGTCCCGGGACGTGGGTTGATTATGTCAAGGTCTCGGCGACAGCGTCGGTGACGAAAAGTTGACGGGTTCTTGATTAATGAGGAAAATCTCCGAAAGTGGATAGTCTCATATGGCTACTTGAATAATTAATAACGAGGTATTACGGGCTGCAAAATATAATAAATGAGAGTTATTCTTGGTGATTGGATGTTTGGCAAAAGTTTTTCCACCACATAAGCCTAAAAACATGTATGTAGCATGTGAACTCGTAGTTTCAATTAATAACTTAAAACATTCTTTTACTTAATTCAAACCAATAATTATCGATTTTTGACTAGTTAATTAGTAGTTCTTAATTCTTGGTTTCCGAAATCAATTTTACAAATGCACTTACAAGTAGAATCTCTATTAAGATTCTCGGCAGTATTCATAAACATTGGCACCAAAGAGAACGACATGCATAGTTTATCTTATTTTAAGTTCTAAGAAAGAATTAAAACGATATCTAGAATATTTAGAGCAGTCATAATTGAATACAATTAGGCATGAAGCTCGGTTGGTAACGGCAGGCTTTGATATTTTTAGACAGACATATTTTCCGTTTATAAATACCTTTATATTGGAAAGATAATAATTGTATATTGGGGGAATAAAATGAATAGTTGAAGATAGAAGAACTCTATGAAGCCGATTGCGTAACGCAACGGAAAAACCATGACCATGATTTTTTCTTTACGGCATCTTAGAACTTCAGCATGACTGAAAGTCTATCAGTTCTTTGCGGACAGTACTTTAAGAATTTCGCCATCTACAAATTTTGTTAATTGTGTCGTTATTCTAGATATTTGCGAGAACTCACGCAGTTATTAAAAAAAGCATAAAGCTTCATTTGATCGAAATCAAACAAAACCAATAGATTAACTGATGCTTTAAGCAGATTCGTAAAATAATAGCGTTTTACTTCTACAATGCACTGAAATCGGAAGTCAAGCCTTTCAGAAAGTCATCTATTGCGGATCTATCCAATGAACAAACGGATCTTTCTAGTAAAGGCCTCCGCGAAGTGATGCTATTGAAGCTCTGTGTCTTCTTGCATTACCTTAAATAATACTATTTGGAAGAAATTCTGTGCAGGTCGATTTGAAGAATCAATGAACTTATATGACCACATAGAGACAGGCATATAGAACAAATGGATATATGTAGAGAAATGGTGAACATCATTGTCACCCAATGACCATAAACCTTATCTGGACCATAAATTACAGACAATAAAGTGGGAACGTACAAAATAGACGTTTTTTCGTAGGAAATGGAATTTTCTCAAGAGAAACCCAAAGGGGGCTCTAGGTACGCCTTGATATACGCTCAGTGGAAGCTCTACGCTAGCCATAAAGAGCAATATATGGAATGTTCCCCTTAGGTCAGATGAACATTCAAGACACTTTAACTGCACCACACTGACCTCTATACAATATACTGGTTGCAGGGGTGACCCGGGCGCCATCTTAGAGGAAACACCAAAATCAATCAATCTAAATTGAAACACCCCTACGAGAATATTTAAGCCCGAGCCTTGTTTTATTGAACGCCCGTCCGGGATGATTGTTTTATATGCATTGATAAGAATTAATTAAAACCGTTTCTGTTTATGTAGTGGTATATGTATTTTCATACAATTAGTAGATAATTTCTCATTTCGTTAATAATCTAACTACTTTATTTAAATGTAATTATGATTTGGCATATACGAAACAGAAAAAAATAAATACTCAAACCCTCGTTCCCGCAGAAATTTCTCCAACAATAAATACTGTAATACTACTAAATACTGTATACGTGAAGCAATTCGCCGAAAGAGACCAGAAATGTGGGCAGAAAACTCGTGGATTTTGCACCATGATAACGCACCGTCGCACAGTGCTATCATTATTCGTAATTTTTTGACGAAAAATGCAACAAATACCATCCAACAGCCACCGAATTCACCTGATTTGGCTCCCTGTGACTTCTTTCTGTTCAATCGAGTTAAAAAACCATTACGGGGAACGCGTTTTAGCAGCCGAGAGGAAGTAATGGAAAAATCGCAGGAAGCACTGATGGACATACCGAAAACCGAATATAAAAAATGTTTCGAGGATTGGATCAAGCGCTGGCATAAGTGTGTTGCAGTCGATGGGGATTACTTTGAAGGGGACAATATAGATTTAGATGAATAAACTTGTATTTTTAATTTTCTGAATAAATTCCGGGAAATTTTTGATCAAGGTAGTAATTAGAGATGCGTAATCAATAGAGAACATGTGAGTAAATTAAAGTGTTTTGTGATCAGACGAAGAGTCATAAGTTTCATTTAGATTAATGCCCATAGAGTATTTTTTAATTGTCATACCCGTCGGAGACCTCTAACAGCGATAAGATTAACAAATACCTCTAACAACACGATTTTTACGGTAGATAATATTGTATGCATGTAAAACTATGATTTTTTCATCTTATTTGACGCCCTAAATAATCGATCATGTCTATTGTTGCACGTTAGATCATTCAAAACTTTATTCTATCTACCATACATTTACTCCTTTCTCGGCTCCTGTGTGGTTGAAACGCTCAAAAATTAGTAAATATCAGTAGTGGCTGGTGTCGGTTTGTAGTGCACATTCACAGGAAGTGAATATTTCCTGAACATTCGGGCAAAACTTGAGCTCCAGCGAAATCGAGCGATCGGTACGCCGCTCCTATCAATCGGGGATAAACAGAGCACTTTTCTCAGGGATAGATGGTGTAGAACATAACACTTTTACTTCAAATATTTAAGAGCTGAATAGTTAAAATACTTCAGAAGAGAATTATGGTTCAAAAGAAGTTCATTATTACGATACCTGTACGATAATTTTTGTCTCTCATTTTGTCAGTCGTGGTCTTTTGTGAGATATGTAAACAGAACGCAAATAAATACTTACATGCTTACCTACCAAATGAAATTACTTATTTTAACCTTACCGTATTATCATCGTTATCCTTAAAGTCATTGCAGGAGCACAATCTAGAGATCTTGCACCTCGATACAGAATTGATAGAGCTTCCTCTGAATGACTAGATGCACTTCAGTGCGGCGGAGGTTATTTCATGTTAAGATTTTTAGATGACCATTTGCTAGAGCCAATAATTTAAATTATGGTTTGATAATCTTCTATCATATGCAACCATTAGTAAGAAGAGTATCTCGGCATTTAGTGATTCTTCGAATTAATTTCCAGTTGTATATTTTCCATAAACTAATTATACACTTTGGTGGATGAGATCGTCATATATGAAAAAAAACAGCTTCTGTTAATTGTTAGGCCACTCAATAAGATGGCAGCCGTTGGAATCAGAGTAGCCTTGTGAATGAGAACCGGATGTCACCCACTAGGCGAAATTGGAATTGGCTCTTTGCCGCTAGAAAAGGACGCGAGAATTGCGGTCAAATGTATATGCGCAGGAGAAAATTTTCTCCACCGAGAGTGGAGAAAAACTCCTATTCCTGGAGCCTCAAAACTTTTTACTGACAGAAAAGTCCTTCTTTACAAAATTTTCTATTAGCGTTCCAGCCACATCATTTAAATGGTGGCGACAATTCTATCTATAAAGGGCTTGAGTGTTTTCATTGAATAATTTTGAAGGATCGAAAATGCAATTTCACCATCACTCGTCCTCCGGACCAAGTTTTAATATTTTCGTTTTCCCACCCATGTCGACTAGATTATTACTAGCAGCTACAGTTACATTAATTATTTAAGAGGCAAGCTCTTTATTACCAGCAGGCAATTATTTTGTGCGCGTGTCACGCTCTCTTCTTTAAGTTATGTTCCATGCGCTTGGCTTTTGGCGAGACGACGAAACCTGATTTAATGAAGACCACCACACTCTAAACACCTGCCGCCAATCCTGCGTCCCCTTACGCGTAGGATTTTAAATCTTACTGCTTCTCCTCCTGCCAAGAGTTATTTCTTTAGGAGGTAGCTGAAGTCTTGGATTCAAAAATTAGACGACCCAATTTACCTCTATGAACTCATCAATATATTTTGGAGAAACAAATATTCATTTCGAGGAGGCTTTTATCCCAAAAAGAAATCTCTCGATGTTCATTTATCTGCATATGATTTGTATCATTCACAAAATATTTAAGAAGTCCTGAACACCCTTGGTCCCCGCCATATGTATGTATGCTCTCGACTGATGGGAGGGAGTTAAGTGCTTAAATACACCGTAAATAAACGGCTCAATGGTTGCCTTTACTCGCTTTAGTAACTATCTTTTATCTTTATACGAGGGTCATCCGGAAAGTAGTACCCGTTCGTGCCGCATGAAGTGCTGACGACGCGAGTAGCCGCTGGACGAGGTCAGATAGCTTCAGTGGCTTGTCTGCCTTCTCTGAGCCAAGTTGCGTGACGCTAGCATTGCCTGTGTTGTTTCTGTGATTGTTTACAATGTTTAAAAAAATTGAGAACGCCGCCAGTTGTGAAGTGAGGGCAGTGATTAAATTCCTCAATGCAAGAAACGTTCGCCCATGTGATATTCATCGCCAATTAAAGGAGGTGTATGGAGGCAATGTAATGGACGAGTCGTCTGTTCGGCGGTGGTGTCGCAACTTCAACATGGGGAGGGGGAACACACACGACGATGAGCGTTCGGAGAGACCGTCTGTCATTACAGACCAACTGGTGAGCTCAGTTGACGAATTCGTGAGGAACGATCGGCGCGTCACAATTGATGACATCTGTGAGCATTTTCCCAATGTTTCTCGAACAATTGTTCATGAAATTGTTAAACACCATCTGCATTATGCAAAAATTTGTGCAAGATGGGTCCCTCGCGTATCTCAATGAGCTGGCGGCGAAGGACTATGCAGCAGGAATACAGAAACTTGTCACACGTTATGACAAATGCCTTAATTTGCTTGGAGATTATGTTGAGAAGTAGTTTAAAGTATCCTCTTTCAAATAAAATTTTTTATGTTTGTTAATATTTACTTTTGTGTCTTTATTTCACGAACGGGTACTACTTTCCGGATGACCCTCGTATTAAGTACATTACCTTTATCTCCAGTACTATTTTGTAGTAAAAACAATAAAGATGAATTAGTAAAATTTTTAGTGATTTCTTTAATTTATCATCTTGTAAACTGGGTGATCACTGACATCTTTTCCATCCTTGGTGAATGTTACTAATAACGAACACATAAATGGTTCTAAGGAATCCGCTACAATTATTAGATCTCGGAGCATAATTATGCATACGCATTAGGTTACAGGATTCAGGTGTCATAGATAATATACTGATAATCATACTAAATTGGTTAAAACTTGCCCAGTAACTCTAAACTTGACAGAGAGTTTTCTCCCCCGGAAAACTAAATTTTTCCCAGATAGAATTTAATAATACAATAGAGATGGGTTAATATTTCCGTTTGGCAATCCCGTGGTATGGTAGGTGATCCACCTTAGTGTCGCCACCTTTGAGGCCTGTGCTATGGGTACAATACTATATTACTTAAAACCGGGAGGCAATCTCGCCCGGATTCTTGCTCACGGGAGCATGACGAAAGCACGCGCTTCCCCCGACACCACGGCGCACGAGGGCGGAGGTGCCGGGGAAACGGCAAGGGCGAAAGGGTGGGGGGGGAGGCGCCCGGTCCATTGTGTCGCGTCTCTCAGGAGACGCCGCCGCGCTGCGACGGAATGTTTTCGGGCACAAAGCGTTTTGATTGCGACGCGGTGACCGAGAGATCTCCGCTCGCGCACGGCCCGGGCCCGCACCACAAAAGATCCTAAATCGGGCTCATCAGCGGGGCGGAATGAGGGGTGGGCGGAGGAAGGTGGAGGAAATTGCGTGATGGGTGGAGGATGAACGCATGATCCGAGGCGGTGAGTGGCATCAGAGTGAGGGGTGAAAAGGCCACCGTTAGGGCTAGCTAGGCCAGTGAACCATGGAATGGAGAGGGAGAGAGAGAGATACGGGGAGAGAAAATGGAGTCCATCGTCAAGTGGAGGCAAAGAGGCACTGACAAACTAATATCTATGTGAACTTTTATACCGCTTGATGGGAGCAGTTACTAAAGAACTCGTTTACAGAGCCCCGAAATAGATTCTAGCACCACATTGAACCCACCCAAAACATCGCCGCCCCGACATACCAATGAAAATAACTTCTATAAAAGACTTCTATTACAGGAAAATTTAGCACTTAATTTAAAACGTTTTTCTGAAGTTCCGATGTGAAATCTTTTTAGCAAGATGACGGGCGTAGATTAAAAGCTTTGGGTATGTAGGAATGGAAAAAATTGAAGGGGCAAGGTGAACACTAAAGAGGTCTCGAGATGAAATTTTACACGTTGGGAAAAGAGAATAATTTGGTCGCTAAAATCTAAAGAAGGTAGAAAAATAGATTGAGTAAATATTGAGAGTAATACATCTGCATCTACATGGTACCCTCCAAGTGTCCTCTAGCTTGGTGGACCAGGGGTTGATCTGTATTAGACATGCAACTTTGAAAATTAAGTTTTCCATGAATGCTAGTTCCAAATAAATAGATAATATATTTGAAATAACGGAGATAAAGTTAACTATAGGCAGAATAACTATGGTATATAAGTATAAAATACATCCACAATCATTCAAGACGAGCTGCTAGTAAAAATAATAGCATGAAGATAAGGCTTAGACAAAATAAAAACTAAGTGTCAGGCTTAATAGGCTTTAAAAGATATTATTCTAAGTGCGTTAATTAGTAGTTATATTGATGCTTATCGTTCATGGGAAAAACATGACATCAAAATCTGTACGTTCTACACTAAAAGAGAGTGAAATGGTGAGGATTATGAGAAAATTTTGTTATTGGTATATAGGAAGGAGGGGATGTGGGTTTCAAAAAACAAAAAGACAGCAAAAAATACGAAAAAATGAAAAGATTAACATAGGGAAAATAAGAACAGCTAGTGTTATAGACCGTCCAAAATTTCCTGCAAAGATAGGTTTCCTTGAGAAGTTTACTCTAGACCAAAATTTAGCTGTGAAAACTCCATTAATTACATTAATTAAAAATTCAAAATAAATAAGCATGGCAGATGAAGTAAATAAATCAAAGATAATAATTTTTTATCGTTTAAGTTAACTAAAAAGGCCAAGTTAACATTTTTACCAATTTTTCTCATAGGGTCACAAAAATACGTGCTAAAAGAAACATTACTTGTTCTTGTAAACTATTTCATTTCATAACTTTTTTTTACTATTCATAGATAGCTTTGTTGTTGTTGAATTGTTACATAGTGATTGGTGATCAATGGACAGTTCCGCGGGAAGCATACTCGGACTGACCCGAGGGAAAATGTTTGAATCTCGGCTCGGCGAAAGGTAAAAATGTTACAATCGCGATTATTTGTGTATAGCTTTACGGTGCCATATGCAATGCATTCTCGGATCACTGTAAAATTATTCTGTCTCTTAAATTTTACTCGATTTTTCCCTTTCAGTATCTTCAAACAATTAAAGACTTGCTATTAGAATAGAATTTTTCGTAAACGTACAACTAAAGTAACCTCCACATTCCTCCGACAGTTCTCAATTTTTAATCAAGCTCCTTTCTCCTATCCTCATGTGAACGTGTGCAGATATCATGCAAATTGGAATGTGAATGGCTGGGTCATTAACTCAATTCAATAATATTAGCAAAATTTTATAAGTGTATTAAAGACAAATTTAAAGAGCCATCTTCCTAAAAGGAATATTAACAATATTTTACTTTACATAAACATTTTTAAATATAACAAATTCGTAATTCGTCCCTAGTACATACAAAGTTAAACACGGAAATTAAGTCTCGTTCTGAGCTAATACGTTGCGTGAGGGGATAATAAAAAAATATTAACTAAGTGAGAGAATATATTTCACCAGCATTTTATTTATGTCCAGTACGTTTTACATTGAAGCTACATTTTAAAACTCAGCTGCAATCTTCTATGGAACTATATCACATTACCTTCGACGCCAAATAACACAGACCATTATGTAGAATTTTCCATTGCAACAGTTATTTCACATGATCGTCGCTATGGGCTGTAAACGAAGTCAGGTACTTTGATTGAACAAGCAATACCCATTGGGCGGGTCCATTTTGGCAGGACGATACCTTTGAGGGATTTTATCGGTTAAAACCATTGTACCACCATTTGGTAAAGGGGGAGAGACGCTCCAATTGCTCCGATTACGAAGGATGCTAAAATTTTCCGTCATATCAAAATCCTTTGATTAATTTTTTGATAGGTTCTGGGTACATTGTACAGTGGAGTTGTGGACCAGAAAGTCTCGGGATCGGGGCCTGGTAGTATCCTCTCATCAGCTAGCACAAAATGGACACGGTTGCTAATTTCAGGGTGATAAACATGTGTGATATAAAATTTAATATTCAAGTGACCGCGGGTTAAACCAAATGTCCTGAAAATCAACGGAGAAACTCGGGGATACATAACTAAGCAAGGAAAATTCACGTGATTTTTAAAAAATTTCCATACTTTGACCTGAAACATAAGGTGAATTACAAGTTACTATCTCGTTCAACGGGGTTTACTCTCTTAGGGCAAATATACGGCGCCATATTCGTTCGCAGAGCGACATTTTGGTGAAGTATTTTATGAAATACACCCTTACACAACCAAGGAGCATTAAATCATCACGCATAACCAATAAATAAACAAAAATAGTTTCAAGTTGAAAATTTCAAACGCCGTTTTCCTCCATTAAGTTCTTCTAAATGCAAATTTTCATAGAATCAAATTTCAAAATGTTAATCTAGAAAGGAAACACTAATTAAAGGATCATAAAAAAATGACATTATTTTTGCCGAGCATAAATTAGTCAACGTAAACACGGTGCAGAGTTCCTTCCCCTCTTATTTAATTAGCGAATACCATACCCGTAGTATTTTTCAATTCACAATCCTTCTGATAAATAGAGGCTAAATACGAATGAGTGCGCACATGCGGAGTGCTTTGATTGCATCTTTGTTATAAATCCGCATTTTCAATGCTGTCGCGTTTGTTTGACACCCGAATTAAACTCGAGTTTCATGCGGATTCATTTTTTTAATCTATGTCAATGCGGGAGTCAAATTTCACGTGTTATTTTTTTTTAAAGCTATATCCCTTTTCCTGCTATTAGAAATGCACGTTGGGGGTGAGATGGAAGTGAGAGGTTTTGGGGGTGGATGGGACGCTGCATCGCTTTCGACACAGGGCTCCACAGCCAACAAATGAGATGAAAATGCATCGCCAGGGTAAAAATGCAAATGCTATAATAAAAGTGGCTGTATTTTTCTTTTTTTATCTTGTTTACCAGTGCATATGATTGAGTGAGTCACGTTTGCTGAACATGTACTCGTTAACATTACCATCACCATGGAACCATCGACGGATGTACCGGAAAACCAGAGTCGCGTTTTCTTTCCCATATTTTAAAATTTCTTTTGAAAGTGGTTTTTTTTATTATACTGAAGTGGGCGAAGGGAAACGGATATGGGAGGTTCTGCGGAAAAGCTTTTCAAATGATTTCGAAAATGATAACTGGCGCAATTCATGGGTACATGAGAGAGAGAGAGAGCTTTGCGACGCAATCCGGGCCAAATAATACAGACAGCGAGCGGCATTTATTTTATTTCTCATCCTTTTGTTTCCCCTCAAAACGTTATGATCCAGAGTGGCCGCTGATGAACACCAATTAATTCAACGAACGGATCGTATTACGCAAAACTATATCAATTATAATTACAGACAGCATGAATGTTCTCTGAAATATGATTCGTACATATTATCTACCGATAATTAGAATGCATATTAAAATTTCAAGCATATTGGAGTTTTAAATTTGACAGAAAATTAATAATTTAAATGCTAAAAAGTACTCCACAACTTTTCCAAGCGATTCCC
Organism: Hetaerina americana; assembly: GCF_022747635.1. Taxonomy (NCBI): domain Eukaryota; kingdom Metazoa; phylum Arthropoda; class Insecta; order Odonata; family Calopterygidae; genus Hetaerina; species Hetaerina americana. The sequence goes on from NW_027286070.1 coordinate 57,160,577, forward strand.
GGACAAACAAATCCACCAGTTCATTACTCATAAATACTTAGAGGTACCTGAAATCTTTAATTTAAAAAAATAAATGTACAGGCTCCCTCACGTTGAATTTAGTCAAACATCATCTCTATACGTTTTGTTGAAAATATGTTTAAAGATGTATTTCAATGCAGGTTCAGCAATAAATGGATTCATTTGCAAACTGATATTCATTAATTCAAATATTGTTGAAATGAAGTACTAATGTGCTCAGAATATGTTCCTATAGTGAAGAGTGTGGAAATATTCTCTTAAAGCTGGGTGGCGGCAGCTTTAGGGAGGAGAATTTTAATTGAAAGGTGAGAAAATACTAAGAATTGGAGCAGCATTCTTTCACGGTCCTAATTTAACCGATAAAAATATTAAAGATTAGCTAATCCAATACTATGAATACTTTTAAGTGTTTATGTTTTTTTAAAATCGTCGATTAAGATATTAAAACTTTACTTATGATCTGTATTTGTTCACTGCATGGACTGCATGGTCCGTATTTGCTTCGAAGGCCTTGAAGGATTATACACAAGATACAAGGAAATCACGCGATCGCTAGAGTGAATTTTTGGAAATAGCCGTATTCTGTTATGTTATTTTATCTGAAAGTAAAATCTATGCATAATAATCACGAAATTTAGAATATATGCAACATGATATCCGATCCTTTTCTGTATCAATTATCGATTGTGATACATTTTCTTGCAAATTATTGGAATTGAACGCATAGGTTCAAAGAAAATCGATACACTTTATTAACTACGAACATAATTACCTGGTCGATGAACTAAATTGATTTTCTGATAAATTGCGTAAATTAAAAAAGGTAAAAATAAATAGTTAAATATTAACTGCAAGGATTCTAAAGCATAGTTTCTACAGGGGTTTTTAAATGGAGTATACAGTACGCAAAGACAATATTGTGTTTTCAATTTTTCCATAAACAAATTCTATCACGACTTACCGTTGAGATGAGTGAGAAACAGTTTCGAAATGAGAATGATATGAGGCAAACTGAACCTCTTAAGAAAACTCTTCTCAAGAATTTTAGAAGAGATGGCATATTGGTAGGACATTTCAAGAGACAGAGGAAAATCATTTCTTAACCATTAAAAAGATGATAATGACAGGTCAAAAAATAAGAAATTCAGCATGCGAATTATAATATAAATAAACTCGCTTCAAAATTAAGATTATTAATATTAAGATTGAGGACATAATGGTTAACTAATTAATTCTTAACTAATATTCGAGAGACTTATGCAATACAAAATTATCTATGATTTCCTATTGCTTTCATGTCTTTGATTCCGTCATATATTCAGAAATACTCGTAGGTAGTGATTACTCGTATGAATCTCTGTGTAGAACTTTGAGTGATAAGAAAATCAAATAATTTCCCGTTTCATTGCACATTCAACATTTTTTCCCGTTATATGCAAACAAACACTGTACTCAATCCTAAGGTCGGTTTCGTAGGTGATGGTAGAGTTCACCCAGTACTACGTAAGCCCGACGGCGTGTGAAATTCACACATCAGGGCAGGGGGGCAAGGTCCTTTACCTGTGCCGTTCATGGTTTTTCAGGAAGATTTGGTACCCAGAAAATCACAGAGCTTGGGTGGAGCTGCAGGTGTCCAGATAGGCTTTCCCGGGAATCGAACCCGAGCCAGCCGGCTCTAACCCTGGACTACTGTGACCCACCTGGTTACATGTATTGGAAATCAATTTTTCTCTCATGATTCAGGAAAATAGTCTTGATCACTTTATTAAAAAACTGATTGGTGTGCAGCTCAGTTTGGCGGGCGTTGAATAGTGGTGTTTCAATGAGCCTAATGGACGTTGAAATAAATGCTCATAAATCGGTTATGCTCCAATAAACTATATTCACGGACCTATAGCCATTCTCTCAAAGCTGTGCAGATAACATATTTTAATGTGCTTTAATACTATTAGCATTTACTAGCAGTAAAATATTAATGGAATTTTAAGGGTTATCAACCATTATCATTCATCCATTTAAAAGGATTTATTTGGTGTGAAAGGTATTCAAACGATGCCCTTTTTAAAACGGGAATTACTGATTTCAATCTGCAAATATCATAATAAATAAAAATCTCAACAATATGTATCCACTTATTTATTTTTTTACTGAAAACCCACGGAATGCCCTTATTTCAGGTCATGGACGAGGTTGCGAATCCTAGTTAAACCAAGTCAAGTTAAAAGGTTTTAACAAGCATGAAATCAAACATGTTAATGACAATAATATTAATTATGCGGTGTTCCGCACTAAAGAGAAGGGACTCTCGCATTCTCTTGAGCTCTATTCCCCTGTGCAAAATTCCGTCGCGTTAAACAAACAAGCCACAGCCAGCTTATCTTCGGATTGAAGGACTAATGAATGAATCGCTGCATCACGGAACAATAAAAGTTGTTAGCAAACGCAGACCGAATTCACCCGTTTGAGCCAAAAAAGTCTATGAAAACAGACGGGCAGCAATGGGACGCTAAGGCAGGGGATTAAATCCGTTGATTAGCCTAGGAAAAGATCGGCCCATTGTTTTCATTATCCTTCTCTTAGTGGCGCCAGTAGGATGGATGGGCGTCAAAGAGGAAGAGAAGACTCCCCTCGAGACCCCATTACAAATCACTTTCGTCCGGCCGACGGCTACGACGCGACTGTGCGCCGACCGAAATCACCGCCGCGGCGGATGTATGTACGTTCAGGCGAGTCTAATTTTTTCCCACCGTTTTCCCCCGGACGATGGTGATGTCGTCCGGAAAAAAATGGTGGGAGACTTAAGAGGGTTTAAAGTGGGAGGAGAGGTTGGAAGAACTGGTGTAGGTGTGAAGTCCCCTGGAGAAGTGGCAGTCAGCGGCGGCTGGGAGTTGAGGGAGAGTGGGGGGCTCATTGCCCGGCGAACCCAGGAGGTGGGCGGAGGGCGTGAGAGGTGACGGGAGGAGGAGGATGGAGAGGGGTGGAGAAGAGTTCGTCCAGCCTGGGCAGGTCGGGCGTTGTGGTGGGTGTTCGTGTAAGGGAGACAACGTCCCGAGTCCAGAGACCCCAATTACACTGACCGTTCTGGCGTTAAAGTGTTCGCTGTTACTCAACCCACGGGGAATCTCGTGTCCATCTACCCCATTCCGAGTCCCACCCACGCCCTCACTTCGCTCCCCGGTCGGCAAAGGCAGGGGAAGACACGAGGGTAAAGGGAGGGGTGGGGTGGTTATGGGTCGGGCGGCCAGAGTGGGGAGGAACGCCGCGATGCGGCAACCTCCTCGCAAAACAACGAGGAGGACGGCGCCAGAATTGAAGGGCGGGAGGGAGAAAGGGGCGGCGAGGGGGAGGAGAGACGAGTTTGGAGGTCGAGTGGAAAAATAAAAGGGGAGAGATGAAGAAATAAGAGAAATTGGACGAAAAAGAACGGAGAAAAGGAGAGATGCAGGTTCCAGGACATGGTCTGGTGGAGAAAATAAACCTTAGCGTGTGAGTGGTGTCGTGGTCCCGATGAAATTTTAGCAATTCCAGGAAGGAAAGGAGATAGGTCATTTTTATAGTAGAAGGTGGATTTTGAATGGAGGGATATGTAACGTTTTTTGATAATTGTTTTTAATTGGCCGCGAAGGCCACGAGTATTCGAAATTCTATGCATTTTAATCCATTCCTTTCGTGAATAGTATGTACCTCTCAAATGACTACATTCCCTTGAGTCTAAAACTGACATTAAAAAGTTTACACGTCGGCTATTTTTAATGAATACTGAGATGTGTTGACAAGAATAAATCACATCTGCACAAATAATTGCATAATATTTACAATATTTTGGCTACAGAAATGGATTTTCTTAAAAATAATATTTATTTCTTCATACTGCCGAAGAAAACATTTTGCACATTAGAGACATAGTTTAAACGCATCAGACAATTAAAAATAATAATCTAGCAGGAAAATGAATGGTAGAATAAAGAGTAAAAGATTTTGGACAACCAAGTTTAAAAAAAGGAATAACCTATTCGATTACGAAGCCACTTAACACACGTCAAAGGTAAAACTTAAGATTCCATCAAATAAATAATTATTAACTAATACAATATGCGCTTAAAAAATTGAAAAATATCGCTCACAATTTAAGAAAATAAGGTTTTTTTGTTTTAGTTTTTTAATACTTAAGTCAGACTATTCCGTAACTTCACCCTTGTTTCGGCTATAAAATATATAAGTATTTAATTTTAGCATCGTATTGCGAACTAAACTTATTTTTAACTGATTGTACAGCTGAGTATGGGCATCTTTTAGGTGTAATCTTAAAGAAAATTTCTAAAATAAAAAGTGAGAAGAAGGAGGAAATTATGGAATTTATTGAGAATATGAAATTTTACACTACGAAAATATTTAAACATATCAAGAGAAATCGACCTGAAAACTTGCATTTTACATATGACGATTCATTTTTGATTATTTCTTTCACGGTTTTACACGTTCATTTTCATTCCAGATATATTGTATGGTTAATATAATCACCGCGTGGTCTACATAAAACGTTCAGTAAGATTATATCTAATTAATTTCTCGTTCATTCTATTTCTTCCCCAAACATTTTATCTACATTGAGATTGAGAAAGCTTACAAGGCCATTCACCTTAGGGCTGGAGGGATTTTTCTCCCCAAAGTTTTATACGCACACAACCATTTTCTCCTATAAATCATCTGGACATTTTTTGCCACACAAACTACCACACATCATTTGTCTGAGTCTTGTGGTTATAGCAGGAATAAACCTTGGCCATCATTCCATAGGATGGCTTGATAGAAATGACTATTAATGCCATCATATTTTATCTTGACGCGCTCGATTTTATGATTTGAAGGTAAAAGGAGCAGCTACTTTCCATTTCGGCGCAAACCTTGTGCTTTCCATGTCACAGGACTCGTGATTGGTGAGCCGTGTTTGAAGAAAGCGGGCGAAAGTATAAAGAATCGCGACCTTAAAGTTTCAATGCCCAAGGATATCGGCTTCGTGTCGTAAGACTTGTCCTAGTTGACCTCGTAACGGGTCGCCGACGGCCCTGGACTCTAAAAAACTTTGGAATGCCCCCGGCTTCTCCTCCGCCCCCTCGACATCGACGCCTCTCTGCCCTCGGTCGTCAAAAAGAGACGGGAGTGTCTGGGGATAACGACAGTCCCACGGGACGAATACGGACGAGCACCTGGCTTTTTGTGAGCTCAAGCACTTGGCACCTCGAAGCCTATCCCTCCCCTGCAGACTGCTTCCCCACGCCGCACGCTACGATCTTAGTCCCAGTGGCGCAACATACAGGATGGTGGGACGATACAGGCTTCGCTCTTTTCCACACCTTTCCTTTCCTTCGCACGACCAGTCAATCGTTCTTCCATGAATTACTGGTCACATTTGTAATGAATTATAATATCATTTATCGCAATTCTGGAACGTTATGAGGTATTATTAGCCCAGAACGCCCAAGTTGAGGATTCACAAACCGATGCCCATAAGTTTAACAAGCTAGCTTGACAAATTCCAAGGAACTGCAGGAGATGTCGCGACAGTTACTTTTAACTGAGTCATCCGCTAAATGAGCATTACAGTGTTTGCATATTTCATAAAGTTAGTTTGTTTTGAGAGTTTTCAGAACTTACATGTCGTATATTTGGGCAAGAGTCAGCAAACGGCCGTATATCTTGAAACAGCGTTTATAAATCTATTCGGCGTGAGTGCTTCATGCTACTTCAAAATGAAGATCTATTAAAGCAAGTGTTTACTACTAATTCCTGGCTTTCACAAACATTTCCATCCAGATTTTTATTCGTCCCTAATTAATAATGAACAATATAGTCATTTTAATTATTTATGCTTGTCAAATAAAAATATGATGGGGAATAGTGAAAGAATTGCATGCGCTGCGGAAATATATAACTATGTAGAAATACGAAATATCTATGTGTTAAGATAAAACCAAGCCTTCAAATGACAATATATCGGCGCTCAAATCATGAGTGATAAGCAAGGGTTCAAGTTTAGTTTCGTATTTTACATTCAAACATTGTGGAAGTTGGGTACTATAGATGTGTCCAAATGTGTGTTAAAAGCAGTAAAACTGCTGTGCACATTAATTATACACCTTTATAAATAAATAAAATTATTAAACTAAATAATTAAGAGATTTAAATGAAATTAGTCTCCGTCGATTGCATTTAATCCTTAAAATGAATGCACCTGATCATTTAATTGCATATAGTAAAACTCAAAAATGCAAAAATCCAAGTAATACGAGAGTACATATACCTACTTATTTAATCAAGCGTTAAAATATCATACATTTATGTTAAAATATTATATATATATACACACACACACACACACACATATATATATATATATATATATATATATATATATATATATATATGTATATATATATAAATATTTGTATAAATGAGGAAATGCTACGGAAGAACGAAATTGAAGAATATTAAAGATAATTATCTGCAATGTAAAACGTTTTGGCAAAATCAAAATATTCAAATACGAGGTTGGCTTGTGTGTGAAGAATAAGAAAATATCAACAATTGCTCTTGCAGGCATTGATAATTTAAAGAAATAACATAAATTAACCAATATTTACAGTAGATATAAAATAAGAGAATAGCTGTGGGAACAGGTAACCCTATTCATCGGTAAAAGATTTTATCCAGGTTAAGAGCGTTGGCTAATGAATATGTACTTAACAATATACAAGTAAAGAATTTATTGAAAAATATGCAATGTCAAACTACACGGATGCAACCACCAAGCGACCACAGGCCACTAAAAACAGTGGAGAGGAGATAGACGATAGGGGCAATGGGAGAGTCAGAGGAAGAGAGAGAGAGAGATAGGTACGGTAATGAATGTGGTAGAGCGAGACAGCTTGAAGGGCGGTCGCTAGAGTGGTTTCAAAGTTACCTACGGCGTCAATAGCGCGGGGAAAAGAGGTCAACAGTTAAGAGATGAGGGCTGTTTAATGGCGGTTGGCCATTGTTCCCCACGCCGGGCATCGATCCCAGCACCTCCAGCAAAGCAGAAGTGGTGGAGGGGTAAAGAGGAAGAGGAGGAGGAGAAAATGGCCACATGTTGTAGTTTCCCTTGTTGTTTTGCAAGAGATTTACTCGGGGAGGCAGCTAATTGGCGGGAGGCCTGGGGCCGACAGGAGGCCCGCGTGGAGAGATGGTGCGGGGCGGGAGGTGTGTGGGGGGTTGGAGAGGGATGCAGAGGAGGCGAGGGCGAGGGTGGTAGGCGTGGGCCGGGAGAGGGGGGAGATTAGTCCGCGCGGGAGGACGGAGCCGTGGGTGAGGCGGGGAGAGGGACGGGAGAGAAGTTGGCGAGGGAGGATCGGAGGCTGGAATGGTGGGGTAAATCTGCGGATGGATCAGGGATAGGGGTGAATAGGTGGATAGATTAATAAGCGTCCCTAATAATGGTGAAATGAAGATCATAAATCACACTCTCCTGTTGAAACCATCGTCATCAATAATAGCTGGGAAGCAGAAGACAACATGAGGATGAAAACAGCAAAATATATGCACGAAAAAATTCACAGAATAAAGCATGTACTAATTCTATTTTATAAAACTGAAAAGTAATATGATGAAAATTTTGATCTCATATATATATGGATAAATAAATTAGAAAACAAATGAAGAAGATGAACGAGGAACGAATCCATAACAGCCGGACCTCTAGCGATAAAAAAGTCATTCGACATGGAGAAACTATTATAAAACATACAGGAAAACAATCGTCAAATTAATAATCGTCTCATCTTTATATTCGCTTAAATGTGGAGGAGAGGATACCTCTATATTATTTTTTTTAATGTCTTAGTAGGGAGAGGCACAAATAATGAACAACATCTCCTCTCCTAGCATTCTTAAAAATGCTTGATTTTCCTCATCACTATCACGTAGTATGAAATAAATTTCCTATATTCCTTTCCACGTCGCTTATTCATTTTAAAGGAGCAGAACAGCTAGCTAGAACAACAAAATGTATGAGCCCCATTATCATGCTCCATCACTGATTCTTATGAGTACTTGCAAGGAATGATACAGGTACAAATGTATGTTTATATACATGGGTACTGGGAAAGAGCAGGTGCACGGACGGAATGGGAAAGGTTGCTATCTGAAAGGATGGGTGATGAGAACATGGGTAAACTTTGACAGGGCTAGGGAGGGAAAAAGGAGTAGAGAGCGGGGGAAGAGCTATTGAAAGGAGGTATTAAGAAGGGTAGCTAGGCCAGTGGCTTTTGTATGATTGCCTTTTCATCCTTGTGAAGCAGTTAATGGGTGAGGGATTGTGGGGGAGGGTATGCGATGGTCGATACTATAGTCTAGCAAGGATTTGTGAAGGATGAAGAAGACTATTGCCGAGGGGGGGACGGACAAACACCATTGCGCGGGCGATGGGTGGCATGAACGTGGCGTGGAACACTCTCAATAATAACCGCAGGACGGATAATATTAAAATTTCAAAGTTAATCACTATGGGATTGCTAGGAACACCTACGTAAAGGTATTGAAGTAACATCTCAGGGTTCGTTCTATTAATAATTATAAAATCACGAAAAATGTAGAGAAACGCTTCTCAAGCGGCTAAAACCATCCTATTGATGATGACGATGATAACCTGATGGTTATGTTCAACGTCCAAACCTGAGTCGTGTTTTTTAAAAAAGAGTGTGGCTTTACAAAATCAATAATTTGATTTCATTTCCATATGATGTGCAAATTCCAAAAAGTTACGCTGGAGAAAACAAATTTCAATATTCAACCATTTACCACGCGCTTTTGGTCGTAATTTCTCCCAATCATTAATAACTTAGCTTCACCCATAATTTAACAGATTCCTTCTTTCACTCTCTCACCGAAACACAACATCCGTTTCTTACCATTTTATAACCGATGAATGTATTTTCCTTGAGAGATAAATTATTTGGCCGATTAAAAATAGTTATTAGTATTTGTTCTATTGGTTAACTTCTTTATTTCAAGAAAATACGCACAGACAGAACGTCATGTGTGATTACTAAAAATTACCGTTTAAGGAGTACAACGTATGTTAATCACTGTTGATACAAAAGTGAAATCAACGTGTGAAGGACAATACATAATGCTTTAATCAAGATAACACCCTAATTGAGCTTTATCTTTTTAGTTTTCGGCATAAATAAAACGGGTAACAGTGATATGACAGTTGAAGAACGTTACAATTTTATGATATTCATAAATTATACTGTTTTTATCAGTAACGTAGTATTTAATTACAAAGCTACAGAAAGAGTCCAACCCTATAATTGGAATTTCAAATATAAACGTTCTTTTCCGCTCTCCACATATTTGTCACATTCCCTGTGCATTCCTCGAGTCACGGTAGAGCGCTTGATGAGGCAGAGTGTTTTACAAGCTCTCTCATGGTCATGAAATGTGTAGTACATAAGTTTAATGTTTAAAAGCCACAAAATTAAACGGATGGGATAGCCGAGCTACCCGAGACTTACATATGAATAAAACGGCAAAGGAAGGGGAGAAGAGGAAGAATCGGGATTAGCGTTACTTGGCAGGAGAGCGAGGCAAAGTTTCCCCTTATCACCCGTACTTTTCAAAATGTACACCGAGAAGATTTTAAAGGTAACATGGGAGGAGCTTGAGGTGGGAAAAAAGGACGAAATGTTTAATACAGCTTAGTTTGCAGATGATCAAACAATATTGAGACAGACATTCAAGGAATTCCATCTATTTTTGGTTTTTTTTACTGGAAGAATGCCAAAAGTATAGAACCAGGATTAAATCCAATGCAGCAAAATTAATAAGATTCCCGATAATCAGGAAAGCTAAGTTAATTTTAAAGCATAAGGATATTAACTAAGCAGGTGGAGCAGTTTCTGTATAGTGGCAGCATAGTAGAGCAAATATTAGTCTAAATGTGCTTCATTAAAGAGGAATTAGCAAATAGAAGAGAATTGATGATGTTTTCACTGCGTAGCATGTGAAAAAAAGATTAAAAATACTTTAATATGGAGCGTTGTTTTTTTATGGATGCAAAACTTAGTCTTTCGAGTAAAATTATAAAACTACACTGGAAGCCTCTGAGACGTGAATGTGGCGAACTTAGTCATACAAAGAAACAAAAGCGTCGGGGTTTTCAATGATGGTAATAAAATCAGTGGGCAAAGGGGTGCAGAATCTTATACAAGCAGAGAAATAGTGAGAGGAAATATTGAAAAGAGTGCTATGTTGAAGACCGGGATAAAATGGAGAACGTTTTTTAAGTGGGATAGGGGATGATAAAGAGAATGTTCTCTAGAGAGAACGATGCTAGGCGTTACGAATTAATAAATAATGGAAAATTGTTGAAAAAATAAACAAAACGTTCAGACAATGCTTAGAAGCAAATACAAGTTCGGGATCATCCGAAACCCATGGCTAAGAGGAATTATACTTAAATGAACAAAATGAACATCATGGACTAATTCAAGTAACTTCTTTGAACAAATTTTATTGTTTTATATTTGACAAATATGTAAATCTGCCACGTGGAAACGATTTCAAAATCAATTTCGTGTAGCAAAATATTTTTAAATTCAATCATATATCTTTCTAAATGTTCTCGTTGGCCTGCAAAATTTTGCAGTCCACATAGGAGAAATAATCCGCAACATGTACATGTCTCAGACTGCTCACGGACGAGAGGGGAATGGAGAATCTGAATGGGAAGTGTTAGGAAGAGTAAGGCGTGGTTGTCCACCATCACCGGTGCCGTTCAACGTATTTTTAGAGAAAATGAAGAGGCATGGGAAGAACTGGAAATAGCAATAAAATTCGGCGAGGAATTCATAAAATCTGGTAGGTTTGCTGATGATCCAGGTTTAGTTTTTCAATTAGCCAAGGGGTTGAATCGGGATTCGAGTGCGATAGATATGGGATGAAAATAAATACAAAAAAACAAAGGTCAAGTAGATAGAAAGGAAATCAAACGAGGAAGTGCTGGGTATTGTGAGAAAGTAGAGGGGATTGCTGGTAGGAATCATAAAGAGGCAGAAAAAATGGATACAAAATATATTATTTGGCAGTAGGATGTTAAAGACTGGGATAGAGGGGAGATAGTTAGGCATCCGAGGAAGGGGATGGAATAGGGTAGAGATGTTGGACATAACGAAGAAGGGATTAGGAGTTTATTGTAGAGTAGGATACTGGGTTGTATATTGCTAGGAGATACAAGGTAATTATTTGATAGTCATGTCCATCCAAAACCCACCTTAACTGGTAGATTACCTATAGTAATAATAAGAGAAATAAAGCAAAATTTCATAGTCTTTTGCCGGACATAGGTATTAGTGCAGAAAAAGTAAGATATGACAAGGGTACACTACCCAGTAAAGAGAAGGGTAGGAAAATGTACAACCACAAGATAAATGAGGATAAACTAGAATAATTAAGTCTACAACCGAAGTGATGTAGAGTATTTCCAAATAAGAGTAGGAAAATACGCACCAGAATGAGTGGTAATGTTTATTAAAACACACACGCATATCGTTTAATTTTTTGCAGCATAGAAAAGGAACAACTGCAAAAGGAATTAACGCAATTGTGGTATCTCAGATAAATGAAATCCTACGAGTAGACAAAGTAAGAAATGAAGACGTACTATCAAGAGTTTATGAATATGGCTGCGTAGGTTTTCGCGGCGGTGGTTTGAAGTACTCTGCATTGTCGGGTTTCACCGCGTCGTTGTTTGATTCAGACAACAGTTTCGCCGAAGTTGCATTCGGCGTCTTCAGGTCGAAGATGAGGGACTCGGAATTTTGCCACCCTTATATAGGTGGTCCCGTCTAGTGGCTGCTCCCTGATTGGTCCGTTCCTGGAGAACTCTCTTCCACGCGTTGTGTAGATGGTAGCCTTCATCCCTGTTGATGTTCTCCGGGTTTTTTGTGATCTCAATTGCTTCCCTAATTAAACGCGGGTAGTATCTACTCTCCTTGGCTATGATGTTTGCTTTTTGGAATGAAATCTCGTGACCGGGTTCACTCCATTGGTGTTCTGAAATGGCCGACAGGTGAAACTGCTTTTTTGTGGTTGCCCGGAGGTGTTCCTTTATCCGAACTTTCAATGAGCGGCATGTCCCTCATCTTCGACCTGAAGACGCCGAATGCAACTTCGGCGAAACTGTTGTCTGAATCAAACAACGACGCGGTGAAACCCGACAATGCAGAGTACTTCAAGAGTTTATGAAGTTCACATAGTAAAACGGTTGCCTTTATGCACTAAAGAAACAATTCATTTCCATTAAAATAATCCTACTTCCTAATAATACAAATTAACTCTATTTTTATCAATCTCATCGCATGATAAAATATTTGGAATCAAATTTCTCCGGATGATCAAATTTTCCAAGATAGTTAGATTTTTTAATTAGATGAGTGTTCCTTGTGCATTTTGGGATAATTTTGTGAGTTTCCATGTGAATTTCCATTAGGAAATATGATATTAGGCAATACAATTCCATTAGGAAATAGCCCAAACGCCTATAGAAGAAAAGTCATTGAAGTCTTCCGATCATCAAAGGAAGAGAGTTTAATTTGCAAGAACTTGATTGACTCGGACGCAAGGGCAAAGAATTAAAAATGAAACTCTTTGATGGCATTTCGTGATGCTTTTCCGAAAGGCAGGCTTGTTACTTAGGAGAGAGAGGAGGCTAAGAAGCCAGTGAAATGAAATAGTGGTGGTAGGATAATTGGAGGGTTGAGGAAGAGAGATAATGAGCAAGAGTGACGTGGAAGAACGAGATGAAATGCCCACGAGCACACATTCACCTGTGCCCACTTACTCATTTCAGGACTAGATGTGCGCCGCATCTAGCTTGCAGGTGGACTCGCCTTACCTTCCGGTCTAAGTCGTTACCATGGAAACGGGAGCGAAGAGGTTGCTGGTAACCAAGAGTGAAAGGAGAGGCCACTCGTTCCCCCCTCTTTCTGCACATGTATCTCTCTTTATTTCCGACCCTTTTGCCCCCGTGAGCTTGACGATGTGTAGCCAAGTAGATTTAGCGCCTGACCCGGAACTATTCCAACTCGCAAAAGTTTCCCACGGTTTTGAAAAGGTCAAAAGTTTGTTCATCCTCCCTTTGTTTCGTGAGTGTTGACGAGGAGAGTGGCACGACATTGAAGCAAACAAACTCCCGGTTTTCTACATCTACACGTTTACGAGTATATCCATCCCTGAAAGCTACTATGATAGCCATTAGAAGGGGGTATAAGGCCTCCGGCCATTAGAGTATGTGTCCATTAATAACATTCCATATTATTTTTTAATGGACAGTTAACATAGACACATTTAATATTCTCTCCCATCGTGGGCAGCTATTTTAGGATGGAAAAGGGATTCGAGACATCGGCCTCTTAAGCAATCTATTCAACCTTTCTTTATTCTTCCACATAATGTTTTATTACGAACGATCTAGTTTTCGACCAAGGTTTGTAGAAGAGGGGTTTAAGATCAAATGTCAATTGAACATTTGCATATTTCCAAGAGCACTCATTGTAAGGATATATTGGTCTATGAATTGGTGTATTCCTACTACTCCCCCCTCCTGGACCTCCCTCTGTTCCTCAGTTTCACCCCCTGCCACACACCCTAGTTCTTCTTGTGTCTTCTATACTTCACCTGATGATGACTTTGTAATTCGAAACTTTGGGCGCACAATAAAACTCATATGGAAGAACAAAGTATTTTCTTTTTCAGCATTAATTGCTTCCCCAAAGTGATGCCTCCAACAATCCTATCCAACCTTTCTTATTTCACATCATTTCTCGATCTGGTCTCATCTAAATATGCAATTGTTGGTAAAATTATTCCTTCAGTGCCAGCATTGAACTTGAATAATTTTTATTACTCCAAAGTTTTATGAAAAAATTAATAAAATTTGGAGTAATTTTTCATTGAAATTAATGATAATTATGTTCACAAAGGCCTTCATAATACCAAATATTGTAGATTTTTATATTGCAGTTATGCATATGGAATGTATCAAGCAGAACTGGTTATTTTTATTGATGCTAATAACTTAATTTCAAATAATATATTTACGTAAAAAAGATAACACATTTTTCATCAATGCTATTTCACAATCTATTCAACCGTAAGCAATATCTTATGAGGAATATTTTGGACTTTGGGGCAAAGTACTCCATTTTTTTGTGTCGTAAACACGAGAATAATTCATTAGTACATCAATATAATACTTTCTACTCGCTTTATGATTCATTTTGGGATTTTGTAAAAGGACCCTGGTACAATTAGCATTTATTTTATTTAATTTAAAGCATTAAACATGAAAAAATAAATTATAACAGCTTGAATAAATATGTGAGGAACTCCTAGGGCAAGAATAATAAAACAACGGCGGAAAGAGGCAAGGAAAGTAATTGTAAGCTAGAAAGTTCGCGGAATGTATAATTACCAACACGCTTGCTTAATATCCTCATTTACCATAATGAGAAGTATAAATCAAGATAGGCATATTTCTTAAAAGATAAAATAAAACGAGGCAAATATAAATGAAAATAAAATTATAATAAGGTAACAAAAACTTTCGACAGCCATGTTTCTAATTTATTTTAATCATTATTAATAAGATTTGAAGCTATGCCCATTTATTCATCCCTCCCTTACTACTAAAGATATCTTTACTTCAGCCTTTACCACATTGGTTTTCAGTGTTGTTTATTTCTACATTGTCCCACCTAGGCAGTCATTTATAGGTTTCTCAACATTTTTCTCGACTCGACTGATAAAAGCAGAGCTTAGAGCGGTGGAATGGAAGATTTCGAGGGAAATCAAGTAAAGAAAATTATTGATAATCAATATTATATAGGAGTGCAAAGTATAATTAGGCCTTGGTTATTACCTCTCAGTAATAGCATTAAATTGTTTCGTTTTTGGGGCAGCAGGTTAAGCTTGACCCTTTTCAACGTTTTCTCGCATGAAAACATGCCCGCGGCAGTTATCCAGAATTACCCCCTGAGAAATAGCCTGCGACCGAGAGATGACAAAAAGCCCACGGGGATGGAAACGACATGCCGCACCTTTGCACCGGTCAAACGTTCGGGTGAAGGGGGCAGGCATTAGGATTTTGACGTCCCCCGGGAAATTCTTTGTCGATGGATTTTCGGGAATTTTCGTCGGGTGCACCCACGCGCGGACTGACAGATGTCCCGAAGACAGCACGCATGTCGGATGCCAAATGACTTTCATATATCCGTGAGGCCCTCATAAATCGCGACGGGGGCGGCGGTGGGAGGGGGCGTGGAGGAGAGAGCATATTGTCGGGGCGGTGGAGGACGGATGCACATGGGCGTGCGAGGAATTTACGGAACGCGATGAGAGGCCTGCCCCTCCCTCCCCTACTCATCACCCTTCCAGTCGAAGCACGCAATGCACGGTGCGGTGCTGGAGAGATGGGTGGTGGGGGAGGCTCGAGGGATGGTCGGGCTAGAGTGGGTGGACGGAAGAGGGGAGGAGGGGAGTCGCGCGAGCATTGGCATTATGAGAGCACACGTGCGTGTTCGGTGCGGAGGGCGTCGCCTCTCGCACGTCCGACATCAAAAGCACTCGCGCGACGGGTGGGGCGGCATTCACCCCTTCGCGCCACAAAAATTATTCCCCCGATGGGCACCTTTCCCTCCGCCTTCTCCCTTTCCGCTGACACGCGCATTAAAATTGTGCCAATTCGAATTCTCTGATGCGGCGAGGGAGCTGTAAGGGGGCCAGGTACCTACGGGTGTAGGAACAAGCTTCGGAGATCTGCGCCCTGCCGGTGTGCCTGAAGCCAGGCAATCGTTAAATTGGTAAAGATGCATTGGGATTCAAGAATGATATTCGTTGCACGTTCTCCGATACTATATTTCTCGCTCCAGTTCATATCAAATTTCATTCACCGAGTCCAAAGAAGATGTAAGTATTTGACTGCCGAGCTTTGCACTGTGCACATCCTAAACGCAAGCTTCCGGGTGAGAGAATCTGCCAGTATCAGACTATTGAGAATTAATCATCAAGATAAAAGGAGGAAATTAATCAAAATGCATGTAAGACAATTATATTTAAAATATGGAGACAGAAGGGAGAATGTTACGGCCTGAAATTTAAAAAAAATACGGTGCGTGAAGGAGATATGAAGGAACAATGGCATAATAAAGTCCATAACGCAAGAGAGAAGTTAAGCAGTTGAGAAAAAGAAGGAAGAGAAACGGATATTTGAACGGCATGGCGCTAGTTGGAAATTTCGAGTAAAAAAGAAGAAATTAATACATGGAAAACATGCCGGAGTCCACACGGTACGAAATGCGTAATGGATGCTCTGGACTGCGCATCAATAAACTACGATGAGTAGATTACATATGTTGATGATGGCTTGGAGACTGAGTCGGTAAAATGTTGGGTGAGGACAACATGATGCACGTATCAAGTCACTAATTGCGTGAAATCACATTATATAAATCGGAGTACCAGAACTTTTCCGGTCTCTCATATTATTCTCTAGATATCTCAGACACAAATAATCATGCCCAATGTGATTTTCGGAGTATGCCATAACTGTGATGAAATTACAGGGTGTATTCCGAAAGTAAGCCAATTACTTCTTTTAAAGTACATAATTAAACAGATTTGCACAAAAGCTTACAATTCTTCAAAATACTGCCCTTGAGCTTCTACATATTTTTTTCAGCGACTCTGCCATGTACAGTATGCGCCCTGGAAGGCGTCTTCTGGGACCTCTCGCAAGGTCTTTGTCGCGGATGTCATCTCTTCTTAGAACGAAAAGCGGGTTCCTCTCAGGGGTATCTTAATCCGAGGGAACAAAAAGAAGTCCGCAAGGGTAACGTCAGGACTATAGAGGGGTGGGGCAGCGTTTGCACCTGGTGTTTAGCCAGAAACTCGCGGACTCGTAGGCTGTTGTGGCAAAGCGTTGTCGTGATGGAGTTTCCAAATAGCAGAGATGTCTTTTCTCGTCCTGATGACCCTTTGTTGGAGTATTTTTAGCACATTCATACAGTGGGCGGCGTTAACTCTCTTTCCTTTGAGAACAAATCCATTATGGACCACTCGTATATTGTCGAAAAAGACAATTAGCATTGTTTTCACTTTTGATTTGCCCATTCTTGCCTTTTTGGGACTGGGGGACTGGTCGGTGTGCCACTCATAGCTTTGACGTTTTGTTTCTGGCTCCTATTAAAAAACCCAGGATTTTATCACAAGTGAGGATATTGCACAAATAATCAGGTTCATTTCCAGTACGTTGCAAAAGTTCACTTGAAATTTCCGTTTGGTCGGTCTTTTGACTGTCTGACAACACCTTGGGCACGAGTTTGGCGCACACTTTCCTCATCGCTAAATCTTCAGCAACAAAGCGAAACATGACAGTAGAAGACAAGTTCAGTTCATTGCAAACCATCTTGGTACTCAATCTAGGATCAGAGGCCAATGATTGCCGAACACGGGCCACATTAATGTCGATTTTGCTGGTTTTTGGCTGCCCAGAGCATTTCTCCTCGTCTCGACCTCTTCCCGGCCCTCCTCAAAGGCCCCTAACCACCTCAAAACTTGTGAGTAGGAGAGAGCAGAGTCCCCGTAAGCCTCACGAATCGTTTTTTAATGTTCTCAAGAGATTTTTCGGTATAGCACCTAATTTAGTAATCGCCTAAAGTTGCTCAATCGTCGATTCCATTTTTTTTTGTGAAAAGTTCGGCGCGCAGAGGTTTACAATTATTGACGTCCTACCACTTCCACAACTTGGAGGGCACTAAGATTAGTTTTACACTAAAGCTTAACGTTCCTTCTACTCCAAGTAGTTGGATTCCACTCTAATCAATAGGAGCGACGTGGAAAATACAGTTTGCATTAATTTCATAACGCATTTTGTATTAGGAAGTGGCACTGAATCGGTAGACTAGTTGACTTAGTTAAAACTAGAAAAATAGCCCACATGATAGACTTATACACTAGTTACTCCATCGTCATTTTCAAGATCTATAAAAAGCAAATTTGAGCAGGCCAGAGATGGTAGAGGGAAGGTGTACTTCATATTTATAAATAAATAAATAAATATGGGCTGGCGTGCTAATAACCTATGTCATATGGCCTCGTGATTACTCACAGGCACATTATGATATGGGTGTACGTCTAAACAGATGACATCTCGTAGATGACACATCACCGGTAATTGAACCCTAGAATCTGTGACCGGCAGCCTAATGCATTACCCATTTCGACACCCATAATTTTCTCATTAATTTAGCGTTCATTTTCTAATGGAATTTACGTATTCATAATTATTTCTAATAAATAATATTTATTTAACTCTGCGCACAATTCATTTGAAAATCATTAGCTCCTTCATAAAACAATTCCTAAATCTCCACTCTTGATATTCCCTTCGCAACTGATAGTAATTTTCAGGTTTGGCTTTGATTAAATTCCTTTAATAGAGCCAAATATAATACACCGGAATACAGAGAAAAAATACCACGCACATTAGGTAGCAGGAAAAATTTGAATATATGTAAGTAATTGCTACGGATTTTTCTGTAAAATGACCAAGTTGATTCGTCATCCAACCAGGGAGACCGTGCGAGTTGTATTTCCCGTACACTTCGCCAATCACCAGAATGGAGAATTGATTTGTATTCATTCAAATGTATCAAGTGCTGATTTCAAAACCTGAATGTGAATTCAAATGGGCGTGGAAACAAATGACAATATTCAAAAAGTTATTCTTGCGAGTCAAAAAGACGTACGTAATGATACAGAGAAAGATAAAAGAAAAGTGCACTGAGGGGAATTGAATTCGCGACTCTTTGATTCGGAGGCAAATAATAAGGAGAAATGTATTCTATTCGAAAATATGAGCAAATTCTAAAAAAATACGGGATTACGCCTACGGTCGACTTGCAGAGAACAATGCTGATTTGGCGGACGTTTCCTTCGCGCCCGGAGGGCAATTTACCCCCCTCCCCCTATACATCTTCGGAACATTTTGAATGAAAAGGGGACATAAAAAAATGAATAGTTCGTTAGACCGTCAGACAGAAAAATAAATAAACAAGAATCTCCCATTACGAAGTGGAGACCGCAGAAACCAAGGCACGCGGCATGGCGAATGGCTCTCCTCTCCTCACTTCTCCCATTTCCCCGACACCATTCCGTCCTCCTGGTTTGTCTCCCTCCGAACTTCCGGCGTTACTCCCCGCCGCGCCATCAACACCCTCCCCGACTCTTCCTCTACTTCTCCTCTCTGTGGTAGCACCATTGTCCCATTTTATTCCCCATGGAAATATGGCGCGTTCGTCCTCGTCTATTTTCTCGTTACGAATGCCAAACGTAGCAAATTTACTCTGATGAGCCACAATCTTGTAGGCAATTTTTTAAGGACTCGCCCAATTTCCTCGGATTTAATGAGTGCTTTCTACAAACCAAGGGAGTAAAACAAATGGTGCAGCACGACGGCATAATACCGTAGAGCGGACAAATTGAATCCGCAGAAACAAAAGTTGAAACTTCCTAATGAATAATTTAATATCAAGCAATAGAAAATGTAGGCATCAAGAAGCTATATCAAAAAACGTTACTATACATATTATTATTAGTTTATTCACCGCAAACATTCTCAAGTCCTGCTTCCTTATAGGGATTTGAAATACTTTAATGATACTCATCAGTCCACTTACAAAGTAAAGCGTTCTTTTACATCAGCATCTTGAATCATTAGCTTTAATCACACGAACTGAAATACATGTATTTAATAACCAATAACACGGGCTTAGGTTTGTAATATGTCGATAGTGTTATACCCGCCACTCCTACCGCAAGGTTAATCAGGTAACCTCCGTCAAATTGCTAGAAATGTAAAGTAATTACAGCTGCAGGTTAAATGAGTAAAAAAGTAGAAACTTGTTAAACTACGTAATCAGCACACTGCACATATGCCTCATTAGTAGTTTATTAGTACTGCTTGAATGTTATCAGGCAATAATGCCGGAGTAAGGAGTACCAGCATGAACGTTGGATGAAATTCACTTCAAACAACAATAGAAACCCTCCCGCCTCATTATACAAAGCTATTAGTATGTTTCCAATTCACTAGGATGCAAGGGCGCGAGAAAACAACACCTGAGCACGCTGATGCAGGACTCAGATTTAAGTCTGATGGGGAAGCAGCATTTTTAAGTGTTCCGGCCAGTGAGCGCTGCCGACGGCAATGCTCCGAGAGAGGGGCGGATGGTGAGTGGGGGGAGGGGACGACACGTGAAAACAGATGCTGGGAAACTTGAATTTGTGTCGCCTCTAAGAGAAACCAGGCGTGGGTATGAAGTGGGCCGGAAAGGGAGAGGCGAAAGGGGTTAGTGGAGGATAGAGGCTGGGGAAAGGAAGGGGTTTGTGTGATGGCGAAGGAAAAAAAAATGGTGGGGCGTTGTCTTTCAGTTGTTTGCCCTCCGAGTCCCCTCGCCCCATCTTGCGAAACATGGAGCGCATATTTCGCCGTGAGCGATGGGCGCGCAAACAGCCGCGCCTTTTCCCGAAATTGCTCAGGAAGGTGGAATGGGGAGGCGGGAGGGCGTGCAAGTGGGGTGGGTGGCGAGTTGTGCGGTGGGAGAGGGTGGGGAGGGGGGTTGGCGCGGACGTCCGGCGTGGGGTGTTTGGATGGGGAAAGGATACGGGAAGAGCGGCAAGGGAGGATGGAGAGAGAGCGCGCGGATGGGGACAGACAGAATGGACGAGGCAGTGAAAAACGTAAACCAAACGAGATGGGTGGGATGAGCGCGTGGGGGAACCGAATGGCGAGTTTCCGCACACCAACCACGACTAGAATAACATTTTCTTCGACATTGTATCGCTCCCCCCTTTAATACGATCTTAATTAAGTTCAATACTTGACTTCGATAACTTGAGTGAACAATGAAATAAATTGTTATTACTTCAACTCTGCGTGGATTCGTGACTTTGAGTATCTCACTTTTTGAACTGAGGAAGTATGCAGCACTAATGCCAAAATAAATAAGCGGAAATATTTGCGAAAGTGCAACTTACGTATTATTATTTCTTAGTCGTGTCGGAAATCCCTTGATCACTCTGAGTTCCGTTATATCACCAAATAATAATAAAAAATTAGTCAAGATATATAATGAATACATTTTCTATGGTGAACTATAAAAAATGTATTCATTCGTTAGCCCATCCCAAGACTTGTCCATATTAATCTCTCTGGATTCAGAATTCTCTTATGCCATAGGATATTTTCCTCCTTATATTTATAATTATCTAGTAATATTTGTACCTTTCTTTAGATGGGAATTTTATTCCCTTTGCGTTTCTCTTTTTATCTACCTTGAGGATCTTAAGACCTTCAGTACAATGCTCCGAAGTAATTCTCCAGCGATTCATGCCCTTGGTTTTGAGAATACCACACCCAACACACCTGAATGTTTTCAATTGCTTGTTCCTTGTTTGTACGTAACTCCATCTTATTTCGGAATGAATGCTATCACGTCTGCCAAAGGTGCTCTTTTCATTAGGTGTCCTGTGATTTAAATCCGCAGAGGCCCTACAATCCCAAATCATACTGCTTTCAAGATGGGTGAATCCAATTGTGCTAATTTCGCTCGTCGTAGTAAACTGGTGGACTCCAGCCATTCCTTATACTAGGATATCAGCATTCATTTCTTTGTTTTCATTCCATAAACCTCAAGTACTTGGGCAATTATTTTCAAGGATGCCCACAGATCTTATTCTTCTGCTATTAATACAATGTCGTCTAAGATAAGAGGCATGTTCATTAATTATCCAAGCACCCTATATACCCTGAGACATTTTTGGTCATCCTTTTACCACAAGTAAAGATAAATGAATAGTTCTTGAGAGTTGCTGCGCCATTGTCTCTTTCACCTAGGCTACCATTTTGCCTCGATTCAATCGTTTTGTTGCGCCCTGGTTATTTATTTTATTTATCGACGTAATTCGGCGAGGTTGAGACTAATAGTCCCTTCTTCCACCTGTTATGGTAGAAATGAAGGTGTTTACTCAGTTTTTGCATCAAATGTTTTCACTTTTTAATCATTCAATCTATTTCAATTAATGAGTATTAAAAAAATTTAATTAGCCTTTAAAATTTCAATTTTTAAAAACTCTGGAAAAACATCTATTTGCATTTCTTCCATCCTGAAATGAACGTATTTTTGTATGAAGGAATTGCGGAAGGATTGTCACCGACATACAATATTCATAGTCTCAAGAACACATGTAGATCATTTTCAGGATTATCTTCTTCCACCGTCTAGATATTTGAAAATAATTTTAGCGGGAAAATTAACTTTGCAAGCCACTTTTTTGTCTGAAATATTTTTTCTCGTGTATCCCCTTCCTTTTAAAATTAGGAGTTGTTGACGCTGTTAGCAGTCAAAAAATAAAATTATGAGTTAGCTACGTTTAAGATTAATGTTCATAATATTCGTTCTTTAAAAGATACATTAACTCATTTCAACCTATTTTTAACCCTTTTAACGTTACACTAGAACTCGAGTAATCTGCAAAACAAAAATTGCTCAAAATGGGCTAATTAGTAAATATGTTCGACATCTTTGCCCATAATTGGAATGCTTACTTGTTCACAGGACGATTGCTGCCTTAAGCAAGCAGAATACATTGTCCAAAATGTAAATAGAAGGTAGAATCATACACCAATAAGGAAATGCTCTTTTCTATCTCTAAATTCCTGAATTTACATCAAAATTCGTGAAGACATCATGAAGACAATAAGCCCTCGGGGAGCGTTGATGTTATTTTTCCGTAAAAATGCAATGTGCTGAGGAGTAATAGGGTAAAAACTTTGTCGAACAATAACTCTGATTTTCATTGATGCAATGCAATGTATACATGTTAAGTGGTATATTACCATTTATGGATACGTTAAGTTTTTTAATAGTTGGTTCTACCAAAATTTTGGAGTAAGTTACGTACCGTCAACAAATCCGAACTGAATAAACCCCAGCACACACTTGAAACGCTACCGTCAGTGTGCTGAGTATTTGATATCAGTAAAAAAAACATTTACCCAAGGAAGCGAAATCGGTGGCTCGTAAAAGTTTATCCTTTCTCATCTTATTGAAAGGATATGAAACTTGGCCAGGACAGAACGATATTTTTCTCTGACTAGGCCACTCTGACAAAATAGATGAGACTCGAATATCCAAAAGGAATATCAGACGGCAGAGGGTAAATGGCTTGAAAGAAAGGAAAGGGAGAGTCATGAATGAATGTGGTCAACTCTTAAGACGAGAAATACTAGAAGTCCTCAGAGAAAAACGAAGGGACTTTGAAGGAAAAGGAAGACCCGACGATAGTGAAGAACGCATGAGAGTGGTAAAAAGTTTCCTAAATCGGGCCACGTCTAATTGTGGGAGGCTATCTCGATTTTGTATGGAAAGAATTAAGTATATATATTATATACGGTTGCAATTAAATCTCTAAGTTTAACCACATTTGTTGGATTTTACACATAAGCAATAGGTAACTGCTCGGTATCCCCTATTCAAATAGTTTAAAATTATTAATTTAGCTTATCGAATTTAAAAATTAGCAAATTTTTAGTTTCATCGACGCTATGGATTTAAGAGGAAAGGAAAATTGTAAAAACCTAATTCATCCTCCGCATTGATGCATCACTGCCATTCGTAAGTGAACGCATTAAATTTCTAATATTAGGTCAGTATCCACGAAGTAAGAAATATCATCTTAATTTCAAATGGCTGGAAAAATCCTCATTTGAAATTAATTATTAAAATTAATTAATTTCAAATGAATTAATTAATGAAAAATCCTCATTTGTGCTTTTACACTAAAAGGTAATGGGGACATTCGTAACATTTATGATAATTTTACATTATTAAAGAATGATTCTTTTTAGTGCATCCCTTCGCACGGAAAGTATTGGTGACTAATGCGATTGGTCACACCCACACAGATGGGAATACCATGTACACCGACGCTACATGAGTATATAAAATATTACCAGTGCATATATCTTATATGCCCTATTTCTGCAATGCGACACTTAATGCAGTAGCGATGAATGAAATGGTGATGATCCCGCCAACATTTTTGCGAAGCGTTTGCATGAAATCGCCCTTTGTCAGTGAATTCTTTTGGAATCCAAAAGTATGATGTTTGGGCGTTTTTGGCTAAAATGCCACTGTTCAAAGAGATACCTCTCAAGATAAGCTGCCCGTTTTTAGTTCCCATTTTCCTCGATTTACTCGCCTATAAAATTTTTAGAATGAAAGGAACGAGGAACAGAAGAATAGTGAAACTAAAATAACCGCCGTCTCAAACACCGAAGCGAGAATGTCACTCATTTTGGGTAACCGGTGTTGATGTGAAAAAACTCGAAAAATCAGGGTTAAGATTTTGGTTCTCGCTAAATTAATAAGTTGCTGGACTCCTACTACGCTATCTCCATCGTTGCTCTATTCTACTTCCACTCCACAATGTAATTTTACTGTTTTATTCCTCAAACATTCAAGTTGATTTTCTATCCATTTGATATTCATATTAATTATTAATATATCTTACGAAACTTAGATGCGTTTACCGCCAAAGCGAATATTTTTTCATCAGATGGTCCTGCTTGAGTAATGTGCTAGTACCAGTAGCTTTGTAGCTTTGAGGTGCGCCCTATTTTGGATATCTGCTACTCATTATTTTTCCACCGGAAATGTTATAAAAGTAATGAGAAACGAGGTATGAATAAATAGGCCTAATTATAGATACGGTGCAATTGCTTTAGAAAACTTCCCTCCCGATTTTTTCATACGGTTACTTAATAACTCCCTAAATAAAATATTAAAATTATAATTATCTCGGATGTAGGTTTTAAGATGATGCTGAAAAAATGAAAATTCACGCAAAAAACTAATTTCTCTTCCATCCTCTCGTAATTAAACAAAAAAACATTTTACGCAACATCTTTTGAATTTGGGAGCCAAAATAAATATCACTACCCTATTTTATTCAGTAAATAATTATTACAAACCTCTGCCAGTGTTAATTAATATATAATTTAAATAACTCATTACATTTCATCGGCGGCTTAGAGAATGAAATGCAATTATTATGGATCATTCATTATTATCAAATTTTGGTAATTTTATAAAATAATTAATAATTAAAATTTGTTTTCTTTGCCTGATGGATAATTTGGCTGGCGTGGGTGGAAAAGGTGGTTCCTCAAAACAAATTATAATGCTAGTGTTCACTGGCATATGGCTTTTCATTAACAAAATTAACAAAAAGGACAAGGGATTAATATACGAAAAATATGCTAGAATAAAAGTTTTGCCACTGTAATGAATAACACCACTTGCGGCTCAACGAATTTTACTGAGTATTGGAAATGGTTAATCCACCAATATACATGTGCGTATTGTGCTATTAAATCAAAATTCTAGAGGACCCGCCTAATCACCAACTCAAATCGATTGATTACATTCTCATCCCACGTGATGAGAACAACGATAACCAAACCCTAACTAAAGGATGATTCTGTGGAAACTTCTCCCTTTAAACAATATCGACGTAATTTGATCTGGAACACCGAATGTCAATTACCTTCTTCCTAAGAATTTTTCGGCTTGGAATAAAAGGTCGAACCGAAAGTGGCAACTCCAAGGTCACCCATGCCAGATAGATCGAAGGTTAGGAGCCAGACGAAACGTAGTCCACGCAGCGTCTGTTTGTAAGTGAGGCGGCTGCAAAAGCGTCTGACACCAGTGGGGGGCCATTAAGCTATGGTGTCAGGTTAAAAACACTATTGAAGAAGGCAACGGGAAACCACCTCAATTATGATTCCTAAGAATAAAAATCGATTATATAGATTATAGATATAAACAATACAAATATTGATAGTGATGAGATGAAGGACTATTATTTAGGTACGAGGAATTACTGCGGGGAGGAAGCAATTGAGTTCTGTAGGAGACAGGGACACTACAAAAGGCGTAGGTATACATGGAAAAAGCCCGCTGACTCAGAAAGATATCAGTTAAATTATATTTTGGTTAGACACAGGTTTAGGAATAGTGTGATAAATTCGCAGAGCTTCCCGGGAGCGGATGCGTTCTCTGACCACAATTTATTGTTATGAAGTGTGGACTCCATTACAAAAAGGTAAGGCAGGGGCGATGGGTTAGGAAATGGAATGTAGAAGCATAAAATGGATCGAAAAGAAAGTGTATCAGCAAGCTGCAGACAAAAGTATGTACAGGGTTCGTCCGGAAAATAAGTGTACTGATTTTTTCCCGCCGCTGCAGGCGCGCCCAGCACCGCTCTGACGGGCTGCGATTGGAGGGGGGTATGTTGGCAAGCGACGCTGAAAAAGGCAGTCGGCTCTGAGCTGTGGTGTAGTGAGGAGCTCTGTTAACGCGAACCTCCACGCTCGACCCACGTCACGGAACGCGATGCCGAAGTTTTTGGAGAAGCGTTATTCCATCAAATTTGCGGTAAAGCTTGGGAAATCGTCTACCGAAACTGTCGGCATGATTAACCAGGCTTACGGGGAGTCAGCCATGTCCAGAAACATGATCTTTCGGTGGCACAAGATGTTCGTGGAGGGCAGAGAAGAGGTCGACGACGAGTCTTCGAGAGGTTCCCGATGATGCCTTCGCGGGAGCGTTCCAGGAATGGGAACGCCGCTGGAACAAGGGTATCGACTCACAAGGGTCCTATTTTGAGGAATATTAGCTTAAGATATGTAAAAGTGTAATAAATTTTTGTTCCTGAGCTCAGTACACTTATTTTTCGGACGAACCCTGTATGAGGGTAAAAAGTTGAGTACTATCGAAGAAAAATGGGAATGTACCAATTAGGGATATGGGAAGCCGCAAAAGACACTGTAGGAACCGTTACAGGGTAAAGGAGAAGGAAACTATGGATCACGGATGAGGTAATTATAAAGGTAAACGAGAGAATAAATTGAAGAATGTAAACACAGAGTTGGGCAAAAGGAAATAAAAAGAGTTAATAAAAAATTGAGACGGGCAAAAAATAAAGCAAAAGAAGCATGGTGGAAGACGCAGTCCGAGAATATGGAAAGTTTGCAGAGGAAGGGTGAAATTGTTGCGCTGTACATCTGGGTTAACTCCCTATCGGGAAGTAAGGGAAGGTATGGGCGTACATTTAGACATAAGTCGGGTAAGATAGTATTCGACACAGAAAAGATCCAAGAGAAATGGAAAGAATATATATAGAAGAACTATAAATAAAGAATTTAGGTCGGCAAGGTCACGCAGAAAATAATCATAACGTAGAGGAAGATAGCTGGATAGATAGATAGGGGAAGAATCTGGCCGGATTACATTGAGAGATCAGTGTTAGTTCCTATTAAGAAAAAGGTAAAGGCTACATTATGTGAGGACTACAGAACAACACGTTTGATATCCCACGCAGCTAAAGTTGTTCTCAGGATCATCAATGAAAGGATAAATAGTAGGGTAAATCATCACTGAAGGGATGATCAGTTTGGGTTTAGGAAGGGGAGAGGCACGCGTAATGCAATTGCAGTAATAAGATCACTAATCAATAGGATTATGTGTACAGAATAAAATCAGGACGTATTTGTCTATTTCATAGATTTATAAAAGGCGTTAAATTGAGTGAATTAGGAAGATATTGGCGAAAATAGGAATAGATTGAAGGAAAAGGAGGCTCATCCGCAATCTGTACGTCATAGACAGGCCAAGTGCGAGTGGGGAACGGAGAGTCCGGATGGGCAGTGTTAGGAAGAGGTGTAAGGCAGGGTTGTCCATTATCACCGGTGCTGTTCAGCGTATATGCGGAGGAAATGATTAAAGAGGCATGGGAATAACTGGAGGTAGGAATGTAAGTCGGAGGGGAATTCGTAAAATCAGTTAGGTTCGCTGATGACCAAGCTTTAGTTTGTCACTCAGCCAAGGGGTTGCAAGCATTGCTGAGTGAATTGTAAATTCAATGCGACAGATATAGGATGAGAATCAATATTTATAAAACAAAGGCATGAGTTTTTTCGGAAGAAAAATGCTTAGCAATAAGAATAGGAATAAAAATGTTAAACTAAAACAGGAGGGCAAAAACTAGAGCAGAAAGAACAGTTTACGCATCTCGAAGGTGTTTCGGACCAATAAGCTTTCACAAGGAGGAGGGAATTGATGACAAAGACGTTGAGTAAGGATGTTAAGAAAAGAATCGTAAAAGCTTTGACATGGAGCGTAGTTATGTGCGGTACGGAAACGTGGTCACTGAAGCAGGAGGATAGACGTAGATTGGTGGCTTTTGAAATGTGGGTGTGGAGCAGGATGGAAAACGTGAAATGGACCGAAAGAAAAACAAATGAGGAAGTATGGTGGGCGAGGAGAGGGGTTTGTTGGGAGAAATCTTAAGGAGGCAGGGAAAATGGATGAAGCGCGTAATGATCGGTAGTGGGATGTTGAAGACTGTATTGGAGGGGAGAATGTTAGGCAAACGAGGAAAGGGCAGAAACAGGATTGGGATGTTGGATGGAATGAAGGGAGAAAGGGAGGAAGTAAGTACTCTAAGATGAAGAGGGACTTGATGTGGAGTGGGTTGCTGGATTTTGTTTTGTTAGGAGTCACAAAATATTTATTTAGTATTTGTGTCCATCCAAAACCTACCTTATCCGGTAGATTAGTAAATAATAATAATTATAAAGGCAATTCCTAATACCTTTCTTATTAACAGGATTTATGGAAGCGTCAATTTAATGCCTATGTAGTTTTATTGGGACCTAACACTGTATTTCATTCTACTGGGTGGTGTTTCATTTCTTACCTATACAACCATATACTACGTCACAAGCTTAAGGAAGGACGTGTTGCAGAAGGTGTTAGGTTAATTACTATTATACATCACAATTCACACAAATACCCAGATTGGATGACATGGTCAGGAAGATAAAAAGTATACAGTAAACGGAGGTGGAAGCCTAATAGGGCGAAAGAGGAATCGTGCAAGACGTACTGCCAGGATATAAAAGTCCAACAAAATATGATGGAACTGTTGAGCTGTGCAGGGAGTTGAAAGCAGAAAACCTGCGCAGAAAGCTAAAAGGAAAAATCCGTACACAATCTCAAATATATTTCCTGAAAATAATTAATTGAACCTGAAAAGACTTAAGTAAGATAAAAAGAACACACAGGATATGTATGGTAAAGATATTAAAAGAAGAAAGATCTTCAAGCGTAGACACAGAAATAAAATATGATATAGATAGAGAGAACATAGGTCATAGCATGCTTTCTTGCGAGTGGCTGGACATATAGTAAACATTTACTTAAAGAGATGACCAATATTGGTTCAGAAAGAGGAGAGGTAAACGCGAATATCTTAGTAGGATTGAGGTTACTTATAAATGGAACGTGGAGTAAAATCAGGATGGATCAATGTGACTATAGACATTGAGAAGGTATTTGACATAGCAAATAGCGAAGGACAAACTGATGTATTGAAGAGAATACATCTTGGAAGTAAGGCGAGTTATTCACAACCTTCGAAAGCTTAGGTGCAATTGACGGATAGACAGATCGACAATCGGACTAGGAAGATGCAATCCAGCAAAAATACCCTGCGACCCACGAAATAGGTTTGTGGCTACAGGGGAAAGAACAAGGTTGAAAGGGTAAGGGATGAGGGAGAGAGAGGGATTTAAAGGAGTGAGGTAAAGGGGAAAAACATTCACTTGAAATATCCGAAAGAGCTACTACTACACGGAGATCACCAAAAAGTGTGCACACATGTATTCGTTTTATTTAGTTCCAATACATACACCTGTAGGCTTTGAAAATGGATAATATTTTAAGTGTATTGCCAAAACAAACACTAGCTGAGACTTCATAATTACATAAAATTACTTGAAAATATGAAAATTAAATGGGTTATGATAAGACGCGAGGCAAAGTATAAATGCCATGAACTCACTGTTATCATCATTTTTTATAGCTTAACTCTAAACAAAATGACACGATTGTTATTTTTGAGCTAATGATATGATACACTTAAAGAAAGGCCTTCAATGTGAATAAATTTTAATAAAAGCAATTGCTCAAATTGTAGACATTCTTTTTTGGATAGTGTTGACATAATTTTACTGAAAATTTCTGTTCAAAAGTTCCTTGCCTATTTACCTACCCGTGTGGAATGACAAAGATGTTAATATTAACATAACTGATACTACAGTGGGATCCTACATTAATATTACATTTTGGGTGGTATCAGTTTTTATACAAAAATTAAAATTGTTGTAAAAAAATAGATTGAGACATTATATATAATACCAAGCTATTTTTGGCCAAAAATCTTGAACAATCAGTGAACAATGTATGTGAATTATCGTGGTGGTCCAAAAGCCATATATTGTTTCGCCACAAATATGTACTTTTCTTTCGTATTGCTTCACACGAACGGCGCTGAACTTGGAAGTAGCATTCTACATTGATCTCATGGTGTACTATGCCATACACTATGCGAAGTTACAAAATTCCCGTTACTTTTTGTACAAACCACTTAGATGGGAACAGCTCCAAATATATCAAAATAGAGAAGCTAAAGATAGCACTAAATGGGTAAAGTTTGGGAACAGGAACAAATATTGAAAATAGGTTAAACTTGAATTCCGGCGTTATGCACGGCAAATTAAATTTGCTTTTATTATTAATTATATATCTGAATGGAGTACTGAAACATTTCAAAGAAAACAATGGACGACTACGGAAAGGAGATATGAGGGTGCATGTTGGCAATGTAGTAGTATAGAGTGAAAACAATCGATATCCGGTGGAAGCATTGGAGAGATGGAACATGTTGCTGCTGGAACCGGGTTTAATAATGAACTTAGTGTAAACTGAGATAATGAAAGTTTGTAGAGGAGAAGAAAACATCTTCGCAGAGATACAGGGACAAATATTTAGGGAGGCAGAAGAAATGAAATATTAAAAAGAGTTTTTTCATGCAAAAGGTAAACACAAACAAGAAATAATGACCTATAAATGTTATTAACCAAGGAAACAGGAACGCTATTCCTCCTGCACAAATATGCACAGTTGTGTCTCAAAACTAA
The DNA here is from genome assembly GCF_022747635.1 of Hetaerina americana. NCBI lineage: Eukaryota > Metazoa > Arthropoda > Insecta > Odonata > Calopterygidae > Hetaerina > Hetaerina americana. The sequence goes on from NW_027286070.1 coordinate 57,191,802, forward strand.
TTGCGAGAAAGCTGTATGGAAACACTGCTACCAAAAAGTGAATCGCCAAAGAACATAGAAATGTAGACTAATGGAAAATATTCCAGCGAGAAGACCGAGGTAAATATGAAAAGATATATTTAAATGAATCCTTACGAAGGTACGGACGGAATCATCTCTAACTAGCAGCTGAAGCACCGGGGTCTAATTGTATTGATTTTAAATTCTTGCCAGAAGCGTTGCCACTATCTCCAACTGAATATGCAACCCCCTGATCCATCGAAAGGCCACGTGCAAGTGGGGCGATCGGACACTGCTCATAGTATTTGTTTTGGGGGAGGCGACCGACAGCTAAGGCCATTTGCGCCATTAGGGATGGATGGAAAAGGAGGGGTGGAGAGAAACCCGGCGTCGGCATTAGCCTACTCTTATCTAAAGGCGCCAAGTGGTGCGCCGTTCAAAGTCCCATCCGACGGACGGCGTACTCACTCTAATTACTCTCCATAAAGCATCTCAAGTAGGGAATGGGATACCACTGACAAATATCTGTCACCTCCAGGATTCGAACCCGGGCCCTCTCGGCCGGCAGCGAGTACTTTAGCCACCGCACCATCCCGAACCCCCTCGCCGGATACTATTTGAGACTCTATCATGTAAAATTGTGTTTGAACTAGTTCGACGGTAAAACAATATAGCACTGTACAAAATCAGGCATTGAAAAGTAAACTACTATATAATATTCCACCCCAAAGAATTTGAAACATGTATCTTATTGATATTTTCATGCTGGTAGTAGTTAAATAGTATTTTCAACTTGATTTTTTACGGGAAACAACAATGCAAATTAAATATAGGTTCCACGGAAAAAGTGACAGTAAAAAAATGGACTGTCTTCAAATAAGGTGAGTCATGAACCATGGACTAATTCTTTGGAAAGGGTTTGATACTGTGTATGTGAGATTTAATTTTTGAAAGAAAGAGAATTAATAGCTATAGGATTATTCATACAGCAGCATTAAACGAAAATTCAGAAGTGCAAGACTTCTGTTGCTTATAATTAGATCAAAAACCTTCCTGGAGTATTATTGAAGAATCTTGGTGAAGACTAATAATTTATGGCGAAGGCTTAATTACATTCAACTAAATGACTTGCATAAATGTAAGTGTATGAATGTATGCATATATAGAATGTATAACACGTAGCCACCTTCATCAAGGAAGAGAGGGATAGAGTTCTATCCCTCTCTTCCTTGATGAAAGTGGCTACGACCACCGAAATTTCGATAAATAGTGAGCTTCTTTTTTGCGTGTTTCTGTGTTTTTGTCTGTGTCCATTAGTGTTAAGTGTTATACATTATTATTCACGTCCATGAGACTTCAAAAATGTAATATACATATACACTTGGAAATGGAAGACATCAGCGTATAAAGAAGAACATAAATGAACAGAATAAATGACCGGCACAAGAAAGGCGTTCGGCTGCTACAATTAATCTCAATAGTGTAGATCCAAATAGATTATTAGAACTGATGCATGAAAATATATATTAATGGCGTTTAATGTGCGTTTTTTCACTATGAGTAGGTTTTTATTATCAAAGACAAAATCGTTTAAAATTACGTCTTAATATCACCTTTAATAGTTTTCAATTATGTTAGTTATTATAAATACACTAATACATTTAATACTTTATTGCCATTAAAAGAAGTTTTTTGATACTTCAATCAAAAAGTAATTGCAAAAGTGCTGATCACGAGAAAAAGAGAAAAATCATAGATGGATATAATAAGACACTATTTCAAAAGGGATATGTACCACGATAAAAATGATAAGTCACGCGGATGTTAACATTATATTGAAAAACACAAAGGAGAGAAACATTATACAGAATGTGGAGAAATCTAATACGAGATAATTTTTATTTTAAATCATGCCTGATCATTTGTATTATTGCTCTAGTAGCCCTTTAATGGTTGATTAATTAATAGATGCGCGAGGAAGGTGAGGTTAAGCCCGTTCGACTATTTTAGAATCTGAATTTATAAAGCTGTCATTGGGACTCAAAATAACATACTGCTCTTTTAAAATACTTATTCTTGAGCATTCATCACTATATTTAAGGCATTCATTTACACATGAAAAATAGTTTTACCACCTTAATGGTAGCAGACAAATGCTGGCGCAGAAATACATCCGATCGTTGTATGAAAAACGACTAACAGTAACCGTTACTTAGATTGTCAGGTAATTCTACGCTACATTCAGAAAAATTTCGATATAGCAGAGGGACACCGAGTATAATCGAAATTATTCTCTGAGTGTGGAAGATGTTTGTTGATGAAAACAGTCATCGTTTGACTTTATTGACTTTATATTTGGTACTTTATTTATTTAACCACTATCACTATTCAAATTTAACGTTTGAGGTTCAAAAACTTTGGATGAAAATTGTTTAGGACAGGCAGTTTTGAATACTTTTACGAAATTTGTTTTCTATTTTGGATGCCTATCTCTTTTCACAATTACTATCATTATTATTATTATAGGTTTGCATTTTATTGAATAACATACTATTTAACTTTTGTTTTATACAGTATTTTGACCTGTCAGACTCCTCGAAAAAAATTCAGCCAGTGAAGCCATGTCCATCTCTTTCTCTCATTTCCAGAACAAAATGCGTGAGTTGCGAGTGGTTCAATAGTTCCTCTTTCGAGAGTACATCGCCGGGAGAGATATTGAATCATAGTTGTTACATCGTTGAACATAACCCAAATCCAGAATTCAGCGGAAAGGAGAAGACGACGCGTGGGCGCTGCTGTTTATTCATGCGCGAGAGCCCTGAGGTTTTAGCACCGAAGTAAAACCCAGTGAGGCCTATGACCGAACCGAGCACCCCGGGCAACGGGTGCAGCAGATACGCAACGAAAGGGATGGGAGAAGCAACAGGGATGCGCCATCTATACACACCCTGAACACATTTCTATAGTCTCACCTTTCGGTCAATAGCTCTCTCTCTCTCCATCTCTCCTTAACCCGGCCTTCCCGTAAAACACTTTTTTCATTCCAACCCCCTCGCTCCGCATGCCCCGGGGCCAGGGCCCCACCGCCGCCGTCCCTTCCTCCTACGTCCGTAGAGCGCCCCATGTGGCGGTTGCTGACCTACATCCGCCAACACTACCGCACACGTGCTCGCTCGCTTTTAAACATACAGACTCGCGCACATACACGCGCACCCGCGTACACACACGCCTCCTATTTCCGTCTCTTGCCGCACGGAACGGCAAGCAATACGGCGACAGCCCTCCTCCGCCCCCTCTCTTTCAAACCCTTTCTGCAACTAATTTCCTCGTTCCACCCTGAGGCACTAATCTCCAGGTTCTCAAATATGAAGGTTCGCTCTTCTTCAAATCTGCTCATAGCGGGAAAGAAAACAAATGCAGAAGTACTGATCATGTTGGAGAGGAGAGACGGTTGAACGAAAAAATTGAAAGGAGGCAAGTAAGGTGGATACACATTATTTTGATTTTCGAGAGAATGTTGACTAGTGCAATAGAGGGGAGAATTAGGCAAAATACGTACGGGGGGGAATAATAGTAGGTATGTTGGACGAGGTGAAGGGTGACATAAATTTTGCGGAGAAGAATTATCGATTGAAGATTGGTGTATCTCGGGTGTCACGTTGTGTCGTTTAAGGTGGCTCTTATAGATACGGTGTCTCTTAGCCTGTCTCTTCATCCAAAACCTACTTTTAATAGTACACTATCATTTATAATAATAATTTGGGGGGAAATATCGAGAAAATGAGGAGAAATGTTTTCAGTTGTTATTTCAAAAAGAGCATTGCATGCGGCAGCCCGATTTTATAAGTACTGTAAAGTACCTTAAAACTTGTTTAAAGCATCGAATGTGATTTTCCGTATTGTTTTATACTTAAGGATCTCTCAAGTACATGACGGCCGAAATTACTCCCACTGCTGCACCTCCACTCGTCATAGATACATCTCTTGCAAGTCTACCAATACAGACCTATGAATTGTGCTCGTAAACGTGGCTGGTGTAGTAAGACTGTCCGAAACGGGAAGAAAGAGCCCTTGATTTGACTTCATGCGCTATGCGGCTGTAATTCAAGCAGCACGAAATTACTGCTTCTGAGGTCAAAGGTCTTTCCACACCCTCGTCTAGGGAGAATGCATAGCCAATCATCGTAATTCACAGGGAGCCATCATTTAAGTTTAGAGAGGAAATGGGCGTGTCGGTGATCATTAATTCGGGGTAAGGATCCGGTTTACTTTGAAAAGTGATTCAAGGTGCAAATAAACAGTAGCTACCTCCTCCTCCATAAACGAATGTTTTCATTGCTAAGCCAATGGAGGAATGTTTGACTTCTTAAGCCCATGAGCAATAACCTTAACTTATGTGTACGCTGAGTAGAATAAATATTATTTCACGAGTTTTGCTCGGAGCAAAATTACGGGTTAGCTACACTTAAATTAGAATGCAGTAGCTAAATTCATTGGAACATATTACATGCTTAATTTCCTTGTCAATAAAGGCAAATATTCGCACAGCTCAACCAATAACCGATCTGTCCTCTTTCTCCGCGAATCTATCCGTCAGTTGCTCCGCCCGTATCAGCTACCAAACCACCATGCTGCATCAATTGCATGCAAGTAGCCGGCCACATAATGGACGGAACGTATAAAATTCTGCACCATATGAGCAAGACGTTTCCCCGAGCGTCGAGGAGAAAATTGCAAGTAAACTGAACTGCCGAAATTTGAAGACTAGTGGCCCCTTTATTTTCATAGCAGATTACTACTTTTGTTATTCTATGTTATTAGTCATAGCAATTATCTAAGTCGTATCTATTATCTAATACAGAGCTGACCACTGAATGAAAATTTTAAGTATTAATTCCCTACTCCCATTAATTAACTTCAATTATAGTAAAACGGAATTTCGTGAAAATATGACTTGAAACATTACGTTTCAGGAAGTTCGTAGATTCAGAAAAACCTAACACCACTGAATTTCTTATCTTCGCCAAACCAGACACAACCTGAAAACCACACATCACAATAAATCCTTCTTAAATTCCGGTCACCCCAGACTAAAATAAATTGTACTTCAATTGTGTATACATTCTACTTACCTACATTCCGTCCAATATTCCAACCCTTTTCCTCCATATATCTTATTTGTCTAACGTTCTCCACTCCTTGGCAGTCTATAATATTCCGTTAACAATAAAAAATGCCTCGCATTTATCTTTAATACCCTTTTGTGTTTGGTCCAACATTCCTCTCCCACCTTGTATTCCTCTCTCTATTAATTCTTTTTTTTCCTTTCCACCCATTTATCCTCTTCCATCATCCACCAAGTCCCTATCTCAAAGCCTCCAATATATGTATTTCTTCTTGCTTCAATGGCCGAGTTTTCACATAGCAAAAATAGACATGTACCAAATCAAAGTTCTCACTAATTTTCTCTTAACATCCTTTATCAACTCTAAGCATGGTGGAGACGTTGGCCTCCGTCATGTACTCTCTCCTTCTTGTGATAGCTCTTGAGTTGATCGAGTTCTTTTACATACACCCAATTACGCTGACAGTCTGGTTTAAAAACATTACCAAGATAGTTACACTGCTTAATTTTTCTATTTTTTGCCTTGAACATTTACGCCTTAGTCTTTCTCCTTCTTTAAAACCTATTGTTTGTTTCTGCTGATATTCATTCTTTACCCATCCCATTGAATTTGAAACACGCGGCAAAACGGCAGAGATTTTAATCCCTTGATTGATCTGCCGAAAGAGACTTGATTATCCGCAGACTTATTGATTTTATAATTCCAGCCAACATTCATCGCTAATCCAAGTTCTTTCCATGCCCATTCTATTATTTCATCCTCGCATACTTTGAAAAGCCGAGGCAAATCAGTAAGACAGTGTCACCTCTGTCCTACTTTTTCTGCCTAGTACCGCTTATTTTGACACTACATAAGACAAAATCAGCAGTCAGAAAATATAAAAGTTACGGATAAATCGCCTTACCCTCCAATTTATCCCATATTTCTGCATTGTACTCATTAATGCTACCAATTAACTCAATCAAGCATCTTTTTTTTTAATCCACGAAAATATAGAACCACATTCTAATTGCACTCTTAAGTTCCTTTTTAGTAGTTACCTCATTACTGCTATGCCATCACGCGTCTCTCCTCTTCCTGAGCCCAAACTGATCATCCTCTATGTAATCATTTGCTCTCCACTTCATCTTTTTATTGATGACCCTAATTCCATCTCGGTTTCGTAGAAACCTGACTTATTTATTAATACTCTTCACGCACGGTTGCATTTAGCTATTTTTGGATGGAGCCAAACGTAAATTTGGCGAAATCCCCATTATTTCTACTGCCTCCTTGTACTCCTTCCTAATCATTCCTGCTAATCTTCTTAATTTCCATTTACTCTCTTATCTTCACTGTTTTAACCCGATTAAATCTAAATATACAATTTATAAGCGATTTATTTTTATCTGAATCCACGTTTCATTCCAGGGAAACGTGGAAATCACTCGTTCTTACTCAATTCCTAAAGCTGTGCCTAAGCACAATATAGTCGAACTGATACCTCACTGAGACTCCGGGAATTCAACGAATACCACCGCCTATAGTGGTGTTTAAACCAAGGGTTCATCATGTTTGACCTTTTCCCCAGCAGAACTGCACTCCTTTCTCCCTTCAATGGTTTCTTTGTCCTTGAGCCAAATTCCACTGCCTCACTACCAACTTTTTATTCGCCTACCTCGCATTACAATCACTATAAAATGTTCAGAAACAACCGCGATGATGCCCTCTAACTAATCGATTACCCTATGGACTTCTTCTTTCCCATGATTTCTCGGTGGTATATATACCTGAACAATAACCAAGTTTGTCGGTTCCTCTTTCACTTCTTCCAGTAATATTTTATCCTTAACTAGCTCTATGATGACTACGCTTCTGCTTACCTTTTTATTCAATATTATTGCAATGCCTCCGCTGGATCTCATCTCCTCCGCTTTCTGTCATTCTGTGACTATCACGAAAAAATCCCCCATCACTATCAAAGGTTTTGGTGATGTCAAAGGTTTTATCAAAGGTTTCCACGAACGCCCGATATTGCCCTTTCTAATTGATTTCATGCTATTTCTTCCTCCCTATGTTTACTTGTAGGTGTATAGATCTGAATTATTCCTAGTTCCTAGTTTTACCTTTTACATTTACTATTAATATGCTGGCACCAATCTGTATTATTTTAACTACACCTCTTCCTACCAATTTACACTTACTTTGCATGTTACTTTATAAGTGCCGCTGTATCAATCTCTGCTATCCCTAAATCTCAGCTCACCAAGCCCTAATATATTTACGAGGGTAAGTCAATAAATAACTCGCAAAACTGGATAGAGGCGATAAAAATTTGAGTAACTTCCTGAAATTTATTTGGCTTTCATGCATATTAAGCCTTTAAATGCAAACACCTATTCTATCTCTCTGCAAGTCCTTAATAGATGGCAGCAAAGACGTATTCTGCTTGACTGTCGCAGCTATCCTCTCGGACTTCTGCGTCATCATTTTCTAAACGTAGACCACTCAAATGATTTTTTAGGGACCCGAACGGTTAAAAATCACTGGGGGCTAATTCGGAACTGTACGGTGAATATTTCGAGCGTTTCGAGTTAAATGTTTGTAACAGATTATAGCAGATAGTAAGAGATATTTGCGACTTACATATTGACTTACCCTCGCACATTTCCTCCACCCATCTTCCGTTTTATGTGTTCTAATTTCCCCACTCTCAATATTATTCCAAATTCCAACCACCTATTATAAATAGTTCGGTTCTCTTCTGTGCCTTCTTCGCTGATGCTATTGATTCTGCTTTGAGAATATTTCATGAGTAATAATCGAAGGAGCCTTATCTCTCCCACTACCAGGCACGATAGGTGCACGCCCAATAGATCAAGTCCCGTAGGTACAAGAAAACATTTATTAATTATGTTCATCATTATTTCTACAGATAAATATTTAAGGTGTCCTCCATGTTCTTTCTCAATCATCCTATTGACGTGACACCGTCACTAAAATCCCCCCTCTCCCTGCTGGAGTGAGGCCCCTTTACAGCCGCCCCACTGAGGAACAGACGCTGCGCAGATCTACGCCTATCGTATGCCTTCTACCCTTCCACCGATCTGGCATGGGTGAACCAAACAGGATCAATTACCATTGCTCTGTCAGCACAGCTCAAGGAGACGTCAGAAAGTAAGAGTTCTCCCACCCCATCGAAGTTATTATCAATGAGGAGGGCTCAAAACATGTTGAATACAAAATATTTATGCAAATATCATCATCCCATAATCCGTTACCAACCTTCGAAATGATCATTGGAAATAGGTATTTGAACAGAATGATTTGACTTATACAACTACAACTTCAGATCAGATTTGTTACTTATAAATAAATAGTCCCTGTGCTACACTCCCCGTTAGGCTAACCTTTAAACCTCTGTCTTTTTCTCCTCGACTAACTTATAAAGTTACCATGACATATACTCTGCTGCATTTCTAGGAATGCATTTGAAGTCTAACGAATTAGAAATTAGTTCACTACATATATTCGAAACTAAGCTCCATTTATACATGATTTTTTACTCTCTTTAGGCATACCGATAATTGAATTTGGTATGTGTTAAGAAATTATTAACGTTATTTTGGATGATTAATAACGAATATGTCCATGTCCTCGCTAGCAATCAAATCATAACATGTTTTATGTGTAAAAGAATTCTATTTTTTTTAATTTCTGCAACTTGAACTTTTGTATGTGAGTAACATAAATGCAATCAAATATATGCTAAATTAATACAAAATAAGCCCCCGGCCGGAACAAGATAAGCACAAATAATGGCAGAGTTTCTAAAGAGCCGATTTTACGAGCAGAAAAAAGCTGTTATTCTTTCACTGATTAGAACGATTCATGGCCAAGGGCTGTGACACAAAATAAAAAAAACATGTTTCAACGCTATAAAAATCCAAACTACCAGAAAAAGAAAGATGTAGAAAATATAAGAGAGGCAAAATTTTACAAAAATCATTATTTGCGACTGAGCTATAATTAACTCTGCAAATTATATGATCAAAAAAATGAATTGTAAAGTATTGCTTGTCTATAGGCCATTAAAAACCAAGTAACTATCAATCAAAACGGTATCCACTGTTCTAGACTATATTTCGCCTTAAACCCTTACTCCTACGGTATAACTATGCCGCAGATATCTATTTCAATTATGTAAACTAAATTTCAAAATAAAGCATTCAAACTAACCAACCCACTATACGAAGACGAACTGTAATTTTATGGAGAAAGTGACCTGCATCTCGAATTAGAACAAACTTATGATTTGCGGAAAAAGACGTCAAAACATAACAAGGCCAAACGGGATAAGTAATGTACAAATAATTTATGAAAACACCACAAATATATGTACGTATTATATGCACGGAACCATGCAATAGGATGACGGAAACACGCAGCCAGCGCATATTCAAACAAAATATATTAAAAACAAATATAACATATAAACCCCTAAATAGTATTCAAATACTTGAAAAATGTATTAAAATCAACATTGACAGTCTATGATTACTTCAAAATAGAGAACGTCCAGAATAAAATTTTTGTATCCAATAATCACATATTTTTGATATTTTCATCTTACAAGTATATGCGCTTATAATATATTGTTTCGCTTAACTTAACGAATACAACTTATTAATAAGATGTTTCTCCATTACATTTAACCAAGAAGCTAATGCATAAAAAATTCATGGATGCAAAATTTATAAAGAGACTTACGCCATCAGTACTCAAACAGGTACAGTAAACAGCATTTACTGCCGATTTAAAATACCTGTAAGATAAGCTTTACCAATGCGTCCGAATTCTTTTTGGCCACATCACTCTTTGTCAAGCTATAGTAATCGTGTCATATTTGAGCAAACGAAGGTACACATAACTGCTGCTAAATGATAATTGTGATTAATATTTTCATTTTGTCTATTTGTTTATTTTATTATTTTACAAAAAGATTTTGATATACATCCTCTTGTGAATGCTTTTGGAGCAGAATTAACTAAATTTTTTTAGAATTAATGCTATTTAATTTTTAAGACGAATAGAAAGGCTAGTCTATAATTAAAAATAATAATTTTGTAAAATATCATTTAGTTTTTAATGTTCTGTTGGGCCTCTAGAGTAAAAATTATTTTTTTCCTCATCTTGCAGAATTTCCTTCCAAGTATTTCCTCTTATACCTGTGTGTATCTAGTATGAAAGACAGAATAATAAAACTTGAAAAACTTGTTGTGTATATTTATATATTTTCTCGTGCAAGCAATTCTTCACCAATGTTGCACTCATTCGTATCACAATTAACTATAACGAAAACACCTTGCAAACTAATCCCTGTGGCTGATGAATTCAAGTTGGCATCATACCAACGCTAAGCTTCTCTGTTGTGTCCTTCAAATTAGGTGAAACACCGTTAGCTCACATTAATTTTATAATTTCCAGAAACCGTTACCCTACATACCGTTTAATGAGTTTATAATGTCCATGGACTCTGAATTTTGGTGACTGTTAAAGAAAAAACAATTATTAACGTGTCGGCTCATTGCTGTTCCACAATGAGACCCGAGATTAAGAAATGCTTATTCGTTCTAATATATATAACATATATCATCTTTGATCATCATTGATTTCAGTTGAATGGTATGATACTAGCATGATTAATTTGTGTCGTTGGATTTATATATGGAGATTATATAAATAAATGATTAGGTAATTGACTACTAAAGCATACTATCTACAGTTGCGATGTATGCACTATTTATAAATAGAATGAATGGGCACATAACTACTTTTAGTGTATGCTTACTGGCATGAAACATTCACCTGTGCCATATTTTCCCGGTCAAAGTTATAAAAACGGTTGAGCTCTTCCTCTTTGCCACACTGTTGCTAGGGAAAGAATCACGGACTGCAAAATGATTAGCATTTCCTCAAATTAACATAATTTTTGTTTTTACATCCTGACGTCTGTTAGCCTTTTGTAATTCAATAGCCCAATCAACAAAGGTATTCGGTTTCCTCCGAGCACTCCCCCTTCTCTCATTTGGGATATCGTGCATTTGGTTTATTTTTCCCGATGCTTAATTAGAATTTAGCTATTTGCTCAATATTGAATTTCATATATACGTAGAGTGCTCGTTGGAAACATTGCCAAAGCGCCGAATATAAAAGCACACGCTTCACTCTTGGTATTACAATTAATTGCAGGCATGCAGCATACGTTGGAAAACAAGTAGATATACGCTAAAAATTAATTACGCACTCTTTTGTTTGGAACGCATCCACAACCTGGTTTTATATCAAGCGTTCATGGGAACTGAATACGCTCTTGAATATGTCTTTCTGTTCTTTAATCAACAATGTTCTGCATAAAAATATCCTGGTCTTTCCATTTATTGGAGTACTGGTAATTGATATATCATAAATCACAGAAGCGAAAATAATTATACACAAACAGGTTTTTTACGAGAAATTTTTAATCCTGAAATATCCATGAAATTATTAAAATGAATATTCTAAAGCGGACACTTGTAACGTTGCAATTTTCTCATGTATTAGTGAATATGGATGATTGATAATGCCAGGACTGATAGAAAATTGCCAAGAGAAGTCAAAAAGTAGTCTTTAAATTTGTACAATAAAGTATTAAAAAATCTAAAAATTATCCAACTATAAGGTAAAGTAACGCAAATTGACACATCTGAAAATTCTGATTGGGCGAATACCACAATTATCAAATTTCATAAAAGTAAATTAAGATTGTTTTTTTGTTTTCATTAGTAAAAAAAAGGCCTACACTACCAGATATTTGGAGATTTATTCGCAAACGGTTAGGGTGATTTGGTTTCCGTGGTGAATTTTGATTCGATGCCATTTCCATGGGACGAATCATATGTATATGATAATTTACAGCTTTGAATACAATGCAGAAAACAAATACGGAAAGTATCTTTTATATATTGTCATTGTTCATTAATTCTATACATTACTTATGGAACTGTTGGAAGTTTCCTCTTGGTACAGATTAAGAAAAGTGGTTGCCACGATTAACTTATCAATTGGGTATTTTCAACAATAACCTATCAATCTTTCCCAGGATATAAATTCATATAACGTTATACATACGGATAAAAAAGTTTGGAATGAATTTTTCCATAGCAAAATTGCGTGAATTTGACATCTGCTTCATCATTGTAGATTTACTGTGTGGATGAAGTCGATTCTTCAAATTTTCAGCACTAGAAATTATAAAGAAATATGTTAACAGTATTCGTGAATGGGTAAAAAATTGATCGTTGCGGCAAATGTTTATCTGATAGAAAAAATTAGAGGAATGTAGAAAGAGGTTTAAGGGCTTTTGGAAGACTGTAACGATCTCAGTCAGCCTAGAATTTGTTTAATATCTCCGTCCTTTCTATTGTGGCCGTGAATTGTGCGATGTTAAATGTATCCTTAAAACTATTTTTCATGGTTTATAGCTTTGATTTAATTCCCTATTGAAGAAGGGACAGATATCCTAAAATGATTCCAAATAATGTATGGATTTATTCCTCAATGTTCCAAATAAAATTACCTGCTACCCTTGCCATATTTTTAATCGAGCTTTGGCTCTTTTATGCCTAGGAAATCATTGAGCATTAACAAACAATTAACGTAAAGCGCAAATATTTCCATAAAATGTTTGATAGAGGAAACTTTGGAGTGACTGTGAGGAGCTTAATATTTGTAACATCATGAATCCCGCTATAAGGATCCTGACTAGTAGCCACAGCTCTTTGATCGCCAGCCTTTCTTCATACTCAATTACTTCTCGTGAGTCCTTGCGCCTTAATGGAAAAAAAAGTATGTGGTTGAGGATCCAGAAGGGCACTTAATTAATTTAGTTTCAAGAGATAATATGAGAGGAAATAGATGAATACATCTGAAACGAAAGACAAGACTGCATGAATCCATGGGTAACCCGTCCTTAAAAGTCATCAATTGTGTCATTAATTTATTCTAAAACGCAGACTTGGGGTGTGGCAGGCGGACGAGGAAAGAAATACGAACGAATGCACAAGGTGACCAACCCTAACCTCAACGTCCCTTTCAACTCGACCTCAAACACCAACTCTCCGGGTCTATCTTTCTCCCTGCCTATTCTCTCTCACACCCCAAAGATGAAATAATCATCAATTAAATCACTTCGTGAAACTCACGGGCCACATCAGCCACAGACCAGCGGGCAGAGAGACAATACCAATCAATGAGACGGTTTCCATCTCGCGTGGAATTCTCACCGAACGTGGACGGACGGACGGACGGATTCACAATACATTTGCCCCGTGATAGACGTGAAAGAATGGGCCGAGGGGACGGGACAATGAGAGCCAAAGATTGATCATTCCGCGGGAGGTAGAGAGGTGGGAGGGAGAGAGTGCTTGAGGTCGTGGATTGGGGGGGGTTAAGGGGAAGAGAAGCCGGGGAGGGAGGGTGGTAAAAACAGTTCATTGCTTTCGGGGGAGAGAAAGAGGATGAGACAGCTCGATGCTTGCCACTTGAGGGGTGAAAGGAGAGAGAGAGAAAGAGCGTGGCAAGATATCGCTGAGCCTCTCCCGCTCCCCACTTTTATTCTCCCTCCTTCCCCGCACCCCCGCTGCTTGAGATCCCGCTAACGATGAGTGACGGCCCGATATCCTAAAGGGGAAAGTTGAAAACCTGACCCATGTGGGACGGCGAGAGGTTCGGGAGAGACGAGGGTAGGGTGGGCAAGGGTTGGTGGGTTGCGGCGGCAACGATAGGTCCCTTGTTTTTTTTGCTGAGTGGGATGCTCGGGATGAAGAGAGAAGGTGCCAATGATAGGACGGAGGTGGAATGGGAGGGCACGCTCCAGAAACGAAGCCACAGGAATTGTATACGACTGGGAAAATGTCCACGAATATAAGAACCTCGATTGCAGGCGAGTGGAATAACTAGTAACTGCAACCGGTCAAATGGGCATACTATATTGATCTTGAGAGAACGTCAAAGTTCAATGTCGTTGTTTTTCCATTCCACCAATTACCAATTAATACCTTTTATTTAATCAAAAGAATAAAATAATATATTGAATAAAACCAGGGATTGAAATAGCTAATAGGGTATTAGTAATTAAGATGGAAAGAAAAAGAGAAGAAAATGCTGAGTTAAAGTTTCCACGCAAAAATGTTATAGCAGTCATTGCAGAAATTATAAATCTAATTATAAATAAATATATGTATATATAAGCATATTAAAACGCCTTCATTTGTATAAATTGTATAAAGAATATTATAAAATCAAATTTACATGTAATTTCTCTGGTAGAGTTTAGTAATGATAGCAAAATATTCATGAAAGAGAAGTAAAGTATTGTGCTAACTTTTCAAAAGATGCGGTTTCAGCATATCTTCGTGGAACCGCTTCATGATTTAAAGAAATCAAATTACTTAGCCATTTCACATTAAAATGTTTTTTTCCCGACCCAGGTTACGTTGCAGTGCATCACCCTTAGTCTGTATTCTGATTTATTTTAATATTTGCGAAAAATTATTTAAAAAAGGAAGAAAAGAAGAGATGCCTTATAAACGCTCAAATGCATGGCTCGCAACTTCATTGGCAAGGGAACATTATTCAAGGGAAACTCGAGAAAAAAAAATTGAGGCAAAATGCATTCCAATTTGAGATTCATTCAAAAGATGGCAGACACTGACGATGCTACTTCGTTGGTTTTGATGCTTATCAAAGCTTCATTTTTACGAGAATACATTTTTCCAGTGCACTCCAAGGATCTTTTTTGGGTAATGAGTATCTATTACGTTTGTCGACGCCATATCCTCACACAGTGAATTCAGTGAGAATGGAGGAGTTATACATTGCAGAAGTAAATCCTAGGCTGGTTTATTACAAGGAAGCCCTTGTACTGCTCTGTTGCGAAGGATAGAGTGGCAAATCTGATAGAAGGGGATGCATTTAACTTAAAATACATGTGCTAATTAGCTGAAATCAAGGGAGAGGACTTAGTCAAGTGATCCATCCTTGAAGTTACACAATGTGAAATAAGAATTCGACTTTGGCCCCGCACACAAGGCATCAGAACGCGAGCAGGGAGTAATTTTCCTGAGGTATGGAAATTGCATCGTGATTACAACGAATGACAAATGGGCCTCCCAGAACTTGCTTGCTGATAGAGGGATTACTACCTGCACTCTGGAAGACAAATGATCCTAATTTCCGACGCCACCAGACTCATTCATTCTCATTGCTTTGTCAGAAGAATTAGCCGAAGTAACAGATGAAGGTATTCTCCCAGTGATGAATCAATGGCATGCATTAATATTGAATTTAGACTCTTGCAAAAATAATGAAAAAGTATAAACTTGAAATAAATACCAAACATTTTCATTAGACTTGAAATATGAAAGCTTTCATACCAATAGCAGAGATAAATTAAAATTAGTTTCTCTGAATAACTTTTCGAAGGGATATATTTGGTATAAAGCAAAGGGTATTACGGAAATGATATTTTTCCTTGAATAATCAAAATCTATTTTTTTGACTGCAAATTTATACATGACTATGTAGGATAGAGCACTGTGTCCTTGTTAAATTTTCTGAGTATGGTGGCAGTTCCGATTGCGTCTCACAATATAAGTTCCACCAATGCGACAATTATTTGAAACAAGATAAAAACAATCATTGAGGAAATAAATATATATGTGTATATATATATATATATATATATATATATGTATATACATATACATATACATACACAAACACACACACACAAAATAACTGTTTCATACGGGCAAAAGGAAAAAGATGAAGTTAATTGATTTTTCCCTTTAACTGATATAAAGATGCCCTAGCTGCTAAATATAGTTCCATACACACTCTGCGTATTGTATATTTATCTAGATTAATAACAAATGCTAAATTTCATTGGTATCACATGGCGTAATTTTAAACGTTAACTGACTGAAATATATCATGTTATCATTACAATACTTCAACATTATATGTACATTTTTAGTATCACAAATAACTTTCTATTTAATGAATAAGGTACTATGATTTTCATTTCTCCCTTCTCTTTACCATATAATGTAATGATTCCTACATCCATGAAGACATATGAGGCGAGCAACAAATACTTGACTTTCATTCAAATTTAATTCAAAAGAAGTATGCGGAAACTATAAGAATAAATCAAAATATCTTTCGTAAAATTGAATTTTTTTTCGGGTGAATTTTACCTAAGGTGGTAAGAGTATGGCGTGGGGTACGTATTTCAAAAGTGAGGAATACGAAAACCTATACAACTACGCCACTTGCACTTGCGCATTAAGGCTTGCGATTCAATTAAACCGGCGCATTTAATGATCCTCCTTTGATGGGTCATATTCCAAAAGAGCAGTAAAAATGGCACAGGTGATTCATCGAGACAATGACACTTTTTAACTACCCTCCGTAAAAGAGAAATGAAAAAAAACTTTTCAACCGAGAGTAAAAAAGTTCCGTGTGTATGATGCCCAAGGGTATCACACCGATGCCTGTGGTACCATATCTATTTCTTTTTTCGACCATCCACGGCGAAGGCTGCCGCTTCGTTCTATCGCTCTGTTTCCTCACAAACTAGCGCGGTGTATCCCTTTTCCAATAACAGTCTTTCACGTGATTTAATATCTCCGTTCACTTCCCCAATACTATGGGTCTATTAGCATTTATGGAGTTGATTCATAGCCTAGAGTCAAGCGAATGAGCACCAGAGGTACATATTGTGCAACGGAGAGAAAACTAAGAGTATCGGGAAGGAGTTGGTTCATTTTCTGCTATCATTACACGATTAAGAGAAAAAAAACTAGGCGAAAATTTTGATAATTGATTTTTAATGAAAATTATCAAATATAATTTCTCAGTATATATTAACAGAAGAATTTTAACGAAGTGGAGTATGACCATACGCCATGCAATGCTCGTTTTTCAGCAAGTTCATTAAATTTCAGTATTTTCTTTTTCTGGCGTTTGGTCTTGATTTTATTATGATTGCGTACCGTGTGGCTTCTAGAATTTCTGCAGATTTATTTTATAATTGTCAGCTCATGAAAGTGGCGGTTACGTTCTTTAAAAAATATTTGACCAATCTCGAGCGTCGAGTTGTAGAGTATTAATTTTTTTAAAGTCATCTTCAAATAATTTATCTATTTCCATCGCGTAAAACGTAATGAAAAACGTTCATCCGTTTCAGGATTTTGTATTATTAAGGAACATAAAAACGTCAGCCTACTTTACATTGCATGATTCAATCCGACGGAAAGATAACTGAATGAATACTCCAAACTTAGACCACATGATTGTATTGTCTGCATCCAGAAACATATTCGAAAATTCAGAGAAAACATCAGAGCTGATGTAACATGCATTATAATTTCAATTCTTCTCTATCAAACGTACCTTAGGAAGACTACGGTTTCGTTTTAGTGTGCGTTTTGTTCAACTAGAAATATATGAACGGAGTCGATAGCGATGTAAATCTCTCTAACCATCAATTTTCAGATTCTTTAGTATCAATTAAAAAATTGTTTTCAGTAGCGAATTAACTTTTGAAGTTTCAATTGCAGTTTGCACTAGAAATAAAAATAATTCTATCATATGAGTGAATTAGAGAAAAAAGCTGCTATCGATATGACTTTATTTCAATCATAAGCTATTTCCAGGAATAAATATGTAACAAATCGCCCAGGAATAGAACTTTTTTTGCACCATGATGAACCATCGGAAAGGGACAAAGAATGCGGAGTAGAGCCTACAGAAAAATATTAATGACTTTGCTAATGACGCTACAACCGATAGCTATGGCCATCAGTGTTTGACCTGGAACGTTTTGCTCTTTGACTGGTTTACGAATTGGCCAGGGCTCACAGCTACATGGAATAAATGGAATTTTTGGTACAGAATATTTCAGCCGTTATGAATCCGGTAATCTACTCAATACTGTACTATTGCACTAGAAGTATTCGTAGCATTACTTCAATTCACATAATTCCCACATTCTTGATTATATTTGCATCAAAGTTTCATGGATATAAAAATTTAACTCTAAATTCATACAATTGAAAAGAAAAATGTGTATGAAAAGTGAGTTTGGAGCCTATGATGGAGGTATTATTTCTCTAGCTTCCCTTCGTATAGTGAGTTCCGTAGATTTGCAATATCGGCTGCCGAGACAAGCTAATGGCAATCGATATTCAGTGGCATATACAAATTTCCCACGTCTACTGCATTCACGATGCTTTCCGAAACGGTGGTTTACCGAAAGAATAAATACACTGTGGAATAGGAAACGTTCGATACGCTATTTTTCTACCGTCGGACTCTTGATTTGATTGATGCAGGAGTGAGAATAATGGATGAATAAAACAAATAAGAATGCCTGTCTAATAATCAGGTTCAATTTTCAGTTAGTTTCAATACGTAAGGAGCAATTTATCTTACACATGATATTTGGTGAAATTCATCAGCTCGGGCAATTGATAACCAATTTAGTTTCGGTAAAATCTTTTGTTAATTGCAAATTTTGCTAAATCATACGTCTTTCCTTGGAAGAATGTTCTTAATGGAAAAATACTCCGTTAATATGTGAATAATAGATTTTCAAATATAGATATATAGATATTATATGTCTGTTATATATAAAACCAGATATTTTTGCTGAACTAGATTTGAAAATAAAAAGAGCCGTTGCGAGGCATTGGGAGAAATGCCTAAGTCGATTGTGAAAACTTTAAATTATGTTAAAAATAGCCCAAGTTATATTAGTTTATTTTATGAATTGGCCTATTTACTTGAATTTTAACGACCAATTCGCAACAGTCAAACGTAAACATTATCAGAATGCAATGCCATAGGCATGAAGTTAACATGGGTAGTAAATAACTATTACCTACAGAGGCAAAGGAAAGCAGAATAAAAGACTGCATCAGAGACGTCTTGTTTGGATTTAGGGAGAAGAGAGTGTACACATAACATTAATGAAAGGTAGGCAAGAGTCTGGAAAATAAAGGACTAATCAGAATTAAAGCACTGTTAACTAAATATAAAGCGCTTTACTCGGCGTTATAGTACTCTTCAGAATATACTCAATTTCTGAATCTGCTAACCACGCCGCATAAGTGCAGATTTACGGCGACTACTGGAGGTGTAATATATATCGCTTAAAGTCACGCCATTGGAGGAGTCAAAAGTCTCCCGAACTGTACTCAAAATTACTTTCAGTAAATGGGAGTTCGTAGATATTTTTTAAGGGTTTACAACCAAAACTAATCAGTCAAAATAAAGAAAGGTTTTTTTACAATTTTTTAAATTATTTTATAAACACACTTGCTATGCATGAGGACTGTTTACTAAAACGTTATCAATATTTTTAAAATTTTCATAGTTTAATATGGGAATATTTAATTTAACTTTATATTCTTAACTAAATGTGTAATATACGAAGCGGTTATAATACACATAAAGTGTAAGTGCATACATACACATAAAATATAACTAACAAGCGTGGTACAAGTTTCTTTGATATAACTTCAGTATCATGTCACGTGCAGCCGTAGATAAGTTTGAACTTTCAACTCGCCAACGCCTGCTCTTGATAATGATAAACGCTTTTCATGGTGTTTCTCCAAATTGGAGAAAAAGGAAAGTCACAGGGGGATAGGTCTGCACCAATAAAGAAGTACCCCAATCCAAAAAAATCTTAAACCAGCGAGAGGGCAGTAAATCTTTGTGGAGTAACCGAAAAACTTTTATTCCGAAAATAAAGATCAACGAAATATGCCTTATCAAATTTCTTCGAAATCACTTAATTGAAACAATCTTAAATAATGTCCTCAAAATGGCGCCCGGAGTTAGGTACACTCCATGACTTCAACTAAGACAGAAAAGTGATTAGGAATATTTTTCAAATTTATTCCTTCATCGATATATGTGTACGTATATATGTATTTATTAAAGTTAACTGAAAAATATTAAAGTTTTAACTGAAAAATATTTCAATCTACTTAATAACTTCCAGAGTACACCATTGAGTTTTGAACACTGTTTTTAATATCTAGTTTTTGATTAGTTGACATCCAGTTTAAGAAAATTAGTTTCTTGACGGAAAATAGAAAAAGTTACTTCTACATATTACAGGGAGTTTTGATTTCTTAATCAGTCTGTTGAGACCGAACATTTCTACCTTAAAGCACTGATCCATGGTCCAAGATGGAGCTCGCAGATACATGGCAGCCCGCCCGGGTGCCTAGTCATTCCTTGTCCAGTGCACGGGTTTAGGAATCCGACCTCAGGAGCAATTTCCGTTACATACAGTGTTTTACTAATTCAACTTGCGTAACAGGAATTGATTTTGGTGAAACGCAGCTATTTGAAATTCCCTGAACTTAAAGGTGGATTGAAGCTGGTACAGTTTTTAACAAACAAATAGGGCACTTGACTACAGGAAAGATAAGAGATATCACGGTGGTTTTCGCGATTTCGAGTTGACACATTTCGTGCACAATATTTCTGTTACCAGGGTATGGATGGCACTCAATGTAATATTCAATATTTCTTATAGCGTACTCTAAGCTATTCGACACTTCTCTCACAATAATGGCAATTGTACTACTTTTTACTTCCCTAAGAGAAATGAATCGAAGTATCGAGTCTACATATATTGTAAATGTAGTTTAGTTGTAAATTGTAGTTTTTCCAATTGTTTTAAATTTCAATCATTTGAGTGACGGGTCACTGGCGTCGGGTTTCCACCCCGTAAACCCTGAGTGTGTGTGTGGTTGCGACTTGTGAAGATCAATTTGTTCTGCAAATACCTGATCGAGGGAATAATTGTTAGAACTATTTATTATACTATATCTCATTTGTCTGAGTGACGGGTCACTGGCGTCGGGCTTCCCGCCCCGTAAACCCTGAGTGTTGTTTGTTTGCGATTCACGACGGTCAATGTGCCTACATATACCGGAGTGATTGAGTGATTGCTATAACTTTCTCGCTCCCTGTAAACCCCCCTTCTTTATTCCACCTATTAGTGCCCTTAAGAGTACGGCTTTGGGTTTTATATTCATTCCCTACATATATTGTTTTGAAATTTATTTTCTACCCTATTTTAACATTAACATAATTTTCTAGCTGTGCCGTAGGTAAAAAAACGGACTCACCATAAGTGTCCTGTAGTATTAAAAAGGCCTCTGTAGACGATTTGCTTGGACGAGAGAAAAATTTCAATACGGCTTAACATTTTACTTCTGCCGTTGCGGCAGAAGCGCTGAACAAGTTTCGACTCGCAACGGTTTCCGCTGACGCAAGACGTAAGTTAAGACATTTAAACTTGTATCTCACATGATATAATCATTAAATTAAGAAAATTAAATGAAATTAAACTTTTGCACATCAAATGGTTCGAGTAAAAAATGTTTGAACACTTGTTAACTCTCTTAATTAAAAATATTGTTTAAATAATCGTTACATTTCAGCTATAGAAAGTTTTTGATACATTAGGAACACAAATTCTGTCAACTTGCATTTGTATGATAATTATTATTAATCATGTAGATTTATTTGGAGACCATGCATCCGGATTTTCATGATAATGTACAAGAGGAAGTTTTCATTCCATTTAGTATTAACAGAGGCTTGAAAATGCATTTTTCATAATGTATACTCCAAAATTATTCATTAACTTGATCGAATGATTTAAACTGCATGGGGATTGTGCAAGTATGCATCTTCCACTTTGATTACTAAAGGAGTGCATATTATTAAGAATTGCAATATGCAGTACTTAGATAATTAATGGCAAACTGAATCATCATTTGTGATCATGAATTTATCCACCCACTTGTACTGTAGTTGAGTATCCATAAAATATTAGAATTAAACTTGTCCAATTCAAGGAAAATATGTTGAAAATGCTCTTAACGAAAAAAATTTATAACATCTCAGTTAAATAGAAATTGAAGGTCAGTTCTATCTCCTTTCTTGACAAAAGGAATACAGAATAAGAAACAAGTTTACGGGTAGAGTGTACAAAAATACCAAATAAATTAACCGTCTATTTCCACTACAAACGTGATAAGGATACAGTAGGAAATCTTTTTACCGTTGAAACTTCAGTCCCTGCAGCCGATTGCCTTAGTGCTGAAAGATTACTCTTGGTAAACACGCTTATTACGAAGATAGTTATCCATGGATACAAATTTGAGGAAAGAGAGTGTAGATTACATATACATTTACGTGAAAGTAGATACGATGTGCGCCAAAGCAATTATTCTGGAATGACTAATGATTTTACTTGCGTGTGTGAATGCGATTTAAGGGAGTGCTGTTATTCCTTAACACACTCTAGAGATGGAGAGGCTGTAGTCTGGTTTAATTTTTATTATTTATTTTTTATTTAGTGTGCTATTCAGGTATACGTGGGTCACAGTTCCTTAAACACACCCAAGTGACCTAGTGCGTGTCCCCTGTCCCACCCCTTACCTGTAACTTTGTTTTTTCTCCGCCTCCTTTTAATTTTGTGCCATTCAAGTTTACGGTCTCGGCTATCCCATTTTCAATGATTTTACTACTTTAAGAGATTGTTTTAGAAACAGTAATTGCACGACTTCTAAAGAAGCTTTGAAAAGCGAACTCTAAAATGTATGTGAATTTTTTATGCAATTTAATTACATCGTTTTAAATATTATTTAATATATATAGGTTTTGAATAGAAATTACACATGGCACAAAACGTTTGTTGAATACGCAGGTAAATTTCAAGCTGCGGGTGAATATAGACAAATCCGGTCGATCTTCACACCCAAAATGATAAAATAAACATCAAAATGCTTCCGATATCTCGAATACCAGGAATGCTAAATGGAATGTACGGGTTATCAAGAAAGTTACCGAGAAAAAATGCAATCCTATCATATATCTCGCGTATATAATGCAAGACTTTTGAAATTGTCCAAGATGCTATATGAGAAAATTAGGATCAAATCTCCGTGTAAGTTAAGTACGGGAGGTAATGAGGCGTTTTGAGCATTCTACCTAAATACGGGGAGAGGCAGACGAGCAGACCAGGAAAATAAAAGGATAACATTATCCAAGGGGATCAGAATGGTGCGGTGGCTAACGTACAGGCTTTCCATCGAAAGAGCTCGGTTTTAAATCCGGGAGACAGCAAATATTTTTCAGAGACATCCCAATCCCTACTTGAGGTGCTTTGTAGAGAGCACTTTGAGTGAGTACGATGCCCGTCGGATGGGACGTTAAACTGTGGACCCCTGGGCGCCTTTCGACAAGAGTAGGCTAATGCTGACGTCGGATTTCTCTCCACCCTTCCTTTCCCATCCATCCCTAATGGCGCAAATGATCTTAGCTGTCGGTCGCCTCCCATAAAACTACTACAACCACATTATCTATTTCAGGAAAAAAGGTGTTTGAAATGAGACTATGATTATATGTTTGAATTTTTTGGCAATACTGCCATATCACAACTGCATAACTAAAAGTGCTTAATAAAATGAAATAAATTTTGCCCGATTTCCATTCTAAAAAGTAATCTTTAAATTGTCGTTATAACTTCTGCGCCGTTGGAACTGACAAGGCTATATTAAGGCTTTAGGGAAAATATTTATAAAATACGAAGTAGCTGATGCGCCCTTACTGTCACCTCTTGACAATAAACATATTAAAAATTAGTATATTTTCGCTGCAAAGACTAAACTTAAAATAATCCAACCATTATTCCACTAAAGGAGTATGGACTTCGATAAAATCTCAAGGTTAAATACTATATTCATATTTACATGTGAGGTTCACCCTAAAACAAGAAAATAATCCACGGAGTTGAAAACTATATAAATATTAAGTTCAATTTCCACGAGATAAAAAAAACAAGGTGCACTCAGAAAAACAACAGGAAAATGCAATTTTATCTCTCCAGTCGAGCAACTTCGTCACCGAAGGAAAACATTCTTCTCGTGGAACAATACCTTAAGAGTGGATAAGGGATGAGACTTCCTGAGTAACCAGAAGATTGAATGTGGCCCGGGTAGAAGAATTGATTTTTCAGGTGAAATGTCTATTTGAATTTTTAAACATGCAAATCGATTTCCCAGTCATTATGTTCACTCTTTCGAATTTTCAGTACTCGAAGTGAGATTGATGTCTACCTACTTCCCTGTGACAGGTTTTGTGTCCACTCGATCATCATTACGCTTGGAGCGTATTCTTACAAGGTTTACCCTCAGATGCGGATACAGTATCTTCAATACTCACTCCATTCAATAGTTTTACCATAAATTATTTTATACAACAGAGGATTTATTATTCATATTCAAGAAACTTATATTACCAATGTAAAATATCTAGAAGTAAATTTACACAAGAGCATATGTATAGTATGATGGCATATTGCATAACATAAAAAAAATTGAAAAAAGCAACCGTGGTTATGCACTAAGTAAGTAAAGGTAATAAAGGTAAAGGTAATACTAAAGAAAGCACTTGAAACCAATTGTTTTTCCTACAAGCATTTTATATGTATCAATGAAGAATATATAGTAATTCGATGAAAGGGGAGAATATATGAAAATTACTTAAATTAAAGAGGGTTATGTATAATATGGGTAAAATAAGACGATTCACACATAAATATAAGACTAAAAAGCACTAATCGGTTAGAATCAGTCACAAATTGCAATTGGGTTTAACTTTTTAAACAATTTGTTTGAAAAATATTTCATTCTCAGATAAATTAATGTCCATTTAAGGCACCATTTTCTTTAAAAACTAAAATTTTCAATGCATTTTCATTGCTGTGTTTAATGCGCAAAAATAAAAACTAGGGGAAACATAATAAGTTTGAAAACTATTTCAAGATGGAAAATCCTAAAACGACGACTTCACTTCAAAAATATGTCGAAAGACAGAGGCTCGCCCCAAGTCATGTGGAAGTTTTGACCCATAACGAAGGTGCAGGTAATCCGCAATACATATACCCACCGTCAGCCACAAGGCCGAAAATGGAATATGATGATAAAGAGGTGCCCTTAATGCCATGCAAACCATAACTCATCCATACCTATAACTTCCTGGCTCCACAAAAACTCCTTAAACTTGTGAAGTATTAGCATCCCTTCAGTAACCTCACCTTGACAAAAGTTTCTCAACTCATCCCCTTCATCCCACCAAATTTTCCTTCCCCATGAGGGAAAAATTTCACTTTTTACCTCATGCGTGCCACAAATATTTAGCAATTTATTCGTTATTTAAGTAAAAACATTTTAAATAATTATGAAAATTGGTCTTAGCCAGGAAAAATGACTTGTTTTCAAAACATTTAATCTAATAGAGCATCACCTCCATAACGGATAAACAAGCCAAAAAATAAAGAATGTTTACAAAATAGTCGGAATAACAGAAAATGTAAGAATGTGTGAACTTTTTATCCAAGCACCATAAGTTAATAATGATTTGTGAACAATGGAAATATTAAAATTCGAAGAGAAATCATCTATCTTAAACCTTACTACCCTTGGCAAGTTAATCATTACGTACATCTAATGTAAATCATTACACCTAACCGGTGAATTAGAATTACCGCATTTTTTTCAGCACTATGCTTCAAACCAAAGGCTTCTCTATTTTTCTCTTAACACTCCACTCTCAATTCCTCATGATTATATTTTCTTCTTTCGCTGACGCCACTGACCACAATTATCCATTCTATGTATATTTTCAGTTTTTAAATCCATTCGAAAATTATAAGTGATTTTTATGGCCTCTTTGTTTGATATTTCAGTAAAATTCCCTTATAGTAAATTACATAGGATTACCATCATTTTCTCATGCATTAATTTTACTACATAGATATCTCTCTCTCACTGACCTTGTGATCCGCGCAGCTAACTCTTTACTCTTGCCTTACCAACTACACTTATTACCTAGAGCCTAATCACTCCCAAATCTGATTACATGATCTCATAACATGCATACAATTCTATTTCAACCATTAATATTCCAACTTTAACATTTATTGGCACATAAGTAGAAAGATCTCGTTCTAATTTATCTACCTCAAGGAGTAAATAATTCAAGCATTATTTTCAACTTCAGATCTTCAGATATTTATATTAAGCAGCTTATTTGGTGAAATAATTATAACTTTTCATTTATAATTATATAGGTATCGTAGGAGGATAATTTGGGAATATAAATGCTAAAATTGTAAAAATAGATATGCTTACACTAGTGTAAGTCTCCTTTCACTCCATATAGCGTCCAACTCCAACTACAAATGCGTCTCAGTTTAGGTAATGAATGAAAAATATCCATTCTGTCAGGTAATCACCAGCCGCTAATAACCCCATAATTACAGTTGAGTTGAGAGGGCAAAATCACAGAATAGGAGGCTTAATGTGTTTCCACGTCAACATTTCTACTAATTAAAAACCATCAAATACGGAGGTGAGGTCACGTCGATATCAAACCATGCGATTTGAGCAATTATCTGCACAAATAAAAAACATTTATCCTTTGTTGTAAAATTTACAGAGTTGATCATTAATATTAAAATGCTTCCTGAATGTGATGAGTACACATTAAAAAATTCATCATCCCAATTTGGACGAAAAAGGGCACAATATGTTTCTACATATTTATTTAACTTTGCTGGATTACTAGTGGCTGAAAGCTGGCATACGAAAAGAACAAGAAACACAAAAGTATGGCTAATTTATGCAAAAGAAAGCGGTAAAATAAAATAAATCATTGATGTTGACTGTTCAATATTAAATAGAAAATTCGATGGTGCGTTGACGGGATTTTTTAGCCATTCCATTTGGGTAATAGTTTCCGATAGGAATTTCAACAAAAATTGATTTATATCTTAGAAATATAACTGTGTCCAATTTATGTTATTTCTTCCTCTCTTTAATCCATTCCTTTAACGGTTGTCTTTCTCCTCCACTCTCTGTTCATACTCCCATTTGCTTCAGTCTACCTTACTATCATCCACTTGACAGCGACAAAGCGGATTAAATCACACTAAACTCACACTACCGCAAATTCCATCGCCCCATAATACCGGTCCACGTTTGAAACTTAATCACGTCCTCCTTGATGTGGTTGAACCCTGGGAACTCTCTGTGCAATATAGCAGAATGGGATTTAGGGGTGGGGATGTTGGGATAGCCAAAGGTTGGGGGGTAAAGAGGACCGCCGTGGATGGGAGGGATGGCGGATCGTAATGGGCAGGAGTGCATGGAGTGCGCTCCGCCGGGCTGATGAAGAGGGAAGGGAAACGAGAGAGATGGAAGAGAAAGCCATGAGGGAAGAGAGCGGCAGATGTGGAGAGGGAGACGGTAGCAAACTCAGCGCGTGGGGTTGCAGCCGGGGACAGCCGCCATTCAGCCACGTGGCGACCACTTCCGGTCGGCCATCCAACCACACCGCGGCCCGACCTATGCCTCCGTGCGATCGCACTGACCCTTCCGCCCGACCACGAGCCCTGCGCGCTAAGGCCATGTTGCGTGCGGCCGACGACGGGATGAGAAGCCTCACTAAGCCGGCCAATAGTGTGTATGGTGGTGAATATATGGCGAGCTTGGCGGGAGGGATTCTTAGGCATAAGAGGTCAGTAGGTTATTCCCGGTGACGCACCCAGGTGTCTGTAGTGCGTAGTGTTTGTCCGGAGTAGTGGTGGTCACGGATCCCGCCGAGGTAGCTACCTCGGAAGCCGTGCTTTGGCTTATAGAGGCTGAATTCGACGTAATGGAGAAAGGTAGGGCGCATGCTGAAATAGGATACGTGTTGGCGGAAGGGATGGATGTGCCACCCCTGTTTGAGGGGATGGAAGCAGGGCCACTACTCAAACGGACGACAGTGAGGAATAATGGCTATGCCTAGGGTCAACAAAACTTATTTAATAGTTTAATTGTTGACAAAACCCTATTGGCTAAGGTCGGTGGAACTCATGAGAACTATCTAAAGGACATTAATCTTCGGATGAAAATATATCACATAATCGTATATAGGGATTAACATCGTTTTCCTATAAATTATACTAGCAGAAAAAATTTTCTTAATTGATAGACTTGGTATGAGGCATAAAAGCTAGAGAATTAATCTGCTGCAATAGAACGATTTAAATACTTAATCTGACAAATAAATTAACATATCTAATAAAAATATACAATATAAAATAAGATAATGATATATTTATTTATACTATATATATATATATTTATTTATACATATAAATACACACATACACATACATATATGAGTGTGTGTGGGTGTTCTATTTTGGAATCAGAAAATCACAGTGCATTGAATTCTTACAGAAGATTTTGACATGAGAATGGTGCGCCAAAGGGCTATCAGAAAACTGCTTGTGTGACAATCTTCCCTTGGACCTTTTGGATCACGGTGAATGTGACTCGAATGAGTATTACCCCTTTGAGTAACATTTTGGACCACTGGATTATCTCAAAGAGTCCATGACGAGGTGCCTGAACGGGGATCCTGTTGGTGCCTTACAGGAAGCATACCACAAGTGCAGGAGGCACTGGCATTCGTGTGTCAATACATTTATTTTTTTTCACTTTATATATATTGAAAATGTATTTCATAAAACTGCATAAAAAATAATATTTTCTATTTGTTAAAAGACAGTAATAATATTTTAATAATTTTAGATTGGGTGTCATAATGACCTCTCAAGAATTAAGAGGAACAAACAAACAAGAATTTACAATCATCAATGGCATTTTTCTGAAACATTCTCTGTTTTAGTGAGCAATCGTTTAAGGTTAGCTGGAAGGTTTTGAATTTCACAAAAGGAAATCAATGTTTTCAATTAATATCATCCCCTCGAGTCATTTGATTCGGATAAACTGAAAAATAAAGATTATAAAACGGTCAGGGATATTATTTCCTGCTTATGGCTTGGTCGCATGGAAAATTTTGTAACTTATTTTCAGCACACTTGACTAAGGTTCGTTTACTGAAATGAGTATTTTTTCACCCAATAATAATTTTTTTTGTTGAAAAGATGTTTTCATCATCCAACATCTCATTAACCATAATTAGTGGAATATTTGTAAGGATACCTCAAATACCGGTAAAACCACTAAGATATCTACTAAAAAATAAATCAACCGAAGTTGTGTAAATACCGATGGACTTATAATTCAAATTGAGTAATAAGAGCCTTAAAAATTCGGAAACATAGCAAACCTTTCGCCCAGCGTGCTATCTTTGCGATAATAAATTGTTCAAACTGCATTAGATAGCATTAAAAACATACATATTGCCTAGGGAACATTCCATTATCGGAACTCCGTCCAGTTCTTAAGTCAAGAAGAAAAATGAATGCCAAAGAAATTAATCATTTAAAATGAAGTATGGCTCCCGAGCATAAATTACTGATATGCACCCTTTCAAATCCACATTTTCCCATTGTGTTGGGGAGAGAAAAACCCAAATAAGTAATAAATATCAAGGAGACGTAGAATAAGAGTAAGGCAAGGTGAAGAGGTCAGTTATTTTGAAGGCGGATACCAAAGATTCTAAAAAGCGGCGACTTTTGGATGCATGCTTAGCTCGAGACGTGCCACGCTCACTCATTTTCAACCAAATACATCTTTTCACGCTTATATCGTCAACTGGCCACAACCAGTACTCCTGAAGAGCGACTGAAAAACAACATTAATGACAAAAAAATGAAGGGAAGTAGTGCCCTTTTGCGCGTCAATATTGTTCCCCAAATCATCCATTCGTCTCCATCTCCTTTCCATCCCCGGTCTCTCCTCTCCACACTATTTTCCATCAATGATTTGAGAAACGCCCGGGGAACTCTAGGGCACCTCCTCAGCAGCCTTCCGAAAACAACTCCATTCCTCGCAGTTCGATCAATTCCTTTCCTTCCGAGACCTTTTCCCGTCTCCTCGCTTGAATTCCCATTCGAATTTACCCCATCATCCTATCCCAAGATCCATTTTACGACACCTACCAAACTCTCGCTAACCTTTTGGAACTCCTAAGCTCTAAAGTAGGTGATGACGGTGTCATTGAGTCGGCTTTTTCCCTTCGCACCTTATCATCCTTGTTGCTGGGAATACCTTCCATCAAACCCTTTGAGACTTGAAGAGCTTAAATTCCAACCCCATTCAGAAAGGTTACCTTACTTTCTTCGATCTCTAAGGACTAGGCTCATAAGGTTCTTAAGAATTTTTTTGAAAGCGTCTCAAGAAGCCATTCAATTTTGGATCCCTTCGATTTCTTCACTCGCGTAACTCCTCGGAGGGACCGTACTGCTAACTGATGGTTTCGCTCCCATGGGCTGGATCTTTCGTTCACTTAGAAATAGTAAAACTGTTTCAAATGAGATTATTTCAATATAACATTCTAGTTCTCAGTTTTTTAATCCATGGAGAAATTTATCCTAATAACTCAACCTTCAAACCATTACTTACACTGGTGTTCAGAGGCAGATATTCGCATAAGCTCAGATGGTTTCATAGACTTCATAGGCAATATGGAATTATCTCAGTCCAAGAAAATCACCCCAGCAGCAGTTGATTATTTTAATCGAAATCCAGTTTATAATGCTACAAATAGAGAAAATAAACGTAATTTTTTTCAGAAGTAATTTATGAGATAGTTGATATTATCAATAATAACTATTTCAACCGTCATGTGATATGATTTCTTTTGGCAAGAATAGTTTTTATTATAAACAGTCCAATTGGACTGAATATACTGAGAGAGATTTTGAATGAATCAACTTCGAAACTAAATGATTCAAGACATAACTTAATGACTCTCCTTCTTTAGAGCAGATAAAACCTTTCCCAACGACCGTGCTGAATCCAATTAATAAAGTATACATGCATTACTTAGCATTTTGACTCCAAATTCGAGGATGAACTTCAAACGAATAATTTCTCAATTGACAAAAATTCAAATAAACCTTTTTTTTATCTTCAATGAACGGAAGCATTGTATAACCGTCTTGCACTGAACAAACATAGCAAATATTTAAAGGGTAAAACAGATTGTAAGGATTCAATAATATCTGAAATCTAATATTATTATTTTTTATTACATGAAGTAGATCAACAAAATTAGAAGATCGTGCTTTAAGATGTGCCCAAAGGACATGTGAGGCAAGAGAGGCATTTTCTAATTATAAAACTTTTCACTGCAACAATTTCATTTTCTCATAGAAACACCAACTATTTCGTTTTCCTCTTTCTCTTTGCGCTCTCCTAAAACCTGCACTGATGTTAAATTCGCATAATCTAAACCACCTAATTCATTTTCCTCACTTGCTGACAGCGTGCTTTGTAAAATTTTGCAGAAGATCATTTTCGCCTTTTCACGCCATCCTACTCCAACTCCGGTGATTCTCAAGTTTCTTGCTCTTGCTGCAAAGTAACGAAAGAATTGCCATTGCTTCCTTTTTGTTGCAGCCCGATTTCTCCGACCTAGCACCCTCCACGAGTCCCGTTTCAGGTCACATCCCCTCTTTTTTCCAGTCACACCTAAACCTCCCACTCTTCTCAAGCTTTCATTTCACCTACAGCACGCTGGCTCCTCGTCTTTGTTGACGCTGTTTCCTAATGGGCTCAGAAAAGGCTTGGATTGAGGACGCTCGTCTTTGCTTTTATTTTTTGTTTTTGAATTTCAGAAATGCGACGAAGGAATTTCACAAAAATAGTTGAGAGAGACCGTGAGATCTGAGTACCTTTAATATAACCTCTTTCACTAATTAAAGCAATTCTTGAGAGAAGAAAATAATGTTAATGTAATATTAATACTAAAAACAGACCGCATATTTTATACACTAACTTTCCTTGAATTCAATGAAGAACCAAATGAATGACTCAATGTGTTTCTATAGGATTGATATTATCTTGGAAGCAGGTGATGGATGCTAGAGCTGGAGAACATGACACTGCTAAAAGACTAGAAATATGAAAAAATGAAGACTTAAGAACACTTTTCAGATGGCAGAGCATTAGTAAAGCAAACGGGTAGAGAGTTGAAAGAAGACGAATTTGAATGCTGCCAGTGAAACCATTTATCAGTTTTGAAAAATATTATTAATTCTTACCTTAAAGAGACTAAATTGAAAATGGCATCTCCCGTAACACTATGTCGAAGCATTACTGACGCACGGCAGTTTGACCAGAATTCACGCGCTATCTACGTAAAATATTCGGAATGGTAAGTGGGACGGAGTGAATTTTACGGAATTGGCCACTTTGCTGCGGTGCGGAAAGCGACGGCGATGATAAAAAGTCTCCATAAAAGTTTCAGCCACGCATTCACGATCAAAACCATTCCATACCCGACAAACAAATCTTCGGATGGGTGCCACTGGGAATGACTGATCAAGTAAAGTGTACGAATTCTAGCTAGGGACATTAAGCGTCGAAAACATCAGAGATGGTTGAGATTAGATGCATTACGATCATGGCAATATAACGCGGTGTGGTGCAGAACACTTTGAAAACAATGCATATCCCCCGAATATAGAAGAAATAGCATGGTAGGCAGAGAAAATATGATGAAAAATAGTCAAGCAAATTGATAGTATAGGGGGATAACTATAGGGTTCTGTCGGTGAAGGCAGGTAAACATACGAATCAGTGAAAGTACAAATGTGATTTGTTCACGATCTTTATTAGAAGTTTCACTAATACAAAGAATAGATTCTAATAGCAGTGAAAGTGGCAATTTTTATAACTGGTGTTTGAAATGCAGAATTTGAAGACGGCTAAGAGGTAAATAAGCTAATGTAGCCTGGTGGAACAAAACGGAAAAGCCTAAATGGGTTATACAATTAGTAGTTTTAAGGGGAGGCGACCGACAGCTAAGGTCATTTGCGCCATAGGGGATGGACAGGAAAGGATGAAGGGTGGAGAGAAACCCGGCGTCGGCATTAGCCTGCTCTTTACGAAAGGCGCCAAGGGGTCCGCAGTTTAACGTCCCATCCGACGGACGGCGTACTCACTCAAAGTGCCCTCCACAAAGCACCTCAAGTAGGGATCGAGATACCTCTGAAAAATATTCAACACCGCCGGGATTTGAACCCGCGCCCTCAGGGTGGGAAGCCAATACGTTAGCCCCCGCACCATCTCGATCCCCGTTATACAATTACAGGAATATTTTTCAGGAGAGCACACTATTACAGAATCAGTGTCTCAGAGGATACGTATGAAATGTGACAAATGACAGAACCAGACACTAAATAAGCTTTATCCATGTAAGGTAGAGTGATCATAATCATGCGAAGAAACGTAAGATTAATTCCGGCGGTGAAATAAAACGTTAACACTACCGGGGTTGGTATATTTAATTAAGTTTTCTTGACTTGTAAACTGAGACAAAAAGGAAGAAAAGAGAAAAAGTTGAAATTAGATGAAACTAAGAAAACTCTGAAGAAAAAACAGAAAGGAGAAATAATCACTTAAGAGAACTTTGAAAGAACAACTTGCAAACAGAAGAGCTGACAGGATGTAATACGATTCGATTACGAGACCCAATAGGAGAAAGAATAGAAAAGCAAAGGCACTCAGGACTAACGATAAAGAAACCTCGTTGGACTAGTAAAAGGTATTTGCTATTATTGATATATTTCAAAACGACTATGGAAATAATGTAATGATTCCAGTGTAAAAAGAACGAACACCAAAGAGATGCAAGGAACGCCGAACGGTAAATCAATTGTTACCAGAGTCCATATAATCACGCGAATGATTAGTAAATAGAAAGAAGAAAAATTGAATGTAAAGGAAAATATATATAGATTTAAGATGTACAGAGGGACGAAAGTGGTCATTATTTCTCTAAGAATAAAGGCACAAAGCAAGTGATGCACCTCAACATGTCTTTTTTTGTAATGTTCGTGGATTTGACGAAAGACTTTGGTAGCCTAATTTTTCAAATTGCTAAAATTGATTATCACGACAAAATATCAGCTGCAGATAAACCATTTATAAAAACAAAAGGAAAATAAAAGTAAAAATAAATTAAGACAAAGGAAAAGGATTTCTATGATTATAACCAGAATTATTCAATACGTAGTCTCAAAAAACAGTAGAATAAGTACTAGGATTGGTCATCAAAATCATTAAGGTGAATAAGGGAAGCACCTAATTAGCTCCGTTTTTAAAATGACTTTTTAGTATTATCGCAGGAATCTAAAAGACTCATCAATACGTATCATCGAACAGATAAGATGAAAATAATTTTGGCTCAGAATAAAACAATCGCAGGTATCATAAAACAGAGATTAGTATGAAAGAAGTGATAGAAATAACCTTCAGGTTGAATGGCGTCAAGAGAAACCAAATTAGAACGTGTGGATCTTTCTTTTACCTTTCAAGTAGCGTCGAATGAAATCGAAGGCGCTCAACGGCTAAACGCGGAGATTAGCTGAAGCTAAGAAGGTGTTTTTCTTGAAATTTCCACTTCTATACCTAATAAGATGAGCTTGAAAACAAGGGAATAACACCTGATGACATTTTTGTTGGGTGAGGCAAATTATAGATCGGAGACATGAACTTGAAAAAACAGACCAGAGGAGAGCATAACCCTTCGTTCACTGGTATCGGAGGAGGATGCCGGCTTCAAATGTGCAAATGGAAAAGGAATGAGGAGAAAGAAGAGGAAAGGGCTTTGAGGAGAAGGCCTAAAAATCTCTTTGACTATCCATAATTCTTTCGTTCGTTCCCTCTCAGACTCCCACTCCTTTTCTCTGAAACACGTCGTCAATACAAAAGGCTTTGAGGAGAAGATATTATGGTGGATTAT
Source organism: Hetaerina americana (assembly GCF_022747635.1). NCBI lineage: Eukaryota > Metazoa > Arthropoda > Insecta > Odonata > Calopterygidae > Hetaerina > Hetaerina americana. Next base: position 57,226,817 of record NW_027286070.1, read on the forward strand.
AAAAGAGTGCAGAATGAGCGGACACTAAGGCTCAAAGGGTTTATTTAAGTCATAATGGTATAAAATGTCCCACGATGAATACCTTGGAACGATGGAAGAAAGAGCTACCTAGGCCTAAATGAGTTAATATCAGAATGATAAGAATGAGGTCAACGAATCTATGAATTGAAATGTTGTTGATATTCCTACCAAACTTGGTAATCTAGAAGTCAATGTAATCTAGAAATCTAGATGAAGTTATTCCGCCGAATTCATCATTTTTTTAATACCAAAGCTATTTATGCCATTATTATAAGGTTGAAATGTGCAAATATGTTATCTTTCAATGAAATAAATTAATATTATCAGATTGTTAAACACACCGAGAAAAATTAGATATTAGGGAAGTCTAGCCTCCAAAAATTATCCAAATGTCAGATATGCATATTAAAATAGAAGTATCAGGGTAAATCTTATCCAAGTACAAGTTTTTAGTATTTTTATGTCATTTTTACCCCATCTTCTATTCCAAAATTTAATCTCCGTTCAGGTAATCTCATGAGCTCTCTCTGTCGTCCGACTCCATTCGAAGCGTATTCATAGGGAATCTCCCCTGCTTATGATTCAAAATAAGAATTTAAAAATCACACCAAATCCAATTGGCCCGCACCCCATACCGATAAAGCGTTTACGGTTACGGTTCCACTCTTGGGCTGCTCTCTTCCAGTTTTATCTCTCACATATAAAATTACTCTTTCGAATTTATGTGATTCGATAATTCCGCAAACCGTCTACATCAGCTCAATCCCGTAAGTACCTCAACCTCAAAGGGCAAGAAACCTATTCTGTAACCAATTCAAAACACTTAAAGGACATGACTTTTTGGAAAAAGTACTTTTCCCACGAGGTAATCAATCTGTAAATGTAAGTCTAAATCCAGTTCCACTAATGCTGTCTACTTAAACTCACATAAGGTAAATCAAGATAATACAATACCAGTAATTCAAAAAACACATTTAAATACATTCTTGAGACCGAAATACATGAAATACTAACAAAAACAACCGAATATGGTTCCGCTTTATATGAGTAAAGATGCAGTAGAAATAACTTGACATAATTGACCTTCTGGAGAATATTTCAGGGGCCCTAAGACTCATCAATGAAGGGATGTGTACGTTTTTGGCAACCCATATTTCCTTTTTTGATATACTCAGTGGAGTAGCCATAATTACAACAAGAAATGAATAGAAAATGAATACTTAGAAACGCAAAGATCATAGACTGAACAATTGCTACATCTGTGTTATTCATATTTCATAACATCAGATGATGGAATAATTAAATGTTAAACTTTATACACATAATAACTATAATCTCTGGGCGTTACCTTTTGTCCCGTTTTCTGAAATGAATATAAAGATGGCATTATCATTAATAACCCATCGAAGATGTCTCCATATTAGTGTAAGCATCCTGTTTTTGAAGGTACAAAATAACTTTCATTGGTAGTAACTGAAGATGAAGACATTTGTTTTTGTGGTTCCATCGAAGCAGCATTTTGATCAGCAAAGTCGTAATCTTATTAAACGTAACAAAAAATTGTAGGCGATAGGTACTTAGTTTCGAAATCATCCCGAGGGACCTGAAGGTTATAAATATAACAATATCTTAATAATAATATTATTAATTTGGAGGTTTAGACCTCATTTTACGCAAATTAACAGGCACTTGTGAGGTAGTGAAAATTTTCAGAATTCCCTTGGATTACCAAAACTCACAGATTAACTAAAAATATTGAGAAATGCATATTTCAATTCTTGCTTATTTCGTGTTTTGTGAACCACTTGAAAGGAAGAGTTCGTAAAAATGAGGGCATGAAATTGGCTGATAGCTTCATGTATACGTGGTCTACTCATCTTTGAAAAAAACAATCAGAAAACTAAATTTATTCCGACAAGTTTTATCACATATTTGGCTGGGTTCCATAATTTTTGAAAACGTAATCTATTTTTGCTAAACTTCACAATTTTTCTTCTGAATTAATTCGCTTCCTCATATCTTTATTCCAAGTAATCGAGTAGACTGAGACTGTTTTCGTGAGAAAGTGGGAGACTGATTAAATTAAAATCCTTTAAAATCTAACGAAGGGGTATTTGAGAGACAATAAAAACCCCGGATGACATGCAGCCAGACATAAACTCCGATATAAACTGTCACGTCCGTTTATAGTCGCCGTAAGTGTGTGTGTGCTCAGAGAGGCCGGAAATAAAATCCGGACTGAAGGTGAGGATGACGAGAACGTGTAGAGAGGTGTGTGATGGCGGGAAGGGACAAAGAAGAGAAAGATCTGTTCCAAAAACCTCTCCAAAGGAGGAGGTGAGAAAAGGGGGAGGATTTGAAGCAGGACAGTAGGAAATGGATTCCCGGTTCTAGATGCTGAGGCAGTTGTCGGCCACGGGTAAAAAATATAACATATATATGAAGCGTCTTCTTGTCACGCCAACCTTACGCATTTCCCTCAACGACTACCTGGGTATCTTTCTGTCATTTACCCAACGACAAGAAATCTAGAATAGGTAGTGTAATGGACCGTGAAGTTTCTAATAAATTAGTTTTGATCTGCTTAAAGAAGAAAGAAAAGTCAGCCAGAGAAATATTATGAGGGGCTAAATTATTCCCACTTAACATAAAGATATAATGAAATGTAATAACGCGTATTTCTGTCGAAAGAATTAGTTGCTAAATTACTGTATGAAGAAATAATTATTTCAATCTTTGAAAATAAGCTTATTTCTATAAGTGAAGAGTAGATCACCGCAAGCTCTCATTCCAGTGTTCAATCAATGATTTCCCCAGGAATATTTATTTCCATTATAAATCTAAAAATCGGTCTTTGAGGTAGTGGGAGGAGCGTGTATTAAATATTATTGAGAATGAGAAAGTAATTAGTATAGAAAGAATGACTAACGGCAAAATTTTGTATATAATGGGAGAAAAATGGAAAAACTATGTGAAATCCGAAGAAAGCAGAAAACGTAGAGCAAAATATGAGACGTTGAGATACTGAAGGTTATTATTGAAGGGAGTTTGATAGATAAGTGGGATAGAAAAAGGACCTTATAGGCATTTAAACTCCATGAATAGGTGCAAAAAGTAGAAATCAGAAACTGAGGAGGGAAATAATTTCAACTAAAAGAAAATTGTGAAGGTATACGAGCTAAATAATTGCCTAGGACCGTTCAAAAATCTATTACGGAGTTCATATAGGAGTAAATTAATTTTTTGACACGTAAAATATTTTGCATATACGAGTATATCAAAAGCACTGTAATGAGAAATAATAAAGGTTACTTTAATGAAATGATGATACCCTCGCTAAACTTTGCGCTCTAACCAATAATGTTCCTTTACGAATAGCAATACGCAATTAAGGCATAGGAAGCTAAAACGAGGTTGATTTGATACTAATATAAGACTTTTTTAAAATCATATTTACTTAATTTTACATTTCCAGCTCCCACCGTGCTATTTAGAAGAGAAAATAACATTGCGAGCTCTTCTCGCGTATGAAGATGTTACAATAATGGCACACTCGCTTACTTCGATGTAATTTTTCGGTAAAACCCACCGATAAACTATAAACGTCTGTCTTTATTTATTCAATAAATGCATGAAAGTTCTGATCGGTAACGGCTTTAGTTTTATAATCATTGCTGAGAAAATGCAGTCTATAGCGGGTGTGTTTTCAAGGGGAGAGAGATAAATTAAAGAATTAGTGAAAGAATTGAAAATTATGAGAGCGAAAATGAAATGCTTTGGAGATAGGAGACATAAAGGGAAGTGGTAAGAGATAATGAGGAGAAAAGTATGCGTGAACATTCAGCGCGAGAATGTGGACAAAAACAGGAAGTGTTGAGATAGAAACTTGTGAAGATTAAATATAAAATCGTAATAAATAAAATAGAAAATAGTGCCAAATAAGTGTAAAAAAATAAAATAGTGCCAAAACGCAAAGAAATGCTTTTATTTTGATAAGAAAAACAATGCTCAATCTAATACTTCAAAGCATGAAAAACTATAAGATAACGTCAATTAATACGAGCTGGCAAGTAGACTAACGCTGCATACTTCGGACAGCTTAGTGTACGGTGTAATACAATCTATCTGCTCCAAACACCGTACACACAATGATCCCGCCCACACTGCACCCTTTTATGCATTTCTAAGTCCCTCGCCAACTACCTGCATCGGCTCCCGCATGTTCCTTATCCTTTGAGTAGGAATCAGTGCCATCGCCCTAACCTTGGAAGTATGAATAGGACCTCATACCTACAGCACTAATGCCCTCAATCCTTCCAATAATACCCCTTACCCGCAGAATTCTAGACCACGCATGTGCTAAGCAAGCGGTTAAAACTGCAGCACAGAGCAACGGCAGGGCCTCTCCCCAATTGTTCTCCTCCCGCCGCATCTGTCCTTATCCGTCTCGTGCCGCGTCATCGAGTCAGAAAAACGCGACCGCAATTGACTCCTCCGAGCGTCGAGTCGAGGGCTGGGTGGACGGGGGCACGGATTGCCGCCAATTGGCTCTTGCGATGCGTCGGGCTGACGGCTGGTGACCGAAGGGGTGGCGAGGGAGGCAGTCATGTGACGTGGGCAAAGAGCAACGAATGCAATTTTCGCGTGACGACATTCTGGGAAGAAATTCCCAAAAAGATACGCCATAAGCAAACGGAAAAAGCATTTATGGCTATATAGCTGATTATTATATTTCCGATTTCTTTTGAGTTACCACAATATATACATAAGTATCCAATATAGAATTGCACTACACTGTTTCATCATTATTGTTTTCTATCCAAAGATTCATCCACTGAAGTAGAAACCAGCATAATTCTTGTTTTCACCATGATGTTATTTTAGTATGCATACATTTATTTCCCCACAAATTAAGTGTAGAAAAAAAACAATGGAAGAAGGAATGATGGTATGATAGGATTACCACCGATGGCTTAGTCACAGAGGATACTAAATTATTTATGCATTAAATTCTGTCTTGTTTGTGGATGGTGAGACTTCAAATAAGACAATGAACACATTTTTCCTAACTTTTTCTAATGAAAAAAATAAATATTGCGAATAAGGCTGCTTACAAATTGACTTTTTCGATATTTTTCGAAAATACTTTATTCACTTCGCAATCGTCATATTAATGATATAATAAGTCATTACTTACATTTTTCCCCACAGCAAGAGGGTACGAGAGGTATGCGAGGCTAATAAAGTGCGTCGGTGTACTTGGGCTCGTCGCTTGTAACAGACTGTTCACATTAGCATTTCAAACAGAAGTTTGACGCCTAAAAAACCTCTCCCCTGCAATTTATCTCAAGAATACTTTACCAGCATACAGATAGGGCTGTAACCTGCGCCATGGATAAAAATAAGACGAGCTGATTATTTGAATATTTTATGACACCAAAGTGGTAAGTTTACACTAGCTCACGAGTTTTCATGAAAATATTTTCGTTTTCCCTCGAAGTATCACACAAAAACTTATACTCAAAATAGAGATGGATAATTTTTCTCCTCAAAAATTCCTGTCTTCCAAAAACTTTATTAAATACATTGTATGCGCAGAAAAATAACAAAAATGCCGAAAGAATAGAGGAAGAAACTGTACGCGGAATCATCACCTCACAGAAGGACAGCTTGTACGTAAACGCAAACGACGATCCCTCGCCCACGTTGAAGTCCGCGTTCAAAATCAATTTACTCCTACCTTATCAGATTGCGCCTGCAATTACGTGCTCTGGTGCTACTACTGGTTGGATGCCTGTGACAAGCAGATTAAGGGCCTGCATATCAGTCGGGCGTTGGGGAGATGTTCATGGGACCGAAACGTGGGCAGAGGGGAAAAAATGGGGATAGTGGCTGCTGCGCCGCTGGCAAGAGAGGAAGGGGCCGGCGGAGATGGTTACTTTGATACTGCTGGTACTAGGCACACGATTGCTGTTGTTATTTGAACAGTTTATGTCAGGTGAATAGATAGAGCGAGATAACGATCGAGAGAGGTGACCGGTAATACGTAGAATCTGAGCGTCGCATTGAAATCATTCTTACTAGAAAGAGCAATAATTGTGCTTCTCTAATCATGCTATAGGTACATTACTCCTGATGCCAATGGAACATTTAAAATGTTACATTAGACTTTCAAATGAGCGGTATGTGGCAGTTGAATTGAACTAATTGAATATTTCAATTTTTAGAATGGAACGAAACTAACGAAGCCATTTAGCAAAGCAATTTTTAAAAGTTGTTTTGGGACTTTTCGTTAAACTTTAAATGTTTAGAATGAATTTTTGCGTTTAAATATTTACCTTAAGTTTTCACAACGGTTGTATTTGTACTTAAGGGTCAATGATTGAAGAGTTAGTCTTTCCAGATCTTCAATTAACGTACAATTCGTACCTCCAACCTATAACTCATGCAGCCATCTCTTCATGATACCCTAAGTAAGTAGTAGTAAGAGTAAGCAAAACTTTCACATTCGACCGAACTTGGCACGCTATTTTCGGTCTTTGCTCGTGCTGTAGCTTCAATTGGGATGATTGAGCTATAGTTGCCAAGTCATAACCATAAACCCACAATTGGTCACCAGTTATATAGCAAATTCGGGTCGTCGCGGTCAGAGTCATTAGCAATGTTAAGGCGTTGCTATTTTTGGTCTAAATAGAGCAATTTTGGTACCAATGTCGCGGCAACCCGTGTCTTGCCAAAATCATTGGTAAAAATCGAATGGCACGAGCCAAACGATATGTTTGGGCCCTCATCAACTGCTCTAACAGTGATTTAACGATTGGCCAATACTATTTCCTTCACTTCATCAATGTTTTCGTCTGTCGTTGATGTTCTCCGGAGTCCGGCACTCTCTTCGTCGTTCACATCTTCTCGGCCCCCTGAGAACACTTTGTACCACCGTTAAACGTTGCTTTTTTCCAAGATAGCTTCTCCATATGCCACAGGCAATATTCGGAATTCGTCCACGCACTAAATTTTTGTTTTTCACACAAAATTTGATACGGAATCTTCGATCCATTTTTGGAACCGGCGAAGATCGAAGACAAGCCAAAACACGTCCCTGAAAAACAGCTGTCAAAAATGAACGGAGTATTCAAAATGACCGAACGTTTCGGCGTAAGGGAGAGACATAAGTACCATACATATTGCTACAAAAAAATCAAAAATCAAACAAACCTAATCCGCGGAAATTCAAAATTCTCGATACATTTGGACAGACCTCGTATGAATGCGTAAAGGATTTAACATAAAAATTGACACATTAGGAATCAGTACCGGTGACTTTTCTGTTTCAGAGCAAGTGCACTCTGCTAGGCATCTCTTCGTCCGAAAATCACTTCAAGAATACTTTAGGATTTAATACTTAGTAAATAGTTTCAATGAAGTCGTGCAACACGGGTGGGGAAACTTATTTGCACAAAGGCCTCGTCAAAGCTCGTTCATAGTTGGGACCACAGCTGTAACGGAAGGATTGCATGCTCCATATATTACTGATATTCAAACAAATCAAATTCATTAGAATGAGAAATAAGCCTTTTACGGGAATTAGACATTTACGGTGGCCTTGCGGGCCGCAGGTTTTCTACTTCTCGCTGGGTTTACCAAAGAATCGCACTGCCCCTGCCATAATATTAGTATGCAAAACGCAAATCTATTATAAACGGAAAGAAGCCTAACTCTAAGGATGACAGATAAAACGTAATTTGAATCGGTAACTATAATTTTTTTATGGAGTAGAACGCTTTTAATCAAAATTCTTTTCAAGGAGACACTTTCATTAAAAAATTATTAAAACTTTAGCGCAATTACTTTAGTTCATCAGTGGATACGATAAATTGAACTACCATTGAATTCTATGATTGTCCCACACTCAGCTCCATTTCAAAAGGGAAAGTCTTCTTCGGTACCCAAATTTTTGGGACAGAAGGTAAATTTTGAGTAATTTTATAAAATTAACTCGAATATAGCCAAATTTTCGGCTATTCAGCAAATCATCTTTACTATGCCAAAAAAATCGTATTTACTAAGATAAATAAGAATATGCTGGTACGTTGATATGAAATATATGGAAGAATAAATGTTAAATTTAATCGCTTAAAGATTGTTGCCAATTCAATAAATGGGGAATAAACTTCCAGCATAATGAAACTGCCATTTTTGATAAAGCAGTGAAAAAATAATGAACGAGTGAAACACTGAAGGTTAAGGACTGATTGAGGAAATACTAGGGCGAAATCTGATTTGAACAGCTAAGTTCAACAATCTATGGTACGATTGTGCGAAGATTAAGGCATTTGAAAAATCATTATCATCTTTGAACTAATAACACACCAATCCATCCATATTTTTTTCTTATACTTCAGAAGATGATACATTTTTTTAATGATATTTAGATTATCAGGACATAAAATACCTGCGGAATATTTTAAAACTTCGACAACGAACTCTTAAGGGAAATTCCCCTTTATTAAGGCGATAGTAATGAACACAACTACCAAAAATATAATCGCCTGTATGAATGTGATTCTTTACATAGTAATTTTTAAAAATATTGCAAACTTCTACGAAACTAATTAATGTTTTTGTTGCCTTCACATCATACCATATTTTACATGAAGATATTTGGGAATTATGCACTTCGATTGATTATGTATTAGTTACGTATTATTCATAATGTTATCGTTAGTGAAATAATGGATTACCTCTATCATAGTCATATTAAGTCAAAGAAAATGTTTATTGTGAAGATTAAAAAGGAAACCCAAGAACGAAATCCTATTTTTCAATACTTAATCGTACACTATTCCATAAATGGGAGTCCTAAATACAACTTATGAAACATCACCTAATGATGAGGTCCAACATCGAAACCTCTTTGGTAGTTCAATACATCTCCTGTGAAATTAGCAATTTACTCCTTTGATATCGGAAGATATAGACTTCTATATCTTCTATCGGAAGATATAGACTTCTACAGCTTCCGATGAAGACGGAGCAGAATTCCGTCGAAATAATCAAGAAATAACGTATGAATGATTTTTTTATGTGTTTCTATATTGTTTGTTGCTTTCCAATTTATTATATATATATATATATATATATATATATATATATATATATAGATAATATCGTATAGTCAACTTTTCATTGGGGACAAGCTTCTGGTTTCAATATAATTTTCTAGGTGGCTGGAAAACATTCGAGTTATGGCACTGAAACTTACTAAATCTCGTGAGAAATAAACTAGTCTGTGAGTAGCCAGCGTTCCGCTACGTACATGGTGAGCAAATCCAAGAAGGATGGCAATTAAAAGCTGAGAATAATCAAAGGAGAGGAATACGGAATGGGAATTTCTTGGAAGGCATATAAAAGCAAGAGGACTGATGACATGAGATAGAGAGGACGTAAGACTACCAGTGTCGGGAGGGCAACGGACGATTTGTTGAAGTACCGAAAAAAAAGTCATCTTCATCCCTTTGGTCGGGAAGCACTGACGGGGGTAGAGGGATGGGTATCAGGGTGGAAGACCGCGGACTGGAAGCGGAGGACGAAGGAAGGGAAGAGAGGAGGATACCTATGTAACGGGACGACGTCGTCTATCGGAGTTATGGCTTCCGCTACGTCAGCGGAAGATTTCTCTGGCGAAATCGACGGCAAAGGGCTTTTGGTATACCAACCGTCTCCGGTGTGTGTGTCAGAAGGAACTTCTCTTTGCAGCGGCATAGAGGAGGGGTGACGGAGTTGTTTGAGGGGCTAAGGCGAGGATGGCGGGAGGAGACCGGTATCCAAGGAAACGATGAAACCGGCGCTTTTGAGGATGTCGTGAGAGTACACACAGCCTCCCCCGGCACACATACTGGCGCACTCACTCACAAAGAGAGCAAGAGTATTGGCAAAGTTATTCAGAAACTGTTATTGCGGTCCCCAAAGTGTGTGCAACCGTATGTATAGATCCACACTTACAATATACAGACATGCATGTATTTATATATTTATACCTGTATACGAGGTTATGTATGTAAAAGTTTATTTGCCTGTCCCCCACGCGTCCTCCGGCTGGCACCCTGCGTCGGAGGGGATATTGCTTTGAACTTCGTCCCTTTCGTTGGGAGAGACGAAGTTAGCGTCATCTGAAACGTGTCTTTTGGTGACGTGCATTACTAATCCACCGACGTTTTGTTTCCTAAATTGAGTAGCGCTCCACCTTTTCACGGAAAGTAAATTCAGAACACGGGAGACGTCAAAGGTTGAAGGTTTATGCGATGTCATAGAAAAATTCGCTCTTAACAAATAAATAAATAAATGCCCCTATTGCAAATTAGGTCAATGTTTAAAAATATTACTCTTAGAAGTTTAACCTAATTACCATTTTAATAGTATGGTGCCATGATTTGCTTAAGTGAATTCGTCATCCTGTTTCGTGAATAACTGATCACCGAAACTAGCACAAACAAAAATAAAATTTCCAACTAATATCAACAACATGACGTGACCAACAAATATGTTATTTTTCTAAATAATGGAGTGAAAAAAAATTAGTTAAAGGCGTATAATTGTTGTATTCAAATCAACCTAAGTTTTAATATTAAATTTTGTTATATCCAAATCAACCAAAACATTTGCTGCATCAAAGTTGACCATCGCCGATAAATACTTTGGTCATATTCCCTGACGTCTATGTGTAATGTGTGTACATATATATATATATATATATATATATATATATATATATATATATGTACACACATTTTTTTAATACTAATATACATAGACATACAATATCAGAAAAAAATGATTTTTGCTTTAAAAGCGTCTCTCCAATGACGATTCAGAGTCATGCATGGTAACATAAGAAAATTTAAGGAAAAACCGATTAAAAAACCCGTGTTTAATGAAGGGTAAGGTGTGGGAGCTTTTCTGAGAAAAGTATGCCAACAACCATAAAGTAGAACATGTAGCCAACGTTTTATTCCATTTAGTAGCGTTGGCAAAATATCACGCTCCTTTTATAAAAGCTTCTGGTGTAAATAATATGGAGCTAAACATTTCCAGGATATTCTGTCAGTCTGATAATGCATACATTTTTGAAAATATATCTTTGCATATACAATAAACTATTTATTATTTGCTGTCAAATTATCACCAGATACCTTTTTAACAAGTCTCGGCCAATATGATTTTACTCAAGAACTATGCCATCAATGGTTTCTCTTTTCACATATTTTTGCAATCACAGAAGAAAGCTAAATTCATATGCAGCAGTAAAAAAATCATTGATCTAGTGTTAGGTTGGTGAAAAAACTACGCATGCTACCTTCAGTTAAAGGCTCACTAATTACTTGTAGTTCGCAAATTCTGGCTTGCGTACTGTAGCGTAGAAGTTTTTTTACATGATTCATCAGCAAATAATTGTAATATTTACGAGCATAAATGATATTTTTGGAAATGGATACTTATGGAGGAAAATTAAATTTGATTTTTGAAATCCAGTAACTTAAAAGTTGGCTTAACTAAAAACCCACATTCATAATCAACCTCTGATAGTTCAACAATATTTTTGTTTCCAATTATCAAACAATTTTATTCTGACTTGTCTTAACATGAGGTTTCATTATCACAAACTTGATGAAAGCCAAATTGACTTATTTTAACATTAGGTACTTGCACCTATGACTGTATTTACTAAAAACTTAAAAAATAATTTTTTTATAAAGTATTAGTCATGGTTGTACACAATGTTTCAATTTAAATAGATATAATTCGAAATGAATACCGACTTATTAAAACCAGAAAAGCCAAGATATATCAATTAAAGAGAAATAATGATTTTTATTCTGCCATTGAGACTTAACATGCTAGTCATATTCCAGCCCCAGGTTCTTTTATGCATTATTTTGGATGTCAAACGCATTTCACTTTAATTTCGCTGAAGTGAGATCTGTAGGATAAAACAGATTAAGAAAACCACGTAACATTCATAACTCCATTATAATGCCACAGAAACGTTTTGTGTACTCGAGCCAGGGACAACTCGAAATGCTTCATTCATAACGAATAAAAGAGTGAGGTGTATTCATGGACGTAAAACGCAAAATATGTGCACATCCCTCGACTTAACTCTTCTTCACGAGCACATTTTGCTTAAACCCCGGGGTTGCGGTGAGGAAATAAATGATTTTTTTTCCAAACAAAAGCGACATTTTTTTTAAGCTAGTGTCAAAAAAAGAAGAATGGATTCAAGCTTTCTTGCTATAGCGGGTGATGAGGGAAAAATGTTGAGTAGATTCAGAAGATACGTGTGGGTGGACTGTTTAGGGGAGTGGGAGGAGAATTGTGCTAAAGACTAAGTTAATTGAAACTCATTGTTGATGAAGAAACAATAGTTTACTAATTTCTCAAACGTCTTAATTAAAATACCCTTGGATGCTGGAAAAAAATAGGACAAGCGAGTTCGTAAAACCCACCTAAAGATGCGAAGGAAAAGTGTATAACATGAATAAAGAGGACGCATGGACCATAAAGATGAGAGGGTTGATGAAAACGCCGAATAATGTTCGAGAATGACAACATCTTTAAGAGTGAGATACAGAAACGCAATTAAAGGCTATTGAGAACGCAACGAAAATATCATTGAAAAGACAACTTCACGTCCTCTGAATCTAAAATAACTTTCGTGAGATACAAAAAAGATTTTTATCGTCAAATTTATGAAATTGATGATTAATATATTTTTAGCCAAAATACATTGTGAAATAACGGAATTTTTTCCATGACAAAAATTTCCATAATCAATTCTATTGATTAGAAATTAGATATTTTATTCCATTAAATACTTTTCGTGCGTACAACTATTAAAAATAACTTTTCCGTCTCTCGGAAAATTCACTCGCCATATCATTGTTATTCACGAAGTAAAGAATGCCAAGTTGATGTGTGGGGTTTATTTGCAGGAAAATACATTTTTATCGAACAGGAAGAGAAACATACCAATCATTTTTACACGGAACCCCTAGATACACATTTCTAGATTTTTTTGATCTCGTCAAGCTAAATGGTGTTTAATAAACATTATAAAATATAAAAAAGGACCGCTGATATTGTGCCGAGAGCAAACAGGGTTGAACCGAGGTTGTAGATCGGGCACGTTGTTTGCAGGTACGTACGGTACGTATTTGCTGGTAAATACATTGGTTCGACAACATTGGACAATGCCTGAGGGCATTTATGGCAAATAAAATTTTTACTTTTGCCGATTTTGATCATTCAGTTGTAAAAAAGAGAAATGTATTATATAAAACTCTGAATGTTTATAATCACAACATAATGCTGCTTAAAAATTAGTTGTCCTTGAAATAAATTTCTCAAATCTATTAGGGAAGCTCGGATTCTCCGTGCTATTTTTAAAACTCCATTGTATTTCGATGTTCGTGTCTGCACAAACGATAACGGCATAAATGGTCTCCAACGGAAAAAACAAATTAAAATAAAATGTGAGCGCAGATGCCATGAAAACGTTTGTCAGTAAAAATTCCCTCTCCTCAACCACACGCTGGGATAGCTCGCCTCTCAACTAAAGATTTCCCGTGCGGTTTGTACCTACTTGGTTGAATATATGACTCCCCCGTGGAACGACCGGAGTTAAATAATCATGCATTATGAACCGAAAGAATCCGGGCCGTCACGCCTTTTGGGAGAGCGACGCTGAGCCCCCGGGAGTCTTAATTTCACTTTGTTAATCCGTACTATTGGACTTTGTTCCCAGGAATACTCACCCTTAATTACACCACGGCTCTCCCCATATCACTGTCTCCTTCCCATTCCGTCTCCCTCTCCCACTCAGTCTCCTGGCCATCAATTCCACATCAGGGTCATTTCGAGGATAAGATTGAGGGAAAGGAGGAGGAGGAGGAGTCGGGGTGGAGTCGGTGGGAGGATGCCGGAGGGGGAAAGGCGGGAGCAGAGGTGGTTTTGAGAATCGGGAGCTTTTGGGAGGGTTGGGAGGATGGGTAGGCTTTCTCGTCTCGGGAGGTCGGGAAGGCAAAATTGTTGCGGGGGAAAATAATGGGAAAGGCAGGTGGGAAAGGAAAAGGAGAAGGCGGGTAAGTAATTGTGTGCTGAATATTTCATCTGTTTTCGTGGATGGAGAGGGAGATGGAGATGAAAGGAGTGTGGGGGGATGGGGAATGGTTGAGGAGCGCGTTCGAGGAGAGAGAGAAGAGGGAAACGGGTGGGTTAGGACGCAGTGGGGAAACGGTCATTGAACGAGAATAAAAGAGGAAAGGCAAAAGTGTAAAAGGATTGACGGTGGAGGTGGCGGGAGAGGGAATTGGACGACATGCGATGAGATTAGGTATTCTTTCAATTTATTATCGCTATTATTTTATTCGAGGAGTGGCAGCAGTAGTAGTAGCAGCTATGAGGGGTGACCTCCTTCAACTTACTGTATTTGTGGTATCAAGTGGGTACTTTGATAGGGGTAGGATTTTTAGGAAGCGGGGAAAGGTGGAAAAAAGCCCGGCGCCGTTATTGTCCTTCTCTAAACCTAAGACGCAATTGAGTCAAAATTCTACGTTTCATCCAACGTTCCTCACGTACTCTTAACATATCCCACCAAATAAGGAGCAAGATACCACTAAAAAGTACGGATATCACCCAGACTGGAACCTCAGTGTGGGGATCCAATACGATCTACTTTTTCCCCCACTATAGGGTGGAAAGGGAACTAATCGAGTTGAGGGAATGGATGAAATTGACCAAAACATGTTTCATTCGCACGGTAGGTCTTCGTCACCGATTCCCATTTCACACCACAAGACCCCCGGTCCTTCCCCAACAAAGAACCGTCCACCTTCTACACTTAACTTGTACCCCTTTCCTCAACCCATTTTCCGGCTTTAGCGCTGGCCTTTTATCAACTCCCGCCTCTTCATCTCTTACCCTACCTCACCCCCAGATCCCCTCCAATGTCCTCTCAAAACGACGCCTGCCGTCCCCGCTCAAACCTCCTCTGCTCAAAAAACTTCTTCCTCTTATCTTCAGCTTCCCGTCCATCTGCAGCTAACCCATTTTTGGGTTTCCTCTTCAAAGTAACAAAAGAGGGACTAAGTGGCCGTAGCCGACACCCGTGACCCAGTAAACGAGTGCTGAAAACCACCGTGAAAGAGAGCCCCTTGCCAGTCGCGAGGACCGTGAAGCACAACGGTGCCCCCACGGAGCAGAAGAGAAGTAGCGTTCATTCTTTTGTGCTTCCCTCGAGATCGGCAGGATTTTCACGCCTAAAAAACCTATATTCACTGCGGTTGTAATTAAAGCAATTATGCCGTTAATTATAATCCTTTCAGAACGTGTACCTGTGCAGCAGCTTGCTTCGTCCAGAACTTTATCTTTTTTTTTAGCTTCTCAAAAATTATTGGATAACTGATCGGCGGAAGTTATTTTTAGGGAGAAAAATGCACACGAGATTTCCAGTTTGAAAGCCACCCAATTATTTATAGGGAGTAGATAGAACAAAACGATTCAGCACATGTAACAGTCGTGATCAAATGTTGCTGTAAAACTGGAATTAATAGTGTTATGAAAGCTATGCTAACCTAGTACTGTAAAATGATTTGCTATAATGCTTAAACTGGATATGAAATTGCTAATTTAAAGTTTATGTTCACCTATGTAGAGTACCTTCTTGTGAATAGAAATAGTATTACTGCCGTTAGGGTGAAAAGTGTTTTAAGTGAGTAAAATGGTGCCGTTTATTGACGCAGTGTACAAGAACGGCGGGCTCACCCATGCTCTTTACTTGCGTAGTTAATATCACGTTAAAAATCGTCATCACTAAGGTGAGGGAAGGGCAGTCACTGTGCTATGGATGTGAAATATGTAGATTTTTTGGTGCAATAGTTCAATGAAAGCGGGATGTCGCGTTACATTGACTTAAAAAGCAATGGACCAAAGAATCCCTACATTCTTCTTCTCTGAAGCCACTGTGTACAAACTGTGAAAATGTTGCACGTTTACTAGTATTCTTCTAATAAATAGGGTATCAGTGTGAGCATTACACTTGGATAAGTGTATATTGATTCATTCCTAGCGCAAATGTCATGGAACAGTTGTACGCCCATAATAATAAATCTGTTATTACTTTCAAGCTAGAATTTTAACATTTTGCTGGATATGTGCAATTAAACATTATTTCGCATAGATTTCATTCTGCTGCAGAACTGAAAGGTTTTATCCCATGTCCTCTACGCGTGCCCTTTAATGCCTTTTTGTGGTAATTACCTGTAGGGCTCAAAAAATAGTCAATAGGATCTATATCCAGGATAATGTGATTCATTCTTTCATCCTTTCTTTTTTGATGATTTTAACTTGTATTTTCTAACGCATTATATCCAAAAGACCTGGATACATAGTTCCTGCACGTATCAGTCACGCCCCACTCAAAGATTGAAAACTGTGACTTTTATGATGGAAAATCTGCTTGATAGAATGAAGACCTTCAAGAAGCCTATTCCAATATGAAAATGTCTCTTTGAAGTCCACAGCCAAACACGCAGAAACTCTTAAAGGCATAGTGACTTCCCTTACGAGTCTCACGCATTGCTTCGATAAATTGTGCGCCAAAAAAGTTTCTTTGAGATCGTGTTATAAACCTCCAATTTTTGTTCCGCAGTTAAGGCAATGTAGTTAAATGTCATAACGCCCCCTCTATTGAAGGTGAAATTTCTGACTTCCTGTTGCGCCAAGTTGGGAAAGCGCTTGGTGTGGGAATGAGTGTATGATCTCGACTATGCCTATCACCTTAGGTTAGGGAAAACGGGTCCAGATGAACCCCCCAGTGATTTTCCATTTCCTTTGGGCCTTCTTTGATACGTACCAATATTGCTGCCACTCGTAAAGTCAAAGAGGTATTTAATTTTCCGGAAACTTGATTTAACCCTATTCCCTGATGTATCTATATATGTTAAGAATCCCTCGTACCTTATTGTCGTAAGTTATATAACATTGCATGTGATCCGATAAAATTAGATAATTTAAGTATTTCTTGGTATCTAATGGATGACTGCAAAGCAATGGTAGTAAATAAGATGTGTTTTATCGTGTAACTGTCCTCTCCGAATAAGATATTCAATGGTAGGAAATTTAATTTAGATGAAATTCTGATTTCTATAAATTAAAATTCCTTGCTTTAATTTCATTCATGCCTCCCGGGTCCTATAAACTTTGTTAGTTGATAAACTTCGACCACGTGAGGTATCAATGATTGATTCAATGGTCTTCGATTGAAGGTTTTAGCCCTAATTTCATTGAACTTTACGTACAGTACTAATTTCATTTTCTTAAACTGAAATGCATAGCATCTTTCTTGAGATCCATTAGTAATGTGATTTTCAAATTGTTTGTGAGTAGCTAGGCAAATGAAGACATTCGAAGATTTGCGTAACTAAACTCAACCGTCAATATTTTTCTTTGAAACTTCCCCAATTTAAGGATCAAATGTTTTAGAATTTAAGGAATACTACAACGGCAATCTAATATACTCCCGTGTCATGTCTCTTTTGACTCATTGAATTCATTTTTTAACTCTCGGTCCAATAACGAGACTGACTTACCACAATCTCTCTCAACTCTTAGAGATTGTTCTGCCCCATTTCAAATAATTTCAAGAAAGTCTTTCTTCCAACATATCTCACCTCTAGTACCCAAAGCTTACCAAATCAAACTCCCCACACATTTTTATAAATAAAGACACTGCATTATTCCAATAGCTATCATTTGAAAATTTATCTACCCGCATGAATTCTTTATGTCACACTCAATGTCTTTCAGTTTGGAAACAGAGTGGAAACGGACGAGAAAATGAAGGGCTTTACTACTCATGCAGCCCTACTTAAACCTACTGATGACATACCTTGAGCAATTGACGTAATATTTTTAACTCATATTACGGTATTTTTCGATTTTATCGAGGTATTCGATAAGCTAATCACTCATTACACTTAGGTCAACTCAAATTAAATCTTTGAATTTTCCAGCTCCCTATTACACTATCTTATTTCGTTTTCACTTGAAATTTTCACTTCCCAAACTATCATGAATTCCCGTTCTCTTGTTTTTAACATTTCAGTTTTGTTCCACAGGATTCCATTCTCGGATCCGAATTTTTGTTATGTGCATACACAAGATTTGTTCAATAATAGTAAAAGGTTTAACTATAAGCCTTAAACGAATTTCATTACATTTCACTCGTGAAGAACTCCAATCCTTCATTGATGCAATCAATGATGACAATTATTAGTGAATACTCAAAAAATAATTTTTTTCAGTTGAATCGAACTAAAATGGAAGTAGTTACATTTGATGGATCTGATCTCCTTAAGTGGCAATAATTATGATTGCATTCTGCCTATCCGTATTAGTTGACTACTCTGTTTTAAAGATTATCAGGTTCTTTAAGCTTTTATCTTATAACCCATGGGATCAGTATGGTGTACAACTGTGTAATCAATTAATAAAATTCTTTATTTATTAGAATTTTAACGGAAAATTGTATTGTCTCAAAAAGACTTTTGCTTATATCCTATCTTATTTTCCATTTTTATATTGCTGTACTTCAGTTGAAAGCTACAACCTATACTATTGATGTGTGGCTCGAGCAGCTTATTAACTGTAATATTAGATTCATAATCGACCTTTGTAGAGACGATCATATATCCTAATGTTTGCTTTCCTAAACTGGATATCCTTAAATGTCTAAAGGAAATATTTCCTTATTTATTTTCGTTTGTCTCTCTCTCCCACAATCAGCATTCTTCACGCATAGATGTAAATGATATTTTTACCCTCACATTTCGAAATACAATAATTCAGGTTTATCTGGTTTTATTTTTGTTGGCGATAATTTCAAGTGTTTCAATGACCTTGTAACGGTTAAGCTACTCACTTTTTTATTGGGCTGAATAGCTATTGTTTGAATATTATAAAATAAATTTTTAGTTTGAATATTTTGAGCAAAATGTACTACTTTTTTTGTTTCTGGCTTCAATTAGTTACCGCAGATAATAAGTAATGCTACTGCTATTTATTTATTCATTCATTCATTCATTCATTCCTACAAATAAGTTTGTCCGAAATATGGAATACTTGTATTTTACATGCGCGCAAAATGCATCCATTTAGCTTGAGTAATTAATCATATGAAGAGATCAACAAACTTGAAAACAAAATATAATTTTACATTAATTACAATTGTATATTAATTTTGTATGAAAGTTCTTTACAGCATCAAGCCGGTACATATGGTTCATTGACTAATAGAAAGCCTTCAACCTTTTAAATTAGGGGCTAATGCGGGCAGGCATAATTCTGGCAAAATATTTTCAAAACCTCCGATTAACTCCTTATCTGATTCAAGTTATACTATCCTAATTCTGCAATAAATACTGAAAGATATGTCTTTTATCCGCATTGAACAACCTCAAACCATTAATTTATTAAATACGGAGATAAACGGACGCAAGATGATAGGATGATAGCGTAGGATATAAACCAGCCAAACTGAAACAATTCATTTTTCTATGAATAAATCGTTTCAAAGTCTATTAGAGTGATATTAAGACGTGATAAATTTTTGTCATTTAGATTATCAAAGGAGTCAAAATGTATCAATGTTTCAACAAACGAACTAAGATCCACCTCAGAATGTTTTAAGCAAGGTTATTTCTGAATAAGTGTTTTAATATTTTGCTTGGATATTATTCGGTTATATCTCATTAAAGTTGATAAAAATCACTATTAAGTAGGATTGATTATTATTAAAATGAACTTCATATATTGGCATTACTCAGAACCCTGATAATGTAGATGAGAAATTTTATTTATCCATAAATTAAGCAAAAATTCCATATATTATGTATTCAGGCCATAGAAAATTAGGAAAATAAAATTTCCCCAAGATAGTAGCATGAATTAAATAGAAATATTTTGAACTTATTTAGAAATAAAAACAACCTTATGCCTGCTACTGACAACTTTTAGCTCAAAATATTGTTTGCACCAGTGCTCAGGTCACCGAATATATATTTTCTTATCATAATCTTAATGACCTACTTGATTAAAAATAAATGAATAATAGCGATGACTCAAATTAAGGTATTCTACCTATTTAACTCAATACTTAATTTCTTGAACATAAAATATGTTAGTTTGTTATGTAATTTGAAATTGAAACAAATTTGCTGGTCCTTATATTTCCTATATTGTTGGTAAATTTTGAGGGCTTTGGGTAGACCCTTTAGGTAATATGCTGTTCATAGGTAATGCTGATCGTGGAAGTCAGCAAGGTGATAATTTTAGGTCATGTGCATTGCGTGAAAGAGGTACCATATACAGTGAAGATTTGCCTACCATCGCTTCCTGAGCAAGTCGGATTTTGCATCAGTGAGAAGAATGCCAAGCAGGCTATAAAAAAGATAAGCAGCTTTCCACACTATCACCCTAGAAAAATGTAAAGGCTAAGTTTAGAAACGCAGTTACTTTGTATAATTGGACAAATACTGCCCGAAGAAAAATTTCCCCCTTCAGGTGAAGATGGAAGGAATGAGTTATCATCTTAATCCTTAGGATAGAGCACTACAACTTGATACCCTTCCTACTCTTTCTTTAAGTAAGAGAAGATACAACCTCGCTGTGATAACTTCGACTCGCATTTTAGTGTGCAATGAATGTACGGGACTAGGCGAGCGTCAAAGGAGACTGGGAAGGACCTTTCTAAGTGATGATAAATAGAGGTAAAGCCGCAGAACTGACTTTTATAAAAGCTTTATGAAGACTCTTGCCTACTAAATGCCTAAGAGTTTAAAAAAATCAATTGGAGAAATAATCCGTTTTTCATGATATCACCATAACTGTTGTTTTTCACTATACCTATAATTATGAAATGATAAGTACGGTCTCAATAAAATCAAAAATGCTAAAATCGAAAATTTCAAACCTAAAGTTTCCGTTCGGCTAAGTATGTACAGGGTTCGTCCGGAAAATAAGTGTACTG
Source organism: Hetaerina americana (assembly GCF_022747635.1). Lineage (NCBI taxonomy): Eukaryota > Metazoa > Arthropoda > Insecta > Odonata > Calopterygidae > Hetaerina > Hetaerina americana. The sequence continues at coordinate 57,247,920 of NW_027286070.1, forward strand.
ACTCCTGGTCTGGGCAAGCCGCTCCAGGCGCGCCCAGCACCGCTCTGACGGGCTGCGATTGGAGGGGGGTATGTTGGCAAGCGACGCTGAAAAAGGCAGTCGGCTCTGAGCTGTGGTGTAGTGAGGATCTCTGTTAACGCGAACCTCCACGCTCGACCCACGTCACGGAACGCGATGCCGAAGTTTTTGGAGCAGCGTTATTCCATCAAATTTGCGGTAAAGCTTGGGAAATCGTCTACCGAAACTGTCGGTATGATCAACCAGGCTTACGGGGAGTCAGCCATGTCCAGAAACATGATCTTTCGGTGGCACAAGATGTTCGTGGAGGGCAGAGAAGAGGTCGACGACGAGTCTTCGAGAGGTTCCCGATGATGCCTTCGCGGGAGCGTTCCAGGAATGGGAACGCCGCTGGAACAAGTGTATCGACTCACAAGGGTCCTATTTTGAGGAATATTAGCTTAAGATATGTAAAAGTGTAATAAATTTTTGTTCCTGAGCTCAGTACACTTATTTTCCGGACGAACCCTGTACAAGACAAATATTGTGCTCTTGTGGTGTTGGTCAATGCTGAAGAGAGAGCATTTATGGTACTTGTAAAAAGGGATTGAGGGATAATCCTCATTTAAATAATAATTTCTCTTAAAATTCTCTCCCTCAAAGAGTAGACTAAAAATTACTAACGCAAATACAAGATGACGTTTAGTTGAAGTGTATGGGGTCAAACAGTACTTCCCAACCGATATGTCACGACACAATGGTATGATACGAAAGATTCGCAAGTTTTCCGCTACAAGTTTAAACGCTAAGTCAAGATCATGAGACGGTATTGCAAGACTAGACCGCTGAGTGGTCCCTTGGTGTTTTAATGCTCTTTCCTCACTACGCATTAGTGAAGGTGGCTTCCCAGAATATTATAGGTGGGGTAGTTATATACATATCCTTTCATGTTAACTGCTCCGTCCGTACTATAATTGGCCTCCGGTTTCCCTACTAATATCACCCTGTCCCTTTTATCCAACCCCTTGGTAAGGGATGGGGTTTGAGAAAGCTCTTCCCTCTTATAGTTTACTTCGACTCCATATTCTCGGAATCATCGGATTTTGGTTATCTGCTTTGGGGTACAAAAAATGTATTTTTCCTTCTCCAATAACATTTCTACGTAATTTTCATCCTCTTTGGGAGGCATATGAATGGATGCATTTTCTCACTTTACTGTTCACAACCCCTACTACTCCAAGGGATTTTGCATCTACGGCTCAGATGATAATTACTCTGCACCAGTTCTAGCTCTTTCGTTGTTCTGAGCATATCAGTCGAAATTTGAAAAAGGATTTTTTAAAAATAATTTTTGGCAGAACTACTTTGAAGTGGAGGTTCAGTAATATAGTGGTCATTGTGAAATGTCTTCCTAAAGTGTCTTTTACTGAATTTGTATTTTAACCAATGTTTTAATCGGCGAAACAAAAGTAGAGTCTTTATTCTTTGCTCATTGAGATATTATTTTTTCCTCCTTCGATTTATAACATTTATTTTAGTTAAAATTATAATCTTTATAAAAGAAAGGAATGCCTACCTATAATGATATAAATAATGTTGAGTCATTTTTTCTTACTTTCAACCTCTTTCAACCTATCAACCGTGTTTCCTTTTGCATCAAAATGTATCTGAGGTATTTTTTGAACACAAAATGCTGGCATAATGATCTACAAATTTATTTGTGATTTGAATTGCATAAGCTTGGTAAACGTCGAATTTTTATCAATACCAATTTTCCTAGTACATTTGCGTGTTTCATTGTCTTGGTTGTCCAAGATAAATGCCTATTTGATATCCTTGATTACAGTGCATTATTTATCACTGTTTGATTTATAACTATATATATATATAATTATTATTAGGTAATCTACCGGTTAATGTAGGTTTTTGGATGGACATAGCTACTAATTAAATAATTTGTGACTCCTAGCGATATATATATATATATATATATATATATATATATGCTTTCGTAGACGTAACCCGGAAGTGCCGAATAGTACAATACAAAGTAACACACAATATAGAAACCCAAAAAAAGGAACACTCACACGTATTTTCATAATGTTTCGACGGATTGTTTCCGTCGAAACATCAAGAAAATACTATATGTATATATATATATATATATATATATATATATATACATATATATATGCATATATATATGCATATATATATATGCATATATATATGCATATATATATGCATATATATATGCATATATATATGCATATATATATGCATATATATATGCATATATATATGCATATATATATATATATATATATATATATATATATATATACCCTCCCCGGACTACAACCTTGACGTGGTGGAAGGGCTTGTGCGTTCCGATGACCCCTAGAGCTGTGCTGGCGGGAGTAATAATTATTGCTCCTGGTAGGGTCACCCATGCCAGATAGGTCGAAGGTTAGGAGCCAGACGAAAGGTAGTCCACGCAGCGTCTGTTCCTCAGTGAGGCGGCTGCAATGGCCTCTGACCCCAGTGGGGCGGCCAGGAAGTGATGGTGTCACGTTAAAAACACTATTGAGGAAGGCAACGGGAAACCACCTCAATTATCATTCCCAAGGACAATGTGATGGACAATAGAGATATTTTGAGTCCTGGCAACCACGGGGCTCGGCCCAATCGGCCGTGTGTCGTGCCCGGCAGCGGGGGAGGCAAGGCTTCCGCGGTCGTCATCCCACGAAACCCTTGCAAGGGAAAACCAGCAGCAGCAGGACAGAAGACGCAGGAGAAGAAGACCACATTAGTTAAAATAGGAACGTGGAATGTTAGGACAATGATGAGGACAGGGAAATTGAAGAATGTTAAGCGAGAGATGGAAAGGGGAAATATAGATATTTTAGGTCTATGCGAGGTGAGATGGAAAGATAGCGGGGATTACTGGAGTGATAAGTATAGAATAATATACAGGGTGTATACGGTGGGGACGAGAGCCAACGAGGGGTTGCCATAGTATTAAATGAAGAGGTAGGAAGAAGCGTAGTCAACATAGAGCAGGTAACGGATAGAATACTACTAGTGGAGATAAAAGCAGAACCGACGAACTTAGTTATTATTCAGGTATACATGCCACCGAGCAACCATAAGGAAGAAGAGGTCGATAAGATATACGATCAGTTAGAGGACATGATCGCGTGTGTTCCTGCAGGGAAACATTTGATAGTGATGGGGGATTGGAATGCGACGGTAGGCGAAGGAAGAGATGGTGATGAGGTGGGCGACTACGGTTTAGGCACGAGGAATGACCGCGGGGAGAAAGCAGTTGAGTTCTGCAGGAGACAGGGGTTAGTCATCACCAACACTTGGTTTAGACACCACAAAAGACGCAGGTATACATGGAAAATGCCAGGTGACTCAGGAAGATATCAGCTAGATTATATCCTGGTTAGACACAGGTTTAGGAATAGTGTGATAAATTCCCACAGCTTTCCGGGAGCGGATGCGGACTCAGACCACAATTTAGTTGTTATGAAATGTAGCGTACGTTTCAAAAAGATAAGGCAGGGGCGGCGAGTTAGAAAATGGAATGTAGAAGCATTAAATGGGTTGAAAAGGAAGGAATACAAACAGGCGGTAGAGAAAATCATGGAGGATGGTAAAGGGCTTATTACTATCGAAGAAAAATGGGAAATGATCAAAAAAGGGTTGTCTAAAGCCGCAAAAGACACTATTGGAACCGTTAACGCTAAAAGGACTAGGAAACCATGGATCACGGATGAGATGATTACAAAGATGGATGAGCGGCGAAAATGGAAGAATATAAATACAGAATTAGGCAAAATGAAGTACAAAGAATTGAACAATAAATTGAGGCGGGCAACAAATAAGGCAAAAGACGCATGGTGGAAGACGCAGTGCGAGGATATGGAAAGTCTGCAGAGGAAGGGTGAAATCGGTGCGCTGTACGGCAAAGTTAAATCGTTATCGGGAAGTAAGAAAGGAAGAGCTATGCTAATAGTTAGAGATAAGGCGGGTAAGGTAATAGTTGACGCAGGAAAGATCCAAGAGAGATGGAAGGAGTATATAGAAGAACTGTATAGTAAAGAACTCAGACCAACACAGTTAGACATTGAAAAAGAAAATGACGTAGAGGAAGACAGCTTAGGTCCAGGCATACTAGACAATGAGATAGAAAGGGCATTAAGGGAGATGAAACTAAATAAGGCCGTGGGGGTAGATAACATTCCCGTGGAACTTTTAAAATGCTTAGGAAAATGTGGGAGGAAGAGGCTATATGGGCTGATCCGTAGCATTTATGAGGAGGGAATCTGGCCGGAAGACTTTGTGAGAGCAGTTTTAGTTCCGATTCCGAAAAAGGTAAAGGCCACGTCATGTGAGGACTATAGGATAATTAGTTTGATATCCCACGCAGCTAAAGTTGTTCTCAGGTTCATAAACAAAAGGATAGAGAGTAGGGCCAATGATTACTTAGGGGATGACCAGTTTGGGTTTAGGAAGGGGAGAGGTACGCGTGATGCCATTGCAGTAATGAGATTATTAATCGAGAGGAATATAGAATACAACCAGGATGTATTTGCCTGCTTCGTAGATTTCGAAAAAGCGTTTGATAGAGTGAATTGGGAAAAAATAATGAGTATATTGCAGAAAATAGGAATAGATTGGAGGGAAAGGAGGCTAATCCGCAACCTGTACATGTCTCAGACTGCTCAGGTGCGAGTGGGAAACGGGGAGTCACGATGGGCAGTGTTAGGAAGGGGTGTAAGGCAGGGTTGCCCATTATCACCGTTGCTGTTCAACCTGTATGCAGAGGAAATGATCAAAGTGGCATGGGAAGAACTAGAGGTAGGAATGAAAGTGGGCGGGGAATTCGTAAAATCAGTTAGGTTTGCTGATGACCAAGCTTTAGTTTGTCAGTCAGCCAAGGGGCTGCAAGCATTGCTGAGTGAATTGGAAATTCAGTGCGACAGGTATGGGATGAGAATCAACATTAATAAAACAAAGGTTATGCGATTTTCTAGAAAGAAAAAGGGCAAGCTTAACATTAAAATAGGAGGGCAAAAACTAGAGCAGGTAGAACAGTTTACGTATCTCGGTAGTGTTTTGGACCAACACGGTCAAAGTAGTAGGGACGTAAGGAGAAGAATTGCGCTAGGCAAAGAGGCTTTCACGAGGAGGAGGGAGTTGATGACGGGGACTTTGAGTAAGGATGTTAAGAAAAGACTCGTAAAAACTTTGATATGGAGCGTAGCTATGTACGGCGCGGAAACGTGGTCATTGAAGCAGGAGGATAGACGTAGACTGGAGGCTTTTGAAATGTGGGTGTGGAGAAGAATGGAGAAGGTGAAATGGACAGAGAAGAAAACAAATGAGGAAGTACTTGGTATGGTGGGCGAAGAGAGGGGTTTGTTGGGAGCAATCCTATGGAGGCAGGAAAAGTGGATGAAGGGGGTGTTGACCGGCAGTGGGATGTTGAAGACTGTGATAGAGGGTAGAATGTTGGGCAAAAGAGGAAAGGGAAGGAACAGGATAGGGATGTTGGACGGGATGAAGGGCGGAAGAAAGTACTCAGAGATGAAGAGGGACCTGGTGTAGAGTAGAATTTAGGGTTGTGTTTTGTTAGTAGTCACAAAATATTTGTTTGGTAGTTGTGTCCATCGAAAAACCTACCTTAACCGGTAGATTACCTTAAAAAAAAAATATATATATATGCATATATATAAACTGCGTTTATTTTCAATTACTTTTTTCATTCTGAATATTTGAATATTTTAAAATTAATCTTCGGTTACCCACAATAATGGACGAATAATGAAAAATATTTTTAAAAAACATCAAATTAGAATGCTCAAGACTGAAAAAAAAGTTGAGGCGCAAAACAAAATACATGAACAGGATTATCTGAAATTTTTTTTCGTTTTAAAACATAAAACGAATTTGTGTGGAATAAAAAAATAATTTTTCCCTGACTCAATGCCTCCCTCACATGCCGTCGAATTAAGGAATGGTGCGAGGTGAACTACACCGACACATTCCAATAGCATTCTACGTACATTAATAAGCATTTAAACTGTTTCAAACAAATTTCGAATAACATTTCAATAGGTAACGTTCTTTCGAAAGATAAATTATTACGGTATCTGATGGAGCTCCTAAAGGAAGATGAAAAACCTCAAGATTAATAGCTAACCATAAAGTCAAAATGTATCACAAAAATGCCGTATTTCTCATATCACCAGTCTTTTTAGAAATTTCTCAAAGTTCTGCTTGGGATTGATGAGGCACAAGAAATTGAAAAAAGTACAGTTTTCAAATATTACGATCAGCAGACACATTAGAAACATCTCAGTTAACAAAAATCAAAAGAGCACAAGTCCAGAAAATTCGGCTATTTGAGAAATTTTTTCAGCAGATTGATGAATCAGTTGATATCAGCATCAGCATTATTTTCGAATTCCTGAATGAAAAGGGTTGAAAGACCATTACTTATCAAACAAAGAACTTACTAAACAAATAGGGGAAAATATTTGAAGCAATCACTTTGATGTAATTTTGATAAATTCTTAACCGTAAATACTGATGACATTAAAGGTAATGCTTGGCGTCCAGAGTTTGACCTCAAAACCCTGATTTTTAAATCAACCACAGTTTTATTCATAGAGGGGTGCTTATGTTAAATAGCTTTCCTCCAGGATTTAAGTTTACACAATGATTCATTAAAAATGGTGTACGTCATCAAATGTAGACCACGTCATTCGCGTATTTTTTCAATTTTATGATATGCAATATAATCATAGCTTTTATCTCAAACTTCAAATTTTGGAGTTCTTGGGCTTTCAAAGGTAAATTTCAGTTTTGGGTGGATTCAAAAAATAAAATTCCTCTTTGAAATATCATTCATTGATATGCTTAGTAGGAGTCGTAGTGGATCGATTTCTAATTAGGGACTACTAGAACATGCAGATCTATATTTTTGCACGATTAAGGGAAAGCTTCACCACTACTTAGAGTTAGCGGAGACAAAGAAATTCGATTGGGTTAGAACTTCATCTCCTTCATTAGACCACATGACATCTGATTCATCAGTGAAAGAAAAAGAGAAAATGATTCCTCTTCAAATTTACCTCACCCCTGAACTTGAGTTTAAGGATTTCCATTACCTCAATCTCAAGTAAATATAAGAAAGAAGTTTTCATTCATCAGAAAAAAGGTATAAACTTCTTTTACCAACAAATTGAGTACCTTCGGGCGTGATGTGGTGGAAGTCGAACGCAATGAATAACTGATCATAACAGTTTTCCACTTGATAAAATTTTATTATACAGCCGAGTTTCGATGTATTACATCATCATCAGGTGATGATGATAATGATACCTAATGATGATTTAATACAGGTACAATACAATGCCTGCAATACCTGTACATCGAAACCCGGTAAAATAAAAATTTTATCAAGCGGTAAAATGCTCCGATCAGTTAATCATTCTTTAACCATTTTTACGATATGAATTTGAAATAATAGTGTATATAAAGTTATTATTCCATGCTCACTACCAAGAATGTTAAGATATCATTCTAAAAGCCTAAAAATAAATTGCTTGTAGTCATTTCGGGTCAGAGAGAACGAATTTGTGATCAAAGAAACAAATCACCGACATGAGAAGGTAATAACTACGACAAAAGAAAATTGTGGACATTTGTATTAATACCTTAAAGGCATATTTTTCTATTTAATTATTATTTTTTCGTGTCAATACACAGTTATTAATTTTTCTCTGCAAAATCAATTTTATTATTTTTGTACAGGATAACTTTTATAAAATAAGTATTCTAAATACTGAATCACAGTTTCATTTAGTCAAGTTTACAATTAAGTTCATGTTGCGATATGAAACCTATATAAATAACATTCTCTGAGTATGTATATATAAAATATTTTATTCCTTTTGCTTCGTACTTATGACGGAGCAAGCAGACATAAAAAATATATTTGGCTAGAATGATTATGAATTGAAATTTATAAATATTTTATTGATTGAGTCTCTAGTATGAAATAGAAGAAAAAATTAAACATACGATTACAAAAGCTATCCTTCATAGAGTGCCTTGATATTATTTATACATGTGATAGTTCGTGAACTGAGTGGTAAATTACTCGTAGAGTAGGTCAAATAGATATATATTTCAGAGGTAACTTCATATATGAATACTAGAAAGAGTAATTGAGTAAATCATTAACTTGACCGTTGACTTGATCATTATGCGAAATTGTAATAAAATTTCCTAGTCATGAGGGGATTTTTCGGTATATCTAAGGTGCACTCGGCAGAATGTTGACTGCAGGTGTTCAGGTTAATAAATCAGCAATCGCAATGGGCAGGAAAGAGTATGCCTCTCTCAACTTTCCGTCGAGAACAGGTTAACGTCAAATGTGGGTTCATCACAACCATACCTCCCGATCCTACATAGGTCCAATTACTTATCCTCATTTAAAGAGGCCTTGGCCACAGAGTGCTCTCAGAAACGTGTTATTCGAGCGAATTTTAAATGAGGCAAACACAAGGTCATTAATACACATCACCTAAACAGCAACGCTCACTTGATTCAGTTGTGGCGTAGATTCTCGTCCTTTTTGTTGACAGTGCTGAATTTTTTGTGGAGTGCAGATGATTTTCAACGTGTCTGCAATTGGGATAACACAACGATGAAGCAAATCAGAATCCGTCACTGACACCTTTAGTACACTTTTTGTGAATGAATATTTACAGCATGACAATTAATAAGGGACGTTTCCTCATTGGAAGATAGACAGTGCGTCAAATCATTCTTGTACACGTGCGCACAGAACGGAACTCTCTGCCCCATGATTAGATTAGTCATGTATTGTCCATCCCCGCTCTATATACAATCTAATTAATCCTAATTAATAATGGCAAACTAAATGATTGTAGCCTAACGGAGCCAGCAGTTACCTAGTATTGAAAGAAAAACAATCAAGTATTGAAAAAAATTTCCAGGCGATCAAAAGGGAAATTTGTCTTCCAAAATTTGTCTCTAATAGAAAACAGTCAATAGGCAATAGTTGAAGCATTTTATTCATAATCATATTAATTTCTTGCATTTTAATTATAAAGGGAAAATATAATTTTAAGTTATGAAAATTTGAGGCAAATATTGCCACTCAATAACAAACTAACTACACAATTCAGGGAAATATTTGATTCATAATTCTATCGTCATGTAGGTTTACATGATAGAGACAATTATTTCATAATCAGTCGACACCGGTGCCCCAGAAACAGTTTATTGATTCATTCACTGCACCCTCGAATCCGAAAAATCACGAAATCAAGTTGGTTATGCGCTTAAATTTAATAATTCTTTTTATCAAGTTCCACTTGCCAAAGGAAAAAATGGAGTGTAAATTTAATGAAAAAATAGCACCGAGAAGATGTGCAAGCACTATTGACGATGATGATTTTCAGAAAACAGTTATAATGAAATAAATAGCGATGAAGCATTCGAATGAGGGTTGACGGCGAGGGGTTAATTTAAAGTAATTATCTTTTATATTCAATCAGCCTTAAGTATTTTGGACCGAGCATGGAAATATTTGTCTTCATAACTCAAAATAATCCTCAAAAGTTTTATTTATTAAAGCAAATCAATCTAATCTAAAAGCGCTTGGTTTAGATTAGAATACAATCGAAGGCAAATAGTCGAAACAGCATTAGAAAGCCTTGAATTGGAGACGAATATCTCACTACCAACTTTACGTCCTGGATAAATATAAATCATTTGAGTTTAGCGCTAATACGACAAAATAATTATTGCCTCTCATTGAATTGAGAAGAGTGATCAAAATAGGAAGTTATGAAAATTTAAACTCAATGAAACATGCGTAAGGAATTCATTTCGCTCTCTTTATGATTTGTGGCTACAGCATTAAAAAAAGACGAAGTCATTCAACATAACGTAAAATAGTATATTGTCCGACGGTATTTTCCAAAATTAAGGTATAAGTCACGAGTCCCGATAATGACTGGTGACCAAACATCCTCTACCAAACACTCCTGCGAGGGCCTTTAAGGTAATAAAACCAATTATGTAAATTTTTAGCCCTAGCAGATTTATTGCACGCTTTCTACTCCACCTGTCTCCCTCACACGTAGCACTTCGATCCTTTCACTTTCGGCTTCATTTCCCACGTACTCATCCCCACTTCGACCGACCCCTGGGAAGATAGTAATCCGCCGGACCCCGATTTCCGACCCACCCTCTCCCAGATCTCTCTCCCCCACACACCCTCCTCAAATCCTCCCCCCCCCCAGATGATGCCCACCGAGGGAAGGACCGAAGGCAAGGGAGGAACAAACAAACAAAAGAATCTCCGGCTGCGAAAGCGCAAGCAGGGGGTGCCGGCGGACCTTTCTTAACTCTATTACCGTGTGTCTTGTACGGAGGCGAGTAGGGGCGAGGCGGGGAAGGGGTGGAAAGCGAGTGCAAGACGAGAAGGCCAGAACGTGAGAGCGGGCTCCAGCCGTTTTGCTAGAACTCTTTCCACGGCACGGGGCACCGAGTCCGGAGTTTCTGGGAGTGGGAAGGGATGAAATGTGGTCCCTTTCCTTCCACGTGGGGTCGAGAGTGATGGGAAGGAGCGGGTAAATCGGCTGTAATGGCGCCCCCGTGAGCCGATTTACTTTCCTGTGTTTTCCGAGAGGCCGTGTGAGCGCACCTCGCCCGTCTGTGTGTCCCCGTTGTGCATTAGTGCGTTTGTTTGCAACAGTGCGCACACCCGCGGTTACTCCCCAAAGAGGTACCCTATAATTACGTAGCGATAATACGCGGGAGGAAGCTATTAAGTAGATTACTGGATATCGATAGTGGTGGATAATGGGGATTGGGAGGTGCGGGAAGGAGGGGGGTGTTAAGGGGTTCGGGACGAGGGTCACAGGGGGATGGGGCCGGGTACGCGAAAGAGAAAGGGACGGAAGGGTGCGCCCAAGGACGGACGGCAGCGAGGGACAGGGGCGGCGGGAAGGGACGAGGGACAAGGATGAGGTCCCGGGTTTTCCGGTGGCAGAAAGAGGACGAAAGGATCGAAGGGGGTGGGGGGGGGGGGAGCGGAGTGCGCGAGGGTTGCGGGAGGTAGGGTAGGGTAGGGTGGATAGCGAAATGGGGACATCGAGGGTGGAGGAGGGGTGAATTTGTTCGGGAGACTACGGGCTGGATGAGGAGAGGAATGTAAAAGGAACAACAACAGCGGAGCAACGCACTAACGGGGCCGGCGGATTAGGAGATCGCTTTGATAGCCATGGAAATCACGGCCCAAGTTAACTGATACAGATGGAAAGGGCTTAATCCGATTCGAAATTCTCTCTCGCTCTCTCTCTCTCAAACACACACCCTTCCATACCCTCACCCTCGTCCTTACTCGTCCTTGCGCCACCCCATCTCCCTGTGACCCTACCCATCGTGAAGGGGGGTAGGTTGAGGGGGGGGGAGGATGGGTTACTCCTTTCTCCTTCCCCCACCACCCAAACACCCACCTCTCTCCCACTCGGTCGGTCCTTTCCCCGTCATTAACTCTGTTATCCGTGATCCTATATAATTCTCCGCAGCACCGTCTCCTCACTATTATTTCGCGAATTAATTCGGAGGGAGTATAATTGATGGGATAGCAAATCAAATTACAATAAAACGGCAAAGACGGTGGAATTCCTCGGCAAATGGAGCGGACGGAATCAAAAGAACTCCACGCCGGAGCGTCAAAACAATGGAATCTTCAGTGCGGCACGCGCATTGGCCCACTGTTTTAATGAAGGAACACGAGAATGCTAACATTATCCAATTAGGCCGGTCGTCTGAAGAGCGGGGGTTATGGCAAAATAATACGCAAACCTAGAAATGGGTCGCGATAAACTGCACTCTCTTTCGCAGGCCTCTACGTATTTGCGCGATTTTACTCCGAAAATTGGGTTCAATTTCACCGCGAGCGTGTATTCATTTTCCACAGTTACAATGGTCACAAGGGTCAAATTTCGAATTGGAACAATTAATTTCGGAAAGAACTAAAAATAATGAGCGATAACGTATATTCTTCCAAATATCTGCAAGAGAGAGTCCTTGATGGTAATTGTGTATGGTATTATACAAATACTTCATGGATCATCGCAAATGTACTGTGTTGCGACGGATACATTTAAAAGCAATTCAAAATTTTGTTTTACTTACGATTCCTCCTAAATGTACGAATTCCAATGTTAAACTCCATGAACTTACCTACAAAAAAATAAAATGTTTTATTAAAAACAATTGCATTCATTGAACAGAAATTTCTTCATTTAATATTTTATATACACTTTAAGTGCGGTTAAATTCCAGCAGTGAAAACAAAAGCCGATCAAATTACAGCTTGAGCAAAAAATATATGCAAATATTAATTGTCAATTTAATGCTTTAATAATTTAAACTATGATTCGTATTACCAGCAAATACTAGAATCCCGTAGGACTTACTGGTATATATAAATGTTACCTGGTTTAGCGATCTAAAAGATTATTATTAATATTCCACTAATAAACATTAAATTCAGACAGTAATCGAATGAAGACATAAAAATTTACAATAGCTGATATTTTAATTAGCAAAGCGAAATCAGACCGACAAAGTTCTTAACCATTTATCTCACTCATTTCAACGTCATCTCTAAAGGTAAATGCAATAAGTTTCATAATATCGAAATGATAGTGTGTTAGCTATTGGCACAGGAAGAAACCCCAAATTTGTTAGGATTAAGTAATTCATGATAGCTCTATGAACTGCTGGAAGTTGGCTTTTCTCCCATAAAAAGGGGATGCAAAGTAAAAATATTTATTCCCGTCATTATATTGTCTCCGTAACACCTATATCCTGAGCTGTGAGTATTAAAAAAAAGGCTTCTCTCTTACACCCGTCCAGAGGACCGTGAGAGGACCGAGGAGATTTACCTGCCATTCTACTTCCAACATTTATTCTACTTCCACATATCAACTCAAAATCCAAATCACAATAATTCCTTCCCCAAGCGTAAGACAAGAGTTGTCGTTGGATAAGAATATCATCAATTCTCGTACCCTTCCGCGATTCCGTTAACCACCACATGAGATCGCCCCCAAAAATCATTCACTCTTTTCTCATTGAAAATTCAAGTCATGGGTAGAGGAACATTTCTCATTTGCTGAATTAATAAGGCTATGGCATATAGGTCTGCTTGAAAAGGCCAAAAAGTATTGCTAATCCCTATTCGTGCAGCGGACGGTCTTGCTGCAATTCTTGTACAATCTCTTCTTTCGGGTATCCATTCTATTTTCCTTATCTTCGTTTGAAGTAATTTGGTCCTTTTAATGTACCATATGTATGAAGTATTGTGGCAACGTAAATTTTATTCGTAGATCTAGTAAATTTAAACGTCTATTTTAAATAAAAATTATCAATGTTTGATTTTATACAATGACATATTGCCACGAGGGTAGCCTCGTTTTTTCAATCCATATTTTTATCATTTAATTTGAGGTACAGTACCCTCGAAGTTTCGTTCAGAATAACGTAGATTGCTCAAAAAAATAGAAAATGTAGTCTTTCAGGCAGAGAGTTGAAATAATAATGGATATCTCGACTTCCAAGACGTCTCGCTGCCAAGTTCATACATTTTCTTTCGGGATTTCCAAAAGCATATGTATGTATGGCTACTGGCTCTCTTTCTTTGTCTTAGATAACAACGGTTTGATCTCTCTACTGAGTGTGTCCACTTTGCCCTTAAAAACTGCTGTCGCCTAGAACAGCCTTCGATATGGCATTTCGAAATAAGAAGCATGAATCCAGCAGGAAAATATTAGACCCTTGATTTCCTCTGTTTCCTGGTTGAAATCTCTTGAATTTATTTCAATTTTATTTTGCTGTTGATTTACTTCAATACATGAGTTTTCACGAGAGTAAGTCAGGATCTCCCTTATTCTATTACCATTGACAATTTTTCTCGAATTCATAATTGTTAACTTATTTGACTTAGCAAAGAAGAAAAATGACCTTGCGTGCAACATCAGTTAGTGTCTTTTGTGACGTTTTAGCCTACTAATAACATAATGATTGTGCAATCAGCAATTACGAATTAACAGTAGGTATCGTTTAAATACCTGAGGAACTGGAATTAAAGTACAGATGTTAATTAGATACATATTAAGTACATACGTAAAATAAATATATATACAGTACATAGTGTATACGAACAATTCGTATATACAAACCCATTGGGGCTGGAAAAGTAGAAGAATCAGGAACGTTATTGTAATTAACGTAGTCTGCCGTTTTAGGCAAGCTTTGGAGGAACACACAGACCGCTGCATTTCTAAACATCACCTGATGCGACACAAGATCGCAGCCTTAGCAAGCTTCCTGCCACCTTTCATCCTGTTTTGCTCTGACTAACTACACGTATCGCGTTCCTTTCAAACTCCTCTTTATCTTCGGGAACAGCATAAAGTCCGGTGGTGCCATGTCCGGGCTGTAGGGCGGGTGCGGCAGCGTTGCCACGCCGTGCTTGGCCAAGAAGTCCGACACGACAAGCGCGGTGTGAGACGGCGCATTGTCGTGATGCAGCCGCCAGATGTTTTTGATCGCTGGCCGGACGCGGGCGACTCGTTTTCGAAGCCTGTCGAGCACTTGGACGTAAAATGCAGCATTTACAGTTTGTCGTTCAGGTACAAATTCGTAGTGGACGACTTCCCTTTTGTCAAAAAAGACAATGAGCATCGCCTTGATCCGAGATTTGCTCATGCGAGCTTTCTTTTGACGGGGTGATGATAGGGTGTGCCACTCCGCACTTTGTCTCTTCGACTCCGGGTCGTACTCAAAGATCCACGTCTCGTCATCCGAAACAACGTTCTCTAAAAAATGTGGATCATTTTTGCAGTGATCCGCAAGTTGTGTCGCGATTTCCAAACGATTGAGTCTTTGATCATCACTGAGCACTTTCGGCACCAACTTTGCACCAATTTTTCGCATCTGTAATTACTCCCTAATAATCTCGTGCACTATTGTTTTTGGCACATTACACTGCTCTGCTATCATCCGAACACTAAGACGACGATCAGAGTTCAGTACATCGCGAACTTTTCGCACATTTTCGTCGGTGAGTGTCGTTGATGGGCGTCCAGGCCGTGGTTCGTCGTCGACCTCTTCTCTGCCCTCCACGAACATCTTGTGCCACCGGAAGATCATGTTTCTGGACATGGCTGACTCCCCGTAAGCCTGGTTAATCATACCGACAGTTTCGGTAGACGATTTCCCAAGCTTTACCGCAAATTTGATGGAATAACGCTGCTCCAAAAACTTCGGCATCGCGTTCCGTGACGTGGGTCGAGCGTGGAGGTTCGCGTTAACAGAGCTCCTCACTACACCACAGCTCAGAGCCGACTGCCTTTTTCAGCGTCGCTTGCCAACATACCCCCCTCCAATCGTAGTCCGTCAGAGCGGTGCTGGGCGCGCCTGGAGCGGCGGGAAAAAATCAGTACACTTATTTTCCGGACGAACCCTGTATGTCGCCAAGCGCCCCGATTCTTTAGCCAAGAGATGGCGTCAGGGGGCTGTTTCACCCGCCAAAGGAGAAATACACACGACACAAGAGGAAAGGACAGTGGGTACATCTCGATAGCTCAAGTGGTTAAGAGCATCCGCCCGGCAAGTGGAAAGATCCGGTGTTCGAGTCCCGGTCTAGGAAATATTTTTACTCTTGTGATCCGTTCGATTCCGCCTTCCCCACCTTTATTGTGTTCGTCCTTTATGTGTGTTCCTATCCCTTTTCCTTATATCTGTTCCTATATAAATGAGTATATATATATATATATATATATATATATATATGTGCATATGTGCATATATATCTATATCATATTAAAGTTCTTCGCTCAAAATTGAATAGTTATTGGTTGAATTTCTTGTTGAGACTTAACAACTATTCTAAAGAGAGTTTTAAATGATTTTCCTTTCTGTAGTGAATTCTTAAGCATAAGACACTTCGAAGAAAAAGAAAGGACTATTTTTAGCAACCAAGAAACTAATCATGATTACTACGTATCTTTGACGGCTGAGGTCGATTAAATTTTAAAATCTTACTCACTAGAAATCATTATTTCAACGCATACTATAAGCGTACACACATAAATGGCACCCTTCAACCAACCGCTAGAATTTGTGGGTATGATAACACATCACACTCTTCTTGACGACAAACGCTTTCTCTCCTAGCGCGGTCAGATAACCTTATTCTTATCCCTCATCTTTCGTGGGAAAAATTACATTTTAAATCTGTCTGCTCTACAACATTTCCAATGCTGATGATGGGATACGAAGCCAAATATAGTAACCAAGTGATTTAAATATCTCTGGAACTAACTGGGCCGGCCCCTCCAATTTCTCCCAAAAGTATTCCTCCACTTGATTGGTGTTTGAGCAACAGGGGGTGTAAATGGGACCGCGATGGCGGTTCGACTCCTCCAGACGGAAGAAATTAGTTTACACGCCGTTTACACCCGCAGTCAAAGGCAACCTAACTACCTATGACCTTGATTTACCAATTGTTGGCTGTCCAATGCGGCAATCAATTCCATAAAGACCAAAAATGTTGGCTGTTTCAAATTTTAGACAAAATTCACGGCATCGTTGTCAATACAGACTTTTTGACATGCCACAGATGGAAAACACTAAAAGAATGAAGCCCGTACGGATCATAAAGTGACATTCAAAAGTTATTCATCAAAGTAATTAAGGGGATTGGTGAAATCATCTTGGTTGCCGTTCTGATATATGGAGATCGAATCAAGCTACAAATAGCGTAATCAACAACAAAGGCTACGTTTTATATAGCTACTGATTCGGAATATTTTTCCAACGACTAAGTAATAGTGAAAACCATAAATTGTCCTTGGACTGAATTCTTCAAAAACTAACCCCACTGCACTAATTCTATGGCGGAGATATAAATAAATTAGGTGACTATTATCTAAAGATAGCAATTACACTTAAATACGCAACTAGAATGTACAATATTGAACGGTGAAAAAGTTCCCATTCCAAAATCAATGAAAAGACAGATCAATATACTCCTTTGCTCGCACTTCCACAGTTAAGTTTCTTCCCGGGGTAAACTCATATTTTCCATCTCATGTTTCTCACCATTTATTCCTCCACAAGCCTTTTTGAAGCAAATACACAAATCAAAAAAAAAGATATTAGAATATTTTGGAAACCTTTTCAATCACAGTGCCTTTTCTGTAATTAAATCGAGAGAGAGAGAGAGAGAGGTTCCCCTCGTTGAACTTCTGCAAAAGCCTTTCCCATCAGCAACCCATTAGCACTTAAGGAAATTCGTCAAATTACCTGAGAATATATCTTTGTGGTGGGTTAGGCCTTTCACAATGGGAAGAAGAAAAGGCTTTCCGGAGTGACATTTGTCCAGGCGGTCAAGGGAATCGCCGCCGCTGTGACAAGTGTAATGGAAACTAAAGGGGAAAGTAATTTAGTTAAGAGTTATTTGCTCTTCAGCGGTGCCCTCTCAATCTCTCTTTCATCCCACAAGCCTCCACCCTCATCCCACGCCCGGCACATCCAAACAAGCAACTCTTCGTTTTTGTTTCATCAGAGCTCAAATTTACTCGTAACCCACAAAAAAATACTGCCATTCTCCTAAACCTTCTGCGGCGCAATCTCTTAGATCAACCTGTGAATTGCCCACTCCGCATCTTCCCGAAGGACAAGTGGACCGTGTGGAGTGAAGGGCTCGGAAACCCCACTCCATTTTTTAGGACAGAACACTTCTCGGCTCTACCCTATGTGCACTCTTCATATACAAAGAACGAAATCCTCCTTTTCCCTTTCCCTTTTGGGAGACCTAAAACAATTCATCTTTCTCTTTGAATACCTTTTTGCATGATTCTGAGACGAAATTTGATTGTTGTTTAATAAAAATAGAGTTACTCCCAAAAATCACAAGTGAGTGCCTTTTTTACTTCGCTTAAACTATTTGACTTGCAAAACCCACGGCGAGGTAATAGTAGTTGTCTAATCAAGTAATATTAAGGTAGGTAGATTGCGGTTTTCGAATGAGCGTTTTTATGCCAGGAAGAAGATTTTTTCATGTTAATTTAGTAATGGCACGGATTGTTTATTTAAATTTTGGGCAACCAGCATGTCGTCACGTAAACAGTGATTTTGACGAATGCTAAAGCAGGGAAAAAATTAAAAAGAAATTTTTACACCATTCAATGAAGTGGCATAAGCTTATTCAGTAACTAGCAAAGTGCTAAGTAGTAACTAAATAGTGGTCATTCATATAAAATGACGAAGAGATATGATTTAAGAAAGAGAATTACTTAGCAATCACGATTTCTTAACATCATTATCCTCTTTATTTGAAGACTGTGAAATTATTTGCGCTATGCTGATTTTTTTAAATTTTTTGATCGCGAAAGCCATTCGGCAAAATGTGGCACGCTAAAATAGGGTTTTTGGTCATTTTAGTCTCGTAGTTGACCTTAGAGGTTTCACCCGACAAGACAATTGGTAATTTCAATTTTAATTTCCAAGAATGACATCATTTTTACTTTGGGCTTTAAAAATATTCATCACGACAGCTTTGTGATTTTTGGCCCGGATTCACTTCATTGGTTAGAAAAAAGGCATGAAGTAATATTCAATTGGAAAATAAATATATTTCGTAGAGATCATGACAATTTCACGCTAATCATGGGCCGCTAATGTAGAGATGACGCTTCAAAAGGAATGTGGAATAAATTTGACCACGTATTTGTATTATCTATATAAATTATGGCATGACCGATGTTCATGTAGCATGTAATGGTTGGCATTCTTCCTGTAACGGTTTATTTTTTTATTACATGGTAGTTGAATGAGCAGGGTTCTGGGCTACTGAGCAGAGAGCCCGGGTTCGATTCGGTGTGACACCACCTTCATCTTCACCCAAGTTGTATTGATTTTTGGACACAGATCTACCTGGGAAACCACATGCGTAAAATGGAAAGAACTTTCTTCACTAATATCAAAATGTGTGAATTTTACTGGTAATTGGGCTAGGAATTTGGTGATCCCTATCCTCGACAACTGAACCATCCTGCGGGTTGAAAGCTAAAATTTAAAAAACGAGTTTTTATTTTAAAATTGATTAAAAAAATAGTGAATCATTCTCTTTTTCCATATTTAATAACATTTTTTACGAATCGGAGAGCCTTTCCATCCACATTATTTTCCTGGAATCTGAAGCGAAAGACTTTGATAGTGCTAAAGGATTGAAAAGAATTCCAAAAGACGGCGGGTGAGGGAAGGAACTACACAATCCTCGTGAAAGAAGAATGGAAAAAGTAAAAAGGGAGAGGTAGAGAGCTGAAGTAATCGAAATAAAAAAAGAAAGCGATCCTCAGAGACCCTGGCGCGAAGAACTTCTTTTGTTTTCGCGTTCCGCCATCTGATCGTAGAGATCCGAGACGGGATGAGAGACGGGTGGGGTGGGGTAGCCGGGGGCCGGGGGGTTGTTGGCCGGTTGGTTGCACGGAGGTTTGGACCGTAGCTAATGGCAGATCGAGAGGTTTTTCGGAGTTCACAAGGAGACAGAGAGGAGCGTGGGGGCGGTGGGTGGGGAAGGTAAAAGAGGTGAGTTTAAGTCCCACTCGAGGCGAATGAAAAGAGAGTCAGGGTTGAATGGGGGGATGGAGGCGGGTGGCGAATAAAGGAGAGACGGGGCGTGCAAGACGAAGGCCGTTCAGGTAAATGGCGATGGAGTTAAGGGATGCGCCTCAGAAGTTCTCGAAAGACTGCGCTCTGAAGAGAGAGAGGGAGATGGGGATGAAAGTGTGGTGAGGAAGTGGTGGGAAGCATGAACTGAAGAAATGCCGACAAGAAAGGAGACAAGTTGCATTACGATGAATGCGCAAAGGTAAACTTCACCCAGAAAAAATATTGACAGGAATCAGCCTTGCAAAGATGCGTACGATATTATATGTAACTAGCGTGCACCACCGAAATTTAACCTAGATAAAACATTATTACACAAGTTCTGTGCACAAAATACAACTGGTCTTTCTACGCGCAAACTGCTTGACGGATCACAATCAGTGAGGTTTTGTTTTCTATCGTCCTCTGTGAGAAGTAAACTGCCGTCTTGCTCGCGGCCCTATCTCGTCTTTTCTCCACACAACAGCGACTCTTGTCTGGGCTTGCAAATGCCTGCTGTACTAATTCTTGTGTCGGTGAGAGAGAAGGTGTTAGAAAAGGAGCGTGTGTGCATTGAATTTTGCTTTTACGTCAGGAAAAGTGCAACTTAAACTTAAATGATGATTCAAGAGGTATTTGACATGAATCTATGAGTCGGACGCAGCGTTTTTGTAGGTAAAATCGCTTCTAGTCTGCTCGACCGACGAAGAACCGAAAGTGTGCGGAAATCGACGTCAACAAACGACGCCCACGTCAACAGTGAGAATAATTTAATGCGTGTAAACCGTAAGTGAGATTTCGAATGAAGTAAATAATAGGGCTTAACCGTGTTCCATCATTTTGACAGACATTATGGGCATGCAGAGCGTCGCGGCCAAATTTGTGCCGCGTGTTAACGGATGAGCAGAGGCAAAAACGTCTTGACATCAGCCAGGAACTGCTCGATCATTGAAACGACGACCGAAACTTCTTAAAAACAATTGTCACCGGGGGCAAAACCAGGGTTTATGGGTACGATGTAGAAACCAAAACCCAGTCTTTACAATGGAAGGGGCCATCTCCTCCATGACACAAAAAAGCTCAGATGTCGCGATTGAAGATGAAGGTAATTTTGATCGTTTTCTTCAATTGGGAAGGGATTATTCATTATAAATATGTCCCCAAAGGAGAAACATCAAATGAGAAGCACTATATAGAGGTTATGAGAGGGCTAATGCACGCAATGATGCTAGAGAAACCACGAATGTGGAAACACAAGTCTTGGAGCTTTCCTCAGGAAAACGCACCGGCGCAAACATCATTGATTGTTACCGATTATTGGGCCAAAAACAGGACACCAGTGATCCCTTAGCCACTCTGCTCTCCAAATCTTCATCCGGCGAACTTAATCTTTTTTTCTAAGCTGAAATCCAACTTGAAAATATTGAGCCATTTGTAATTATTGAAGGCATGCAAAACAATTGTACCGCAGACTCAAAGGCTATCCAAAAAGAAGCGTTCCAGGAAGCATTCGAAAGCTGGGGAAAAAAAACATTGGGAGCGTTGTAATGGCAGTTAAGGGCTATATTTTGAAGTCGATAAGCATGATTAAAGGGTAACTAATAAAATCAAATATTCATTGAAACAGTATCATCATTTTGTGAGCACACCTTGAAGTGAGGTCAGGGCCAGTTAAGGAGGATTATGCAAGACTCTTACTAGAACCGAAGCGAAGAGAATGTAATACTATGCTGGCCAGGTCATGATATTCAATTTTACGCTGCATTAGAAATTAGTAAACTTAGTAATCACCATTTGAATATTACTGCATTTAAGTAACATATATTAATTTTATTGGTAGAAAATGACTCATTTACAGGGAAAAGTAATAGTGCACATCAAATTGTTCTTGTGCAAGTGCTGGAATGATAACATTTTAATTATTACGCTCCGCACAAGCCCCATCTGATGAATACGTAACTCTAGGCTTCTATTCACGCGTTAGCTTTCAAAATAACTGTCGACAAATAATTTAAATGAGAAACCGCGACGACTTTAGTGTCTTATTGGAATCCAAGTTGGCACACTGGTGAACTCTATGACTGAATAAATATCAATACTCCACATTCTCTCCATTAATTGCGGTTATATTTCGAATGAGGAATTACGTCACTCTCCTGATTATGCGAGCACTTCATTTTGGCCAAGACATTTAAGGAATGGCGATTTTGCGACTTTTTTCTACGCGAGTTCTTGGCCATTCGTGAGCATTATATTTTCATGTGTGATTCCAAGTGAGAACAGAGGGGGTGCTGGGTCGCGAGAGGAAGGGAGGCTGAGAGAATTGAGAGAGAGAGAGTTCACCCTCGGAAGAGGGATGTGGACGACAGCATAGGATGAGGGCAAAAAGAGTCAGATATGAGAGGAGGTAAGGAAGCTGGGGCGGGAGGGGGGCGAAGAGGAGGGCCGCCAGAGCAGAAGAGATGAGCAGGACCGTGGCGGGGAGGGAGGGAGGGGGGGCAAGGAAGACGCCAGGAAGGTTAGGGGAAAGCGAGAGAGATGTGGAGAACGTGCAGGTGATCAAGAAAAAACACCCTTAGGAAGAGTTCCGCCCCTTTTTTTTATTTAGCCGTCAAGCTTTTATACTTACTTCCCCTCTCCTCCGTTCTCCTTGTCTACTCTCACATCTCGTCTCCCGCCCCACGCCCGCCCGGGGTATCTTATTCTCTTTTTTTGGCCGTTCGTCGGAAATGGGAACGAGCCCCTCTTGCGTGGACTGCCTTCCGGCAAAAATAAAAGAAACCGGCAAATAAATAGGAAGAAGGGAGAAGAGGAAGGCATCAGTCAGGACAAGCGAGACTGATCGTATCGGTTAAAAGTTGTTCTGTCTCTCTCTTAAAGAGTTGAGGTGAGACACGCCGGCCCCACACGTCAGTCTAAGTTTGGTAACCGGGTGGACTCGTTTTTTGCTAAATGTTGGATTTACCAGTTGGCTTGTCTGCTAAGGCTTCCAGGTTACTTCGACGTTGTACACAATTTCAGACAAGGCTAGAAAAAAGATTGGTTCTGTTTTTATCCAATATAAAGTGCTCCAACCTATAGACTCGGAAAACTCCTGCGTTGAGAGAGAGATAAAATAATTCAATTTGACGATTTCCAGTATTTTTATCACTAAAATCACTTGCAAATATCACTTTAAATGGATAAAAAATAATCTGTTTAGGCAGTAAGTCCAATTATTTTGCATTGATTCGCGTATTCACAAAAGAAGGCTTACTTTAAAGATAGTTTTAGTTCGATACTAATTATGAAGTGATTTTCATTAACAGTGCCTTGCAAAGAAAAAGAGTCTCTTTGGTCATAATTAAAAATTAATTTTGAAATTTGACCAAACAAAGATTGCTGTGGAATATATTCATACTATACACCAGGCGTTGATATCGCCGCATACGAAAATGTTTATAAAAATCCATAAACACAGTAATCAACCCGAAGGTCGGTTTGGTAGGTGATGTAGAGTTCACCCAGTACTAAGCCCGACGGCGTGTGAAATTCACACATCAGGGAAGAGGGGCCAGTTTCTTTCCCTGTGCCTGTTATAGTTTCCCAGGAAGATCTGGTACCCCAAAAATCACTCAGCTTGGATATAGCTGCAGGTGCCCTGAGAGGCTTGCCCGGGAAGTGAACCCGGGCCCTTCAACAGTCAAATAGTCCAACGCTCTACCCCTAGACTACCGCGACCCACATTATGTTTAAATTAATATATAATTGCTTCTTATTTAAATGCATGTTCATTCTTCTAAAACGTAACCATAGTCTGGGAGAGAATCGTTTTGGGTGAATGAGTGAAATGATTTTGTCCAACCCTGGACACGCAATAATTATGCAAGGCAATACTATTAATAAACACCGGCAGTAATTATAAAAAGAATAAATAGGTTTCTCCCAAACAAAATCTAAGAGAGTGGTCTTTATCACCTAGCATATACCTTATTAATAAAAAATTATCGGTAATTATACTTAATATGAGTATCATGAAAGAAATAACTTTATCTACAACACAAGTTCCTATGCCGATAAATTCATCTGTGCTTATTGCTGTAAATAGGCTAGAAATGTGTTACAGAGAGAACATCACATCAGAGTTATCACCGAATTTTACAGATATATGAATTCATTTGGCTGGTCATAGTACATCAATCAGTCCATATTCACAAATTGACACATGGGAAAATACCGAGAGGGGATAAGTGTTTGCATACCTATGATAACGCATAAATCAATGTTTGCCCTTTGTGATGGGTAAAAATATTGTCTATTATTATTACAAGGTATTCGTGAGTTCATTAAATGTCGTATTGAGTTGCTCTAAGGAGGATATTCATCAACAAGAGCACCCAGTCATCACACATTGCAAAACCTTATTTTGGCCGTACCTACAACATAAGCAGACAGGAAGGATGTAAAAGGCAGTAATCGTACAAAGAACATTATAGCTTTTCATAATTTAAGAGGTCACTCTTAAGCACCGTCGCAAATTCACCGCTATGAAAATATAAGACATTTAGATCCTAAGAAATTCCTCCAAATTTTTGCACGAGGAAGGAGGGCTAAGGTAGATTACTTATTCACGGGATGCACTCTGCAAATATAGTGCACGAGAGGGTGATGGAGTGAGTAGATGAGCCTCATAAAGATAAGTCGTCGTCGTTTTAAGTAGAAGTGCCTTTTTTAATTATGATGACAAATGTAGGCGTTTTAACATTTTCGTCATGCCAAAATGGCTTACAGATGATTTAAAAACGATTTCTCCGATGAATAGGAAAAATCTACGTTAGTATAGAACATAGGTATTGAAAAAATTATCGATGAACCAAAATACATTGACAAATTAAATTAAAATTCAGCACGGATCCCTGAAAAATATACATTCACTACGTAGTAATAGGTCAAGAGAGCTGAGGACCACACTATCTGTAAGTTGAATTCAGGAGTATTTTCACGCTATGTTTTTTACGGTAAGAGAAGTCCAACCGAAGGAAAATAAACTTGGTCTATTCAGAGATTTTTTCTCTTTCCCTAACGCTAGCAATAATCTGTCCAGCGGATGAGAAATTTGTCACTCTTTTCAGCTTATGGCTGATATGCTGAGTACCAAATCAATATTCAGAGCGAACTAGAGTATTACAGCATCGGAAGATTTTCTATTAGAAATTTGTTTCAGTACTGCTGACCGGAGGGCCCCGGGATCGATTCCCGGGCTAGGCACTTTGGGCACCTGCAACTCCACCCAAGCTATGTGATTTTTCGGGTACCAGATCTTCCTGGGAAACCATATCCGGCCCAGGGAAAGGAACTGGCTGCCCTACTCTGATGTGTGAATTTCACACGCCGTCGGGCTTCGTACTGGGTGAACTCTACCATCACCTACCAAACCGACCTTCGGGTTGATTACTGTGTTTATGGTTTTCTTTATTGTTTTCAGTGAAATACCTGCACCTGAGAGACATCTTTACTCAGACGGATGGCAGGCAAACATACTTCTTTCTATTTAATATATAAAGAGTAATTTACTAACCATCCGTTGCCCTCTTCGCAACATATTCCAATATATTTCACGGGAAGTTAGATACTGCTCCAATTAACGTTCTCGAGATTTTTCTTTACGTCCAAGAATGCAATAATTCTCCATCCTAGGTAAGTCAAACAAACTCTCGTTCTAACAAACACACATATAGCACAACGGCCCTCATACAAGTACCCTTATTTTTCACAATCTTTAGTGAACTCTTCATTTCACAATTTCGATACATGGGTCATTAGGCTAATTATTCGAAAATTCTACAATTTCTAGACTTTCAGTTTTTGATCAGCATAGGTACCTTAGATTTCCTCATTCAAAATATTCACCGATATTTATTCTCGATAATAAATATAAAATATTATGTTATAGAACTGCTTTATAGTCTAATATTCCATTTTTAAATGGCGTCAACTTATCTTTTTCCAATTAATGATTCACCGTCTATGTAAAAGAAAGGCAGCCTTTATAATGTAAGGTTATACGATTTCATCATCAACACTGATATATTTTTCTTGAAATGTTTGATGTGTACTTACTTCTCGTCATAGAGATGCTCCAAGTACTCTTTTCAACTACTCACTCTATCTTCATCCTCAGTATAACTTAAACATTGTAATCCCGTTTAATAATGATCCTTAAGACTTGCTATATTAAAACAATAACTTCTTGTATCCTAACACCTCCATCATACGACTACAACGCCGATGTAATGTGTGGCTATAGGTCGATTTTAGATGTAAATGGGGTGCAATGATAAATATCACCAACATAATTGAAGTAATGTTACATAATCATATTATTCTTCATGTAGATTGCAAATCAATATTTGGACGTTGCAGTGTATCCCTATGGCACTAATGAAAATGCTATTGGGGATATCAACGCTACGCGGTTCCGTGGGTGGGATTCACGATTTGAAATGCAAACCGTTTACATCGAGCTATTCAGTTGAAGCAATTTGGATCTGAGGCGTTATTTCCCACGTGTTACGGGGGGTATCGCTCTCCTCGATACTTGATGGAGAGAAAAAACATCTTACGATTCACTCTGCTAAGGCCTTTTCGAATGTTGTGGGCGTTTTCAAGGCGAAGTGACGCTACGTGTCACAAGTGGAGAAAGAAAGACTTCGCAAAGAGGGTTCCTTGAATGTATGCTTAAGTGTATATATGTTGCCTCAAAATCCTTAAATAGGGAGAAGTCATCATACCAACAAGTCAAGGGTGGGGAGGTTGCACGAGGCAACATGGGGAAGCATGAATCGTTTGCTCTGTCGACGCTTAAAGCCAAGGACTAATAGCGAAGCATTAATCATAACGAGGCTCGGCTTCATTCGAGCGAGCGTACCGGATCTCTATCTTTCTCTCTCTAACTATCTCTCCGTTTCTCTCTCAAAGGGCTGTTTCTAATTAGTGAACCAGCCTATGACAACATTGCTGCAATTCCTTATTTTTAGGAATGAAATTACGTACGCGAGACTCGTATCGAGCTGATCATTACTTTGACTTACGCCAATGCAAGCAAACAAGCCTTTTACAGAGTAACTGGTATTTTTGAATGCTAATTTGACAAGCATTGCATTGAATTGCTCCACTACTTGACAGATGGGACTGTGTAACCAACTAACGCAGAATTTCATTGCAAAGTGTCCCATAATTAGCACAACTTCAGCACTAGTACCACCCACATCTCGTATTTAATGCGTGTCCCGAATATCCAACATTAAAATATAAGAACCTACGCTTTTAGGGAGGGTTTACTCATTGCTCATGCAGTATTCACTTAAAATGTTTTCATTTTACGTTTAATATGCAATGAAATATTTTTATGAAAATATAATTGGCGTATAAAAACCATTTCATACAAAATGGCGGGATTACAAATGATAGGACGAATACCAAAGAGTAATTCCAATTAGAGAACGCAATTATCGTTAGTAAAAAAATGAAATTAGCCTATCCTTCAGGAGATAATATACCAGTTAAAAGTCAAAAGAGATCTTTCATATTCTGTCCACTCATATTTATGTCCAACAAGCTGCCATATGGCGCCTGGAGTACACCTGATGCATGCATTTAAGTGATTAATGTGATTTGGCGCGGAAGTCAATGACATGAAGAATGCCATCCTCTGGGTTGTATGTGCTCTTTTCCATTGCATCCCTTTCTGGAATGAATATTTGCTTATCTCTTGGCTCGAAATTTGTTCCCGCAACCCATTGCCAGTATGCCGAATGCAGCATCTTGTGTATGGGAAAACACATCGACATTTCACCCAACTCCAAGAGCTCCTCTTGGCTTAGTCATGCCCTCTCCCGTATGCGTCCGAGTTGCGCATCTTAACCGACTGTCTCCACGAATCTACGCAACAGATGGGCAAAAGCTGTGCGAAATGGCCAAGTGTCTCTGAGTACCTCTCCACCAGAGATGGCAATATTAACTTCAACTATCCTTTCCGCACAGCCCACCTCCGTCCTCTTCCTCCCTCAACCGTCTTCTTAGTACATTAACCGAGAAGACAGGTCTCACCCACGACAGCACCGATCCTTAGTAAACATGGTTCGTTAATCTCTCTCTTGTACGCCCGATTTAAAAAAAATTTGGGTGACTCATTCCTCGTTTTTGCTTCGGGTTGAATGGAACTGTGAGGCCCAGTGTGTAGGAAAAACGACTTTCGACCGATTCGCAATAAATCTCTGACTCCCCTTATCTGTGGAAGGATAGTAGAGAGAGGGGAATAAATTTCCCAAATATTTTGCATAAATTACTTAAATTAACTAGAGCAAGAGTTATCCTCAACTTCTGGCTTATCAAGCGATACTTGAAATCAAAATCAAATACCCGTATTTACAGCTGTATTCCAACTATGAGACTTTTAGAGCTCCGAGTCTCTTCCGCCGTCTTTTAGATCTAAGAATACTCAGAGATGAAGAAGGACTTTTTATAGAGTGGATTGGACTGGATTGTGTTTTGTTAGGAGCCACAAAATGTTTATTTGGTGCTTGAGTCCATCCAAAAACCTATCTTAACCGGTAGATTACAAAAACAAATTACAAGTTGTTGACCAGGGCAGTCTGTACACAAAAAAGCCAAATACACTTAAATCTGGAGCTTGAGAAAATTAAATAATATAAGCACATTTATTTGAAAAGTGTTTCCTAAGGATAGAATACACTAGAGAAGATGGAAAGGTTCACACTTTGGGCAACATTTTAAATTAAATTTGTGGCAAGTCAGGACATTATCAAAAGAATTATATTGTATTAGGAATAGATGCATGAAAGGAATTGATTATAGATATACTAATTAAGCCGTAAATATGTGAGTATAAATGGCTTTATAAAGAAATTAAAGAGAAATATAGATCGTGAAATGTTTAGGTTTAGGAGGTTAGAGAATGAGCGTCGTAGTGGTGTTTTTGAGCTATTGCTCCCGACAGCTATGGATAAAATAAATTGGAGAGATAGAATAAGACTTGATTGTAGGAAATTAACCTGCAAAATAAATTGATTGAGGAAATAAATTATTAAATAAAAACTAATTTCACGGAATTATTAATGGTAAAAAGTTGTAAAAATGGTAAAGATTTCGTCCAGAATGCATTAAAAAAATTAGTAGATTCGCTATGACGATCAAGGAATCACAAACAATTTTATGACATTGAAATCAATAGATATTTCTTCAAATAATTAATAGGTGATAAAATAATATTCCTGCTTTTGCGAATCTTTAAATATAATTATTCAAGGGAATAAAAGCCAATTTATCATAAGATGTACTCCGACTTTATGACTCACTCAGCTCACACGACTAGGTAATCTTTCGCAAAATTCAATAAAAAATTTTACCGCCGTGTGTATGTTACCGGAAAAATGAAAAGTGTCTACATTGTTTTTTGTAACTTTTTACATTTTTGTAATCTCAACAATACGAGAACTACTTCACCTAAGCCGGTATTTACTATTTCATTGATGATTAACTCTTCAGCTTTTCTCTCGTAATTTCAGCTCAAGTGTTGCGATATTAAAAGTTTTATTTCTCTGATGCGGAGTTTTCCCTTATTTCGGAGGAATATTTATTTGCAGACATAGCCAGTAATAACAAAATCTGTCGGATTTAGAATTTTTTCGGCGGCAGTAGCACTCATTTTTCCCTTTTGCTCCCTCTGCCTTCAACTTCTCCCCCCTGATGATCCTGTTACTTTAGTAGCACGAAAAAAAATTACCAACTAAGAGGGGATCGTTAAAGGTCTTATTTTCGACTCTGAGCATACGTCTGCAGATCGTCTGCATGCTTTGCTTGCTGCCTCCCCATATTACCATTTCAGCAACTCCACCACCCACTTTCCCCCAAAGCCCGTCCTCATCAATTCACCAAACTCCTCGCTACTTTCGGCAACTCTGTGCCACCCAGATAATCCCCACCAACTTCATCTCCTCTCCCCGAAAACCTTCCACCCCCCATACATCCCCACTCTCTCGCCCTCACGATTCCCCCACCGGCGTACGGTCTCGTCCCGCAAACCCCCTTCCCATCGCTCGCAGGCGGCCAACCACCCTTCCCCACCCCCCCCTAAACCAGCGCCGACGAACCGACGTCCCACCCCATCTACTTGCCCAGCCCGCATCTCACCCCTCCCCCCACGGCTCCCCCGTGCACTCAGCTTTTGATTTCCGCCTCGCCTGCGCTCTTCTCTACAACACGGCTCGCGCCCATATCCCCAACCCCCTCCCCGAAACATTCGGGCATGTACGCCCCCTTTCCCACACCGAAGCACTTTGTACGTCCCCCCCCTCTCCTCACACTCTCACCACCCACCTCAGAGCACATCCCCCACTAACACCATACGCCACCACTTCCATCGCCCGTCGACATCAACGCAGCAACCCCTTTTTTTCAATCTGCTCCTCATCTGCCTCCGTCCCTCCCCATAATTTTTCCCTTCCCCGGTCTCTTTCGTCTCCTTGCCACACCTCCATAATCTCACAACAACCATCCCTCCCTTCCAACTCCCATCCTTCCTTCTCTCTCTCGCCTTACACTCCCACTCTCTCCGCACACGTCCTCTCCCCACGCGAATCCGCGTTTACTTTTTAAGGAACACAATCCCGTCCATTAAACTGTCTCCCGCGATACGTCGAGCTCTCGTCTGGGGTCGCGACCTCCGCACTCAGTAATTCCCGGGTTTGCACTCGGCCGTCCTTCCGAAAGGGTTGACCGGGAGTCTCGCACCGTCCAGCACGTGTGCGACTGGCGATAAGGCTCGATGTCTGGCCGTCCCGGTAACCCTTGCATCCCCGCGCTCACACGCTTCCCTCGGTCACGACACGGGCCGATCTCTCCTCGTTCCAACTGGCATCCTTACATCGAAGTACTTTACTCGAACGAGTAAGCTCATATGGATAGGATCGAAGATGACCGAGAAGGGTGGACGTGGAGAGATGACTGCAACGTGTAGAGAAATACTCAATGTAAATTTAAATTATGGCAAAAGTAACCATGAAACAACGATATGGGAACGTGGCAATGTAACGAAAAAATGAAAATATAAAGGGAATATTTGAGATAAAGTTTTGGGATGCGATGTAATGTGTAAATGTAAACAAGGTATCGAGTGTAGAAAATCGGAGACAGTTTCATTGCACAGATAGCGTCCTTTTACGCCTTACTGATGCACTTTCTATTTTACCTACTGCTTAGTAGAAAATATAGTATATCCAAATAATAATTGTGTGTGAAATTCAATGAAAAAAAATTGAATTATTACATTTAATTTTTTTGCATGACCTGGAATACATATTTGATAAACAATTTTCCTTTCAATTTTTAATAGGGCACTAAGAAAATGATACCGGCTTGGAATGCCCTTTCAGAGTGAATTTGAAGGCGGGAATTATGTGATGCGATTTTTCAACTTCAAATTATAAATGAGTCTTTTCCGAATCCCAATACTTCTGTACTTCCATTATTCCTTCAATCAACGTATCAATGTAATTACACTAAACCGCACGGAGTCGATGAATGTGAGCAGGGCAGAGAAAATGTTATCGAGGAATATCGACCTTAATCGGTATTACTCGACCGCAATTTTTAGAGGACTGACTTGGCTGATGATGGAGATGATTAAAATGTCCCCTTCGAAATTCTGAATGAATTGTTGATTTTATGAATTGTTTATTAATATTTAAATTACTCGAAATGAAAATATAATATGGTAAAGTGACGCAGCTGGCGCTAGTTCAGCTATTGTCCAGACAGCGCTATAGAGCACTGATGTTACGTCCACGGAAGCTAACATAAATCGCATTCCATTTCAAACCCGAGTTTATTTTAGAATTTATTATTTAATAAATTTCACGCCCAAATTTATTGCTTTCATTTTTGTAGTAATGTAAGTTCTGAAATAATAATCGGTAAAAACTACCTTAACTGTTTAACATGCTTGATTGAAAATTACGAGAAACTGGTCAGTAAAAATAAACATTTCATGGTGGATCTCCACGGGCAAGTCTACATTATTGACATATCTGCATCTTCAAAAAAAATGCTTATGTGGTAATTCCCTCAGTAATATTGCCCATGTAACAGTTGAAGTGAGTGCTGAATCCACCTGCTAGGGCGTGCTTACATATTACAGCCCAAATTAAAAGAGACATTATCCCATCAACTGTACACTATCTCACGTTTTCGGGTGTAACGAATCAATCCCCTATGTCGGATAACGCTTTTTATCCGCGGGATAATCACACTTTATCGTTTGAACTGAGCATTACTGAACGATAATTCGCAATTAGAGGTGCCGTTTCCAGCAATGTTATTCGTGCTTTTCTCACCGTCCCTTGCATCCTTCACCTGGTTGTTTAAATGAGTGAATGGGGCCAGATATTCAAGGGGGACATATTCTTGGTCTCATGAAAAAATTGATTCACCGTAAAAATGCATCACGGACAAAGTTTATTTAGTTTCATCGCTATTAACCCACATTTTAGGTTTGAACTATTGGAAATTTCAACGTAAAAATATATGATGTTGATTTGAATTGTAAGACCAAACTTCATCAAATTCAAACAAAATACTTCACAATACGACATTTTTATAAATATATAAACTTAAACTAAAATTCATATGCATAAGAATTTTTTTTGTTGTCTTTCCTTAGGTTGACATTATGTTCAAGTTCTCTGAAACACCTGCCGAAAAATATTATCTTTGACGACTTAAGATTTTTTCATCATTTACTATTACATATTATATATACAGGGTGCGGCGACATAACTTCCTTTTCTATAAAGCAAAATCCCTTTAAACAATCAATTTATGTTGCCCTACCCTGTATTATTAATGATTTTTAATATTGATCGTATTTCTCAAGGGAGCAATATTATTACTATCATAATTGTAAATAAATAACGTTAATTAAGACGAAGAAAGTTATTGACTATACATCCTCGATAACATATTACGAAAAGGCATAACATGCACATACATGTACGCTTGTATAAAAATTTGAGCTGACATTGAAAGTACACATTAACTTGCAAATATTTTCAAGTGTTTTCTCAAATGATTATTCAGCGTCCTTGGTAATATAAGTTTGGTGTCCTTGTGGTTTTCATTAAATACTTTTAATTTGTGCTTTTAAGAATCATTTTATTTTAATATTTATACGAATTTTAAAGCACTCAGGAGGTCTTTGAGTTCAATAAGTGCACTTTATATTCCACAACGAGGCTACATACTTATTGTAATTCCTCTTTGTTTGGAGTAATCGTTTCCTGGTGTATTTATCTTTAAATACCAATTGGGTGTTTATATTTAATTAATACGGAGTTTTATCCCGGCAAGACATGATTTCAAAATTTTAGATATTCACCTCAGTGCTTTGCCGCTGGCCCACAGTGTATTTTAAATTGATGAATTATATTTCTAAAATTCCAACTCGACACCTATTTATATTGATCATTGATCGAATTTTAATTTAATTAGTTGAGATGGTTTGTAATATTAACCGCATAACTATCAGGTATTCAAATTAAGAATGTTAATTTCCCAGCCTCCATTGCCAACCTTCAAATCCTACCAAACACGGTCTCCCCTATCTCTTTCTCTCATGTCACCTTTCCACTTCGACCATTTTCATGCTCATTTCCTCCACACCAATTCTATCGCCTGACTGAGTCTCACTCCCGGTCCGCCCTATCCAAATTAATCAGACCACAGACGCCACTCAAGTGCACTCTTGGCTCGTTACTTCATGTGAGGGATTATTTTGAATTAGAAATACGAAAACTGCGCATCAGCCTTTTTGTGAACCCGTTGACCATTCTATGTCCTATGTATCAAATAAGGAAGGGAAAACGAGCCGTAAATGTCATGCTTTAAAAACAGTAGAACGGCCCCATTTGCTCATTAGTGAAAATAATCGTTCATTGTATTCATCATAGAAATAAGTGGGAAACCAGAGGATCTTCATCTTATTTGATAGGGTTTTTTGCTAGAGATAACGTCAAGATATCCCCACATTTGTCTCGTAATAATGAAATACATATAAAAAAAGAAATATTAAATGAAGTAACACCTCATTATTCACATTTCTCAATAAAAATTCAAGACTCTATTTCTTCAAATCAAGCGATAATTTAGATTTATTATTCTTTTATCAACCTGGTAGCATGAATACGTATTTATTTCAATTCTTTATGACATGTTAGCTTCATATATCTAAGTATTACACTATGTTGTTTTCAATTTAAACAAATATCTTAGAGAAACAGCACACCCAAGTTCTCTAGAGAAGTTCGGCAGTTTCGAGGAACAGAATGTTTTAAATTTTTGTTAGTAACTTTTCTTGCGTATTCATTATTACTTGAGACAGTTATAAAAGTGAAACGGCCACCAACGATTTTATTGCATCTAATGACTTGGGAAGGGTACTAATTATATTTTATCAATAATGCTCGCTGAGTGCAATGTAGAAAAAAATACTTTTCGATAGTTTTTCAAGCGCCAAAGAGCTAAAAATTTCATTCAAAAACCAAAAGAGGTTAACATTTATGCGCAACAAAATTGGTAAAACATATTATTACCGACTTAAAATCGGCTTTAGAAGTGGCAACTCAGAAGCAGTATCTCCCACGTTCTTTTCCAAAGTTGAACCCGCAATAGTGTGCCATTAGTGAAGGTTAACGCCCATTTGTGAACTAGCAGAATCCTTAGCGCGACAAAATTGGCCATTTTTGCCACAAGTACAAACGAGATTTTACCACGTGCTTAGTTGCACTGGCTTTAACAAGCGTCGTCCCGTGACAGCATCACTGGATTTACAACGACCTCTATTGGGACGTCGTAATTCGCGCATTATGACGTCCTTCCCCACGTGGATCTCCAGGTCCCCATGCCATACCCCCCCCTTTAAAAACACGGACGAACGTTTTTAGTCCCGCACTCCCTGCCGCACCGACACCACGACCGGCCATGTCATGTTATTAGCACGTTGCCGCATCCGTTATAGCCTTTTCCACCCACGAGAGAGTATGAGTGTGCGCCGGGCGACTAAACATGACTGTGCTCACCTGCACGCCGCTCGGAGTGAGGGTGTGGAGAGGGACTGGAGAAAGGGCCTATTGCGTCGAAACACGCGTACTTGGAGCGGGCACATAAAATATCCAGCAATCCCAACACACAGGACACACATACGGGGAACATGCCATTGCTCCATAACCCACTCTCTCACCCCCACCCCCCAAGGGCAACTCACTATTCGTGTTTGTCATAACTTCCTCTCGATCCCCTTAACCCAGCCTCGCCCCCCCCCCTATTGTCCTCCTCCTACTCCACCGACTTCCCAACCTCCCCGTGTCGACCTAAACTCCCCTGGGCCCATCACCACTCCCATTCATCCCCCATCCCCCACCTCTAACCAAACTCCCCCTCCCCATTTGATCTGTTCGATATCGTCGGGGCATTCCTCGAGTCCCTTGACCAACTTACACCTCGCCTCTTTCCCTCAAGTTTCCATGTGCATGCATGTAGAACACCTAATGTCCGCCCCTTAATATGTGTATCGGAGTCGGTGATTTCTAAGGATGTGTTTTGAGCTTGGGAGAGTTCATATGTGCAGGTTTATGGACAGTTCTTTCAACCATTAAAATTATTATTTTCGTTAAATATATACAAACCCATTGGGGCTGGAAAAGTAGAAGAATCAGGAACGTTATTGTAATTAACGTAGTCTGCCGTTTTAGGCAAGCTTTGGAGGAACACACAGACCGCTGCATTTCTAAACATCACCTGATGCGACACAAGCTCGCAGCCTTAGCAAGCTTCCTGCCGCCTTTCATCCTGTTTTGCTCTGACTAACTACCCTGGCTGAAAATTTAAGCTGTCAGTTCATAAATAAGAAATAACTTCGATAGCCAAATACAAAGAAAGAGAGCTTAGCGTAAAGGAACTTTAAACAACAATTAAGTAGCTTCATGTATTAACTCAAGGTTGGTAATAGTTAACAGAGCAAGTTTCAACACAGGTGAGAAAACATTGCTACACTACTGAGGAACGGAGTTAAATATTTATATCAATTAAGATTCCCTAACGTTTTAGAAATATCTCAAGAATGAGTGTGTAAAGACCCACTCAGAGAAACCAATCACATATCTGGAATATATATTTTTAAGCCTAAAATTTCCTACACATATGGAAGTTATCTGGATATTTCAGTTCATGGAAGATGAGCTTTAATAGGACATACTGGACAAAACAAAAACATACAATGAGATGAATAATTTCCAAGTTTCACGATGTGCCCGTCCGTTTTTATCTTTCCATTACAATCAACAGCCCAGTTTTGATTCACGGCTATGGTAATTTTTTCAATCAAGTTAGAGTCAATATTTTAACTGAGATCGAAGAGTATTCAACTGAAGAGTATGTCTTTTCATGGGCGGAAATTGAACGGCGGTCCTCTTATAGCTTTCATTATAAGTGGGCTATTCGCGACCGTACATTTTTCTTCTCTCTTATAGTTTCAGTAATCACTAAAACTAATTATAATATTCTGTCATCCATTCAATTAAATGGCTATTGTTAAGTTATCGAAATAGGTATGATTATAAATATAAGGACGAATTAAATATAATGCCTGAAGTAATTTTTTTATTCATTAAATGCTACTTGTAATTTGGTAAATGGTGATAGGCGACGACATGATTTATACGTTGATAAGGAAGGTGACAGGGAACTTCACAGTAAGTTCCAGAATAATCATCCGATAATCTGGTGCTCCTCGAAATGGTGTTATCACGGTTTACTACTTTTAATCCACTGCATTAAAATGCGTCCTATCTATGATTGCATTATTTTCTATCACATATGGATACTATCATAATAAACTAAATAATGACGATTCAGCGCCACAACGAACACACTATGTAGAGAAGCCTTAGACAACTCTGATAAAATAAAAAATTAATAAAAGAGTAATAAAATTGCCATATATAATGATTTTTTCGCACAATTTTCCATAAAAATAACACCAACTTTAAGAATTATTAGAGAAACCAACCATTAGAGCATCACCAACCCGAGTATTTCTTTTAGGAGTCATCTTTATACGTCCATTTCCCTTTGTGAGCACTAAACAAATAATATTCTCAATTTTTTCACGCTAAATATATGGAGGACGGTGTTTAATTCCCCCTTATGCCCACGTGACGAAAGTATGATGTTTTCACGGTCGGATAGTTTGGCTTTATTTCATGAGGTCTAAAGTCGATAGTAAAACTCGTAAAAATGATGGCTTGAATTTCGAGTCGCTTGGCAAGACATTAAAGGAACTCTTCTAGTTGGCCGATAAGACTTGCGGATGACACCCCCGAGCGCAATCGCATACTAGATAACGGGTTCGTTTGACCTCTAGCATATACTAGTACTTACTCCACTGCGATGTAAACACAGACTGTTAGGCCCCTGGGAAATCTGAGGAAATGGGCTACCGGTAATGTACTCGCCGAAGGAGAACATCTTTACGTCAACCCTACAATCGCGCAGCGCGGGGTGTTTAGAACTTCAGATGGGCCCCAAGATATCGCATTTTATTGAATGGGGAGATTTCACCCGGATGGGAAAGCTTCCGTTCCTTCCTTCTAATGAGCGCGCCGAGTGATTCCCATTGGGACGCACGGGGGGGCTCATCCTTCCGCCTCCTCACCCGACACCCGAGGCCGCTCCCTCGACTCTTCCGCCGCATTCATACCCCGGGCGCCCGCACCGTGAAGTGCTCGCCGTGGTGCACGCACTCGAATCGAGAGGGGCCGCCGTGGGAGGAATGAATCCAGGGACCTCCGCGCATCGAGGCGTCTGCTCAGGAGTAAAAATTGTCGGAGTCCCAACGAGTGGTCGTTCGTTGGTTATGGCACATACGTACATTCAACATTGCGCTTTACATGCAAACGATATATTCATAATTGCATACGCACCAGACGCGGATAGAAGGGATGTGCTGATGGCCTTTGCCTCTCTTCGTTACGAAATACGAGTATTTCTATTTCAACTTCCTATTAGTTGCATAGTCATGTCGCTGGGCTTCGAGGCGAAAGATGAAGATGAGTTCTCTTTCCTTGGAAAATAAAATCTAACATTTTAATATTGGCTTAAAACTAATTAGCATTAAATATAAGAGGAGGTTCATTCAGTACAATAGTTCAAGTTCTCATTTTTAATAACCGTTTTTGTCTTCATTCTACAATCGCCTCATTGCTGAAAGGCTGAAATATTTAAACATTCTCTTGATAAACACATGTATTGTGTAAGAGAAACAAAAAAAGGATTGAAATAATAATCTGCCATTTTAGCCAATATAAACCATTTACATTACATTTGCGGTGGATATTTCTCGAGACCCAATGCAGGGGGCAAAGGAGGAAGGGTAGTGGAAAATCCTGGCGCCGCAATAAGGTTGCCCAAAGCTAGGCTTCTGAGTGAATACGCTACCGTCTTTAACGCACTGAACTGATAATCTCACAACACGGCACCCGACTATTTGACGCACGAGCCGAGAATATTGCTGAAAACACCTTCCTCCTTCCAAAATCGAATCCCAGGTCAAGGGCTTCTGGGAAGGAATCCCTAGGGCATGAGCACCCGGAGAATTTTTCAAAATGATTTCTGTGGCAAGAGAGAGACGGAAAGGGGCTCAGTGCTTTCGGGAATGGACGTGAGCAAACCCAACTCTTCTCTCCATTCTCTCGACAAACCGTGCACTTCCTCGTAACACCCTCCTCCGCGCGCACCACGTGGTGCGGGAGTGAGTGAATAAGACAGGTGCAGCGTGGAATGCCGGGGAGGGGCGGAGGATTGCGAGAGGGTGGGATGGGTGGTGGAGACGGCAGAGAAGAGTAAGGGAGAAAGGGCAGGAAATAGTTCGTGTGGAACACGAGAAACCAACCCCCTTGGGATAATAATAAGGGGCGAGGGAAATGTTGGCACGGTTGAAGAATCCCGGGTTTGAGGGGTCGGTGGGTACGTACGCAGGGCAGACCACACAGTAAAGGGAGCGGGAGGGAGAATCGGGAAGGGGTTGGAAGTAGGAGGTTGTGGTTCCGCGTGTGTTTCCGGGAGGGTTAGGGAGGGGAGAGGTTGCCGGTGGCACGCGGCGAAGTCGTAGGTGTGGGTTGGAGGGGGTAAATGGGCATTTTTTCTCAACTTTTAAAAACAAGAACGCTTTCGGGGGCGAAGGCGAAAGGATTTAATTGTGTGGGCGGAGGCGTTTTAGAATCTGAAATTACTCCGTCCGCGATGAACCAAGGGTGTGTGGGCCCCATTGTGTCAACCCGACATAAAAAAACACATGGCTCCTCGATACACACATCACATTTTCCGCAAAAGAAGCGTTGGTCCGTTGTCCGGTTGAGGGGAGGGATGAGTTCCATCCGGGATGATTGTAATTGGAATGATAATGATGCCCGAGAGCACGAGGAAATGTCATCAATATCATCAAAAATGTCTCGTTTATTTACCTCCTAAAATTTCATGTAAGTTTAGAAGATTCAGTATACATATGAATACTTCATCAACAATTTTTCCTAATTATATGACTAACATTTTACTTCTTGACAACCAAACAATTGAATCGTATAAAATTATTTGAAAGACTTGTAACCAAATATTCATTTGTAGGTGATTCATATCGACATAATACGACCAGTTCTACTTATGCTTTTTGCTCTCCAGACGCCTCCGGTACTCCGTGCCCCCCTTAGGGTTCCTCTAATTTCTTTTGTTTGTCATCGGGTTTCCTAAACAACCAGAGTTAACACAGCATCCATGCTTGAGGTGGTACTCGATCCCGTGACCTTTAGGTTAGTAGGCAAGTATGTTTCCAACCCGACTAACTCGCTGAATACTAATTATGCAGAATGAAGACATAGGCATTCAAGGTATACTTTTTAACCAGAGTACACTTCGACTATTTCAGCAAACATTTTTATTCAATGAAATTAACGATGATTTTTTCTATATCTCCTTATACTCGTATCACAGATCCAAAAACACCCAAGAACAATGCATCTCCAGATTTTCATACTCCTTATCATTGTATTCGATTGGAATTCAAGTAGAGGAGAATTTATTCCTATGTTTATATGCATCGCACCTTTCATAATATATATCCAAAGTTTTCACTACTCGAGAAATCTTCACTTTACTTCGCAAATCCTACAGCCAAAATGCCTACACAGCGCATTAAATACCAGAAAGTTTTAGCAGCATCTGAGGTATAATGATATTTCAATACTTCCCAATTTAACAATCTAAAGTATAACGTCCCCGTAATATGGCTCGATGGGCCGTCATAATATTTAATACTCAACGCCAAATGAAATTATGATGTTTATTTAAAAATGAAATGTTTGTGTTTGCCAGAGTGTAAGAGTAAGTAGAAGGTACTCCTAGTTACATCTATTTAGTTTGAATCAGGCTTAGAGTCAACTGATATCTATCCACGACAGGGAAGACTATAGTGCTCAGGCGATTGACAGCATCCGTTGAGATTAAGACGTCCCCTGAGCGGTGGTATCCATTACAGTTACAATCGATTAAGATTAACGATTTACGATTTCACGATCATTAGAGGTTAACTAAAATTCACCTTATCACATAACTCTAATATAATAAAAGCCTTTATTCATTAGCAAGACAAATTAAAATATTTGACTCGCAAAAAATAATCGGACAAAAAACCAATCAAAATAAGAATATTAAACCCGAATTAGTTCGATTTTTGAGTCCATGAGGTAAAATTATTCTTTGTTTCAAATATTTATATTTCACTCGGAACTCTTTACTTTTTCTATTTATGGATAACAATTTTTCAATCAAACCGATGCGATTTTTACCACAGAGAGATTTTTATTTTTACGATTATATCCCTAGCCCAGTGAGTGATATGATAGGAGGAAAAAATGGTGACCATATAGGTGACTTCAAGCGAATACCGTAATAATGGGATAATTGCGTCGTTAACACGAATATGGTGCGCTTTGTATGCATGACAACTTACAGACGAAACTCATCAGTCTGAATCTAAGGAAGGTGATTCCATCAGACAAGTTACAGGTGAATGCGAACAGTAAATAAGCGTTAAATTAAAAGTTAATTAAGTTAAAACTTAACATTCGTTAAACAATAAGACATTTTGGAAATCCCGTGTTTTGGACTTGAATCACAGCGTCAATAAATGAACTCAAAAACTTAAATTCAAAGAGCTTCTAGTTTTGTGTGAAAAACTATGGAAGTAAGTGTGGCTGTTTTAAAAGAGGACGATACTTCCTATCACATTGAGCGTAAGAGAGAAAAATACTA
Source organism: Hetaerina americana (assembly GCF_022747635.1). Lineage (NCBI taxonomy): Eukaryota > Metazoa > Arthropoda > Insecta > Odonata > Calopterygidae > Hetaerina > Hetaerina americana. The sequence continues at coordinate 57,289,119 of NW_027286070.1, forward strand.
TGAGAAGGGTGCCAGGGCATACGAGTGCACTTCAGTCACTCGAGAACTTTATCCAGGCCTAAAAAAAATAGGAAAATATGGAATATTCCCGTCCACACAGCTATAATTTAACATCCGTTCTTTCATCAAAATATTTGTTCCCGTAATATAATTAAAAGGGTGTAATAACACCGGAGAGCTGTAGCCTAAAAATATTATTGCTATTTTTTCAACTTATTTAACTTATTTTACCTTTTCTTTTGACCAAAAGGCAATGAAAAATTCATAACCTTTACTGTTACACATCTCGAGCACTCTCTTTTACACATTTATATGAAGGGCAAATTAAATTAACAAAATGTAGGCACAAATTTGGGAGGCATCACAAAAGATAGTATACCAAGCATGCCTCTCTTGGGTTGGATGAACTCTAATGATGCCAGTACCCCGATATATCAATAAATACCTTCGTTAGAATATCATTAGAACTATATTATCGGGAGAGGAATAGCCTGAGGAGATAGAACTTGTGTTTGTGTTGCACGCGAGCAGCATAAAGAGGGAAAAGGAGGGTAATGAGATGGAAAAATGATCCGAGGGCGATGCCCCGTCCATCGCAGAATTGGGACGAGGCGGGAGAGAAAGAGAGAGAGAGGATTTTGCCGAAGGCAAAACTGTTTTAGGGGGGGTCAGAGAGGCATGATGGCTGAGAGATCGGGTGTGTAAATATAATGGGGGTACTATAAAACATGCGGGGGGAATTATATGGTAAATTTGAACGTGGCAAAAAAGCATTTGTTTTTATTGAAAACATAATACGGCTTTTTGTTCGTTCGCTTGAAATTAAAAAAAGAGCTATTTGCGTGATATTTCTTGTCCTTAATATGCATAGCGAAAGGTATAACATTTTTATATGTGCCCCAAACCTACCTTCGCTCTAATGGATGGAAAATACAACAGCCGCGCTACTCCGGGATACCTTTAAAAATCCCACGAGCACATTTTATTTTTTAAATCATTTTTAAAGCCTAAAAAGGTACGGGCTACACGGGAATAAATTTGAAGCCGACTGATCATTTCCCCAGTTATGAGAACCAATGTGAGATATCCAAATGCATGGGATGATCTCCATTGGAGAGTCCTAGCTCTCCTCTTTCATGCGGAAGCAAATTAAAAATATTATTCTCTCGCCATGTTCTGTTTTTGACATTCGATGGACGGTGTGCTCAAAAAAGGTAATTAGTGATTTTGGCTTTAAAGTAGTGAAAATATTATATCATGAGTACTCGATGAACTAAAAATATTTATTGTGAGGCAGCATCTATTTAACAGAGCTATCATTCGAGAAGTACTCATATCGGTGACAAGTGGATTCAGTACACATATATTTCCGGAGTAGAACTCAAAAATCCGGTTGAAAGAACTGCATCCGTATCCGTGATTCTTGCTTTAAAAACTTCGCCATTTTGAAATGAATGGAATTTTCCAAAGTGGTACGCATTTTAAATAAAAATGAGCTGCATAAACTAAGAAAATATTTAAAACTAATGTTTACACAGGCATGCAATAATTTTTAATCAAGGTGGTCTAATCATATACACCAACGTGATAAAAAGTTCGGCCTATCCTACTCCAAGAATGTCTCAGGGAATGAGCACGCACGCACACCTATTCAACCGCATCAAGAAATGGAAGGGGTAAATTTTTATGATAAATTAACTGGATCTTAATATTGGAAAGAAAGTTTAGCTAACAAATTAAAATGCCAATATGCTCCACGGTTTAGGGTTTCATCATCTATATTCTAAATTATGGTTCTATGTAATTAATGCTGAATTTAGGCACGCTCTCAGGATATGTCGGCACAGAAAAAATTATGAATGAATGCGCATGGGGAAAGAGTCCACAGTTAAGAGAGCAAATTCATTGTGGGAGAATTGTACAATAGCCAAAATAAGAGGAGTCATAGCGGATATCGTAAAAAACTTAGAGATGACGTTCGTCAAGCGTTTGATGCGTTTACCGTAAAACTACATAAACATGACAAAACATTGATAAAGAAGTTAAATGTGTAGCATTCAAGCGTGTGAGTCATCTACTCGCCATCGGCCATCGATGTCGAGTTGGACAGTTGAAAAGATAAATCGATCGGAGGAAGGTGGAATGATATTAAGAAATCAATTGCAGGAGTGAGAATATCTCCCGAATCAGAAAACGACTTCATTCGGCAACGGATAACGACGCTGATAACAGAGAAAGACGAGGAAAAATACACGAGTGCCAGTGAAATCAGGGTGGTAAATTCCACTAAAAGAAGTTAGGTCAATCGAAAAATTCCAGTGAAAATCCAAACTCGTGCGAAATCTGGAGTTCATAAAATCCAGGATTAATCTGCAACACTGTGATGAACTCTTTATATACCGTGCGATGCTGATCCACATCTGCACTCCAGTCACCAAGAAAGATCATTTATAGATTATCACTATATACTGAGTATGTGCAAAATTGTTTTACGAGCTTGGTACAGAAGGAGAAAAAATGAACGAAGAAATAATTTTCAATGCCCTCCTAGGGGTAGCTATACACTCGTGCATGCCGTAAGGAATTATTTTACACAATTAATATATTATACGGGGGTTTTTACGAAATTCATGAGGTTCACGTTTTAGGAAAAATAGTATGAATCAACAAATGTGAGGAGCGAGGAACTTTCTGCCTAATATGAAATTATTCCGAAAAGCACAAAAATTTTTTTACGACATATATATAGGAAAATGATTTCTCATTTCGGATTCATGAAAAAGAGTGTTGGGTAATACCATACTCTAAATTAGTGCCCCAGTAGAAAGAATGATTCATCGGATATTCCATGCGGACCTTGTAGAATGGGGCTTTTTCTCTAGTGAAAACCTATTATGAAATCACGGGAAACATTTGTAAATTCACTATCAAGACAAGAATAGTTAATCCACATGATTTATATAAATTACTGGAGGAAGAGAATAGCTTCAGATAAATAAAACGTTCATTAAAATCTTCATCGTACTAATGAAATTATTTTTGGTACCAAAAATAGAGTGAATATGAATTGAAGGGATCATGATGGAGAGTAATCAGCGTGCTTAATATAGCATATTAAAAATTTAGGATAAATACGGAGATGTATAAACAAAATTAATCAATTTCCAGCAGGGTTTAGAGCGTAAAATACAAGAAATAAAACTAAAATCGAAGAAAGTCAAAGGTGGAAGCGGAATAAAGTGTTGGCAAGCAAGTGACGAAAAAAGAAAAAACCGTGAAAGATTCATATATTTTGAATACATGAACAAGAAATTAGAATAGAGAACCTCAGCAGGCAATTATACGATTTAATATAACTCAGACTGAGGAGGACGTTACAATGAATTAGCAAATTTCGTATTAAAAAGAAATGGGAAAGAAACAGAAAAGCAGTAGGTAGACTTTCTCCTTGGGAAGTCCTGTTATCCAAATATTACTTAACATTACAAATATTACTAAAAGTAGCCCTTTGCAAAGTTGGACTAGAGAAGAATTGAGGGCTTCAAAATCTAATACCCGAGAGAATGGAAAAAGGGAATGACTAATGTACACAGAGTTAGGACGTGTGACGGGTAGTAGAAGAAAGACATTCCGAACTATCGTAAAGGAGAATAAAATGGTTGGCAAAATGTAGGTATTTAATGGATTCATTTTAGAAATAATTGAAGCAAAAATAAAAGATGATACAACATGAAGAATTGCTTGGGCAAACACATACGTCAAATCAAGTAACTGACAAAACGTGAAGTTGTCAAGACGAAATAGAATACAAGGTATTAATGGAAAGCAAGGTATTAAAAGAAAGAAAAATTAATTCTAGAATAGAGGGGGAAGTGTATAAAATGAGACGTCTTTCTCGCAAAAATATCATAATATCAACTAAAAGCACTTGACATAATAGAAGAGAGAGAAAAGCGCAACTATATCTAAGCTTGACATAGGGCATATACGCTACAGAAGATTGAGAATGAAATCAGCAGAAAGTGAAAAGAGGGAGACTGGGTCATATGAAGACCCTGGATGAATAAATTCAGGCTTAACTTGTGCCATTCGTGATATCAGTAATGGGATACTGAAGATCAAAGCGAAAGTTAGAAAGGCTATTTGAAGAAACTTTAAAAGGTGCGTGTGCGTAAGGAAATGCATATAAGAATATTGGAAGGGGATATTCCCGATGATGATAATGAAAGAAGATTTTGTCTTTGTATCTGAATTTTACGGTGTAGTAAAGGGTAAAAAAGGCAACAGGTATCGACGATATACTCTCGGAACTCAGAAAATTCGGGAAGTAATAACATGAAACAGATAGGCAGCCTTATATGTGATATTTCCAGATAGATATGAGGGCGGGAATGCTGATGGACTTGAAAAAATGTAATCGTCAATATATCGAAAACGAAAAAGACACAATTATGAGAAAACTTTGGAACAACGTTCGGACGACTTGAAACTTTCGTATCGAAGCTTCTGAAAAGAATAGTACACCAAATAATGGAGAACGAAGCGGAAAAGTATTTAAGTGAGGATTATTTGGATTTAAACTTGGAGCAACAAAAGATGCTTTTTTCGTACTCCGACTCACCGTGGAGAAGGAGATAGAGAAAAATCAACAGACCTAAATCAAATTCGTGGTTATGTAGAAATCCTTTAACGACGTCAACTGGAATATGATACGTTTCCTAAGGAAAATTGGAATTAACTCTAGTGACAGCTAATTAATAATCCATATGTAGAGAGTAGTTGGCAGTAGATATATTCGGTACAAGCAGGGTAGACGCTAATATAAAGAAAGTATTAAGACAGGATTACTCATTATTACCACTGTTTAGTACTGTAATCGAGCAGGCAATGAAAAAGACCAAGGAAAATTGAAAGTGGTGTACGAATTCAAGAATACGAGATAAGTGTGCAACAATCTACAGATGGCATAGCTATACTCGCAGGGAAGAGAGACGGCCTAGAAATACGAAAACTGAGGCTTAAACATGAACGATAAGGTGTGCAGAGAAAAGAAGATTGGATGTACAGATGAACAAAAATTAAGTGGTTAGACGGAGTAATTAATGACGAAGTACTTCGAATTGTGGGTGAAGAGAGCACTTACAAGAAGAAGAGGGAAAGTGATGGGACATATCTTATGGCACAATAGTTTATTGAAGACCGTATTGGAAGAAAATACGAAGAAAAAGATTTATAGATGAAGTCTTCGGTTGAACTTTGAAAATTACCCGCAGGTAATAAAGAATATCAGTTTAAGTAGCCTTGAGGAAATAAAGAGGGCTGTAGGGGACTGAAGAAATTGCAGAGTTATGACCAACCAATCATAAGAGTGATCACCCGATATGATGATCAGCGAATGATAATCAAAAAATATAAATGCAAATATTGATTGTCTTAGTCAATTTACGATCGTAAACATTGATTCAAATCAATTCACCAAAAAAAATAGTATAAAAATTCAAGGAATGGCCATTCATTCCACCTCGCTCTGCTTCACATTCCTTTGAGTGATAAATAATGATCAGAATCCTTAAAATCAAATGTTTCGTCCATCCCACGAAACTATCCAGTGTATAATATTTGACCCATAATATGGAATTGAAAGTGCGACTTGATCCTAATTACTCCCTCTCTCTCTCTCTTCGGGGTGTCATATACGTGGTGACTCTAGCTCGTATCACTTGACGTTGAGGCGTTAAAGAGTCCCTGTAAGTTCCGTATCGCCTTCTAATCTAAGGAACTTAATTTTGGATCGCATAAACGATAACATTTACAATACTTCAGCGATTATTAGGTCCCCAATAAAGTGAAATAAATCAAAATTTAAGAATAAAATATTATATTAATTCAAACACGTGGGTACATCAATTATAGAAAAACAATTTTCTAATCGTAAATTGTCGCCGTGGAAGCCATGCAAAATGATATTATGCATAAATATCTAGCGATATGTTAAATATTTCTCCCGAAACTTTTCGAATACTGTATCACAATCCATAAGTGTGGCAAAGAATTATCAAAGAAAGGGTAGGTCATGGCATCCCTTTCTGTGCTCTTTGCAAACAGGTAATCCGCTGGGTACACATTGTGTTGACATTTGCATTCCATTCCACCATAAACTTTCTCATTCTAATCTTATGAGTGAGCTTTTCAGCGTACGCTAAAGTCAGTAATGTTGAGCACAACAAAAAGTCGATGATGTTCCTCACCCACTTAAAATATAATTAGGTTTTTGATTAATATACGTGATAATTCACAAAGTATACAAACATGTTTAGACTCCATTTTCTATGATCGGCCACGCTTGACAAGATTTTTTTAAATCCTTAATTGTCTCTATGATCCCTGGTCCGTCAATTTGAAATCTTTACCTTGCCATTTACACAAGCCAAAACATAAAATTCTTAGCATGCTATTCATCTTTCACGTAATCTAGCATCGAATCTATTTTATTCCTCTGTGCCATCTCTCTTTCATTACAACCTTGTCAGTACACCTTTGACTATAGAATCACTTCGGTTCATGCGCCTTTTTCAGTGACCTATTCTTTCTTTACAAGAAAAACTAAAATAATTCAGGTAGTTCTTTCGGAGAAAATGAATTGATATTAATATTATAAGCTTATGAGTAATACCTACCCATACTGTTAGTGGCACATATGTGGCACAGGTGCATCTGTCGATCGTAGAGAGGGGAAAATACGAAAATATGCGGGATGCACTCACTAACAGATTAAGCGTCGAGATCTTGGCGCGTTGGTTTGGCCTACGATACGGGAGGGCGACAGGCCCCGCCAGCACAAGGGCCACATTGACTCAGTTTGGCTCCTTGTTTTCTCGAGGAAAAACGGAGCAAAACGAGAAAAATTTATAATGAATCGGAGTTAAAATGACGCCAACGGACACGTACCAGAGGGGGGAGGAAGGGGTGTAAAGCAAAGGGTGTCGATGCGACGGCGTGAGAGTACGCGCAGGATGTCGGAGTGTGGAGGGGACGACGGTAGGTTTGATGGGATTATTGCGGTTCATGTGCGTGTGAACACGGAACGGTCAAGGGATGGAGGAGGGTCAGGGAGGAAGTGGGGGCGCGGCAATGGTTTAGAGGGGTAAAATGCGAGGGGGCTGAGGTTAGATGGGGAAGAGAGTGCGGAGGAATGAGGTATTGTGAGAGGAGTTTAGCGAATGCGTTGAAAAGAAGGGGATTGGGAAGGAGGGAGCGGTGATAGGGGAGGAGAGGAGGGAGAAGAAGAAACGGAAATGAGGGGAGGGAGAGAAGGAAAGAAGGGAAATGGGGGTGAGAAAAATTGCAGCTGAGAAGGATGAAGGATCGTATTGGCGTGCTAGAAGGGAGACGAGAAGGGAGAATGGCAAAAGGCGAGCAAGTACGTTGGGAAATGGCCGGGATGGAGGAAACATCTACTTGAGAGCGTAACCGATTGAATGTTTCAAAATAATGTTGACATAATTTTGATTTTTATCCGTACAATCCAATTCACAATTCAACAATTTCAAAGTGCAATGCGCGTTAGCGGATGACTCTGCTAAAAAATACGAGTACTCTTTTGGCATCTCCCGCTGTTTCTTTGAACCCACATACTTCGCCTTAAGCAGAGAATGAAAAACCTTTAAAATGATCACTGAGCGTCTAAAAATGGAACCCACTGCGATGTGTTCTGAGCAAGGCGTATTTTGGGAAAAAAATGCCTTCACGCTCGTGGCGGTCCTAATTGTGTGGGAAATGGTGCCAAAACTTTATTGAGCTTGGAGAAAATTAAGAAAATAATCTTAGATTATCGAGCGACACCAACTTTACGCAAATTGAAGAACAGACCTATTATTTCAGCTAGTGACAAATTTCACCCGAAGAACTTTCAATAGTTTTTTTTTCAAATTTGATTGGACATCGATTGTGCATATTTTTCGAGAGTCATTGATAACTGATGAATTTTGAACATTAACTCATAGTCGTTACCACCAAAAGTTTCATATCTACATTAAAATATATTTGAACCGATAAAAGACAGAAAGAAATCAATGTGTGGGCCCTTGAGCATAATCACTGTGGAAATTTTAAATAAGGTCAAAATATTTAAATAAGTTGGCTGAATAATGGTTACTTTGATATGCCGAATTAGAAACTAAAAGAACCAAATCATATATGGAATAATGCCTGGATACATTAAAAATATACATTTAAACGTGTGTCTGGGTGTAGTTGCAATGAGTTCTCACTCCATGTCAAAGATTACAACTTAGGGAAACACTAGATAATTTCGTTAAACTGGTACCATCCATATTCGGATTTAATTGCAAGAGCAAAGGTGCCATCAAGCTTAGTACACGCCGAGTTGAGAAACGTAAAACCAGTAAAAATTCGTTGAACAATTTTTATTATTTCGTTTCCAACCGTAGGTTCACGCGAGTATCCGTGTTGACGCCTTTTTTCCGCCGCCGGCGATCCATGAACGTTTCTGCCGATGCTCACTCGACCAAATTCCCTTGGGTCGGGACGCGGATGCGTCATTTCTGGGACGGCAGAAATAGAAAAATTGGAGATCGTCAAAATGACAAAACACGCCAGAAAACGACAGCCGTACTATGGGAACAAAAATGTATCCGCCGCGAACCGGAAGATATCGTGACAAAAGTGGCGTCGGGAAGGGGAGAGAGGTTGGGGATTGAGTAAAGGCAGAGGGGACAGCATCGGCAAAGAGCCTTGAGAGTCCATTTCGCCCCTTGGAAGGCGGGGCGGAGAGGAGGGAGGGAAGGAAGAAGGCGGGAAAGGGTACGTGGGAAAGACAGCGTGCGTGGCTGGGTTGGGTTGGAGGCGGCGGACGGGCAGGTCGACTGTTCGCCCGCCTGGCGACCTGCACGCCGGACGGATGTCGGTGTCGGAGGGGAGAAGCAGGGGGCAGAGGGAGAAAGGGGGCGTTATGGATGGCACCGTTGATGTCCGGGTGCCGTGTTCATTCCGCCGTGCTAAGCGGCCATTTTCTTGCCAAATTAATGACGATTGGGGTGATTAAACTACTGGGGCCCTCCGTGGCTTCTGGCTCGACGGGAAAAATTGTCAAGACGTCGGATAACATCGGCCGTGCGATGCTCTCCCGGAGGGAGTGGGGAGCTAAAGAGGCGATGGAACATTGTGGCCCGGATATTTAAAGCCCAGGGGTGAGTAGGGACTCGAAGAGGAGGAGTGGGGATGAATCCAGTGGTGACATGATGGGTAGGCGTCGCCTCACGCCGCGCCGCAAGAGCGTAAAACACTTCCTATTTTACGTATTCATGGGTCTCTTTTCGGTTCTGTCATTGGAAACTACACGCATGCAACTTCTGCCTACAATCTCCATCTCCCATCTCACGACAGCAATGACCGCGGAGGAAAACATTGCGAAACATCAAATCTAGGTGTGATCAAAGACTAAAATGGACTCCAGCATGACGGGTCATCATGGAAAATGCCCAAAAATTACTCATCGACGGATGCCCAGAGGGATCAGTGGGAATTTCTGGTATTCTATGAAAAATATTGCGAAAGGAATTCCTCTTTTCCCACTAATTCACGAAGACTTCATTTTCACTGGTGTAAAAGGTTAATGTAATACATTCATCGACCTCATGAATCATGTCAGTATGGTTCTTTAAAATAAATGAATGAACAAGTCTTCATGCTGAAGGTACCATTAGGGGTTTTGGTAGACTAAACAAAAAAACAAATGGAATTAAATTAAAAGGTTTAGCGTATTTTATAAACAAGCTATGCATCATAATTTAAATTTAGGCTTCAGATCATGAGGAATGATTCAAATAACTTATTTATAGTACTGGATAAACAAAAACATTCATAACACGAAAACGCACGATTATTCAACGCAGTAGTTTTTATTTATGAGTAAAATATTGTTTGAAACAATATTTTTAACGAGAACATTGTCTTTCCAATGAGATTTACAAATGGGAAAAACCCTTTTCTTTGTCGTCGCAGGTGAGACGCATTGAGAAAATAATGGAAAATTATCTACACGAAGAACTTTTGGGATTCTACTTATTAACATTAAAAATGCAATGCAATGTTTTTTCAAGCAAATACTTGATAACATATTGTCCACCAGCCCTTTCAAATACTGTACCATGTTCAAATAAATTCATTATGCATAATTACATGCACCATTAATGCCGGCCATAACACAAAGGATTCTTGACAATTGTAAAACACAGTAATTGCAAGATAACGTTACCAAATTACTGTTTGTGAAGTGATAACGACAAAGAAATGTGTCTCTATTGAATGTGAGTGCCAAACGTGAAAACTACACAAAATGCTGCAATGCGTTGGCACAAAACAATTTTTTTCTATTATTGGTAAATACGGCTTTCGCAAAATTCAATAGCAATACATTCTAACCATCCATTAAAACCTATTAATAAATGTACTGGTTGTTCCCGCAGGATTGGAAGAGGTTTATGGTTCCAATCGCAACATGCATATCTACCCAAGTACCGAAACACGGGTGGAACAGTTACACGTTATGTCAGTTCCTAATGACCTCTGCGGGAGCATGAAGAGATAAAAACAGCATTGTATCGATTGCACAGTAACAGACGAAATAATATCCCAACGTCGTAACAATTATCGGCAAAAAAACGTAAAAGCCCTCGCCTCCCCTTCGCGTAAAAATGATCCGTTTTTAATCGCGCCGTTATGGGAAGGACAGATGGAAAGCATTCCCTAAATTGCAGCCGAGGCGCCGATCGGGTGAAAAAAGAAGAAACCCTGGGAAATGATCCCATTCTTAGCTTCCACGGTTTGCATGCTTCCTCACGCACACACATGCACACAAATAAGGGAACAGACACGCTCACTCGGATTTTCGATTCGAGTGACCTCCGCGGAAAATATAAACGAAGGAAATGATCGTGGGGTCGTGACCTGTTGTTTTTTTCGATTAGGTGGTCATTTTTTTTTCGTTGAGTTGGAAAATTTTCCTCCGGAAGATGTTATGCCATTTCCGGAAAGAAGAGTGGCGGATCGAGGGTTTCATGCGTGGATACGTTCGCGTCGTCGCGAAGGAGAGCTTGCGTGATTTCACCGTGTGGCGATAGAGATGAGGTGGGGTTGGGGGAGTGGAAGAAGAGAAAATCAAATCACGGCGAAAGAGTTCATGTGGACGTAATCATCTTGCTCGGACGTATTGGCCGCGCTCTCGCCCTTTGGCGGCGGCTATGCGTGAGGGAAATTGGTGCGTCACCCCGTCCGAAATCTCCCGAAAGAGCGCGCTCGACCATTCCGGCGGGCGTTGAAAACAATTGCTGGCAAACGAGCGATGAATTCTTTACAGTGCATTCTGACCGCTGGAAACCCGCCGCCGCCCTACAGGGCAATCAAGAGAAATAAGTTTTTTTCCCCTCCTCCTCCCATCTGTTTCCGGGTGGAAGGAGGAAAAGTACGCCTGACGCTCGCGGCGTCATTACAGCACTTGACCGTGACGCTCGCAGGTCGGTATTGCATGCGCAGTTAAAATCTAAATTGTCCGTCTCTTTTAAAAAATGTAAGAGAGACAGAGAGAGAGCGAGAGAGAGAGAGAGAGAAAGCGGAATGAGCGCAATAATACACGACTGTTTCACAGGAACGGTGAGGAGGTAAAGAGTTTTTCCATTTAATAAAAATTTCCCTAATGTGCCTACCCACTCCAAACAGGGTGCCTTAAAGTATAGAGGGCTCCACTCCTCCTTTGGTAAATATTTACAAGCTTTCAAGGTTTAAACGAAAAAGTCAACATGTATACAAAATACATAAGGTCTTTCACTATCTTAAATACGCAAGTATGACCACGGATTGAGTTTTCCTCAAAAAAAACAGTAAAATAACCAAAGGTTTGCATTGAAAAAATATAGCTTCTTGAGATACAATAAATTTGTCTAATAATCGGTAACATGGTTGCCACTTACAATTATCAGAATGTGTAGCACAATATTTTACTTAAGCATCGATATCTTCACAGTAATACTGATTATATTAACTTTTTTGATCCAATTTACTCTTTTTATGGCCAACATTGAGTGCAAACTTATTTCCTTTGATTTCAACTGTTAAGCAAATATTAGAGGACGTTTCACATATATTTGGGGAGAATAGAGCTTTAAAAATTAAATAATACCTGGGAAAGAGCTTTAAAAATTAAATAATACCTGGGAAGGCATACAATGTTTATTAAAAACTTATTTTGAGATGAAATCCCCCGGAAAAAAGAAGCAGGTTTTCTTGAGAATATCGCAAAGAAGTTCGATATCAAAGTAAACATGAAAAAGATGAGTAAATATTTTATAGCTTGCAAAAAAAATTAATGTTACTTTGACTGTAAGAACATTTAAAACGACAATTGACATATATATTTCCATTAGGGCGTCCATGTATTTTTAAACTACTGTATACATTATACAGGAGGAGAAAAGCGACAATTTTGATCCCAGTGTAAATCATTCCGCGTGGGTGATTAAGGCCAAAAGAGTTGAAAAGAGAGCCAGATACCCTATGCTGCTTTCTTTCATCTTAGCTCTTTCAATTGGAAAGGAATAATAGGAAAAAATAAAAAATGTCTTCATTCATATACTATATAATATTACGCGGCTCGATGGCGGAGACATTGAGAACTAAATGGAAGCATTCATTTGTGTCATAGCAATGATAAGTTACCAAAGCTTAGTTGCTCAAATGATGAACGGAAATGAATGCATCCAACATGCATCATGCCCCTATATTCCTGATGGCTGACATATTTACATGAGGGCTATTTATGAAATAAAACGTTATAACATCACGGTAAATAGTTGAGCTGTTTGTTCATCACGTTAACCTTGTGACAAACGTAACTAGGGAAGATTTCGGTGTTCAAGAAATAATCGTAACATTTATGAACCCATCATTGAAAGCTATTGATCCACGTGAACAATTCCCCACATCTGATTCTTTTCCTCTGTGCTTGAAAATACACGATAAGTAAATATTTGGGGTATTCTAAATGCAATATAAAAATACTCAGGACAATAATTTCAAAATTCCTTCAAGTGTGAGACGGCTTTGCCCGCTTTTCAAATCGTAAGAGCTCATTCTCCGTTTGTTAAAAAAAAACATCCCTCATTTCATTCCAATGCCCTCGTTCTCAAAAGCCGCTGTGGATTAAGCTCGTATTTCCACGAGTTAGTTTCCTGTTATCGCGGAAAAATGCATGCAGGTGTGGGAATGAGTGCTGGAGAATTGTGAACATATCGAACGCCCTTGAATTATCCCACCTCTCTCGGGTGAGGGGCTGTGGTGGTGTATGTGCGTGTTAAACAAAAGATTTAGCAGGAAACTCGTCCGAAATGAAAAAAAATATTTTCTAAATATTTTATATCGTTCGCAGAAAAGTAAACACGAAGGTAATATCCACCGCCAGTAAAAACCTCCCGATTCTTCTTCTTGGGGGAAACAAATCTAACAAAAAAGGGAAGAGATGAAAATCTCGAAAACAGATTCAATAAAGATTATCTCCAGATTATAATTGCCATAAAATCATGTCCGCTGACATTTAAGGTTTCTAAGCTATGTAATATACTCATGCTAATGACAAGCAGTTCAACAGATTCTATTAAAATTTCTTTTTAATTGTCAAACTGAATTTCTTCTCTAGTTACTTAAATCAACTTTGCCCATAAATTAAAATAGTTTACTTATGTAAATGATTTCTTGAATATTCTGAATAAAAATCGTCCTCTTGCTATATTTTCCTCGCACTTGACTATAACATTACAATATTAATTAATTAACAATAGTATGACAATAAAGACATATATATTAGTACCGACATTTCAGTAAGAAAAAATATTTTGAGTTCTTCTTAGCAAAGTAAACAAGTTTCTGACTTCATATTTGGAAAACCTCACGATAAAAATAAGAAACATCTGGAACTATATAGATTTAAAAAAATACTAGACAGCGAAGTTTTAATGCTCCAAATGATTATTTCTTAGATTTCCTCAGTATTATTCTTAGGTTCTTAATCTCAATCTTAATTTCTATGCCCGCATGTCATACACCAAGCATTCGTTAGAATCTGATATGCCCGCTCGTTGAAATACGTACATCTATCGTGCGCAGAACGCCATCAAAGTGCCTAGATAAAAATGAAGCAATACATGTTTTGCGTTCACATTTCTTAAATCATCAAACAATATTTTTTCCAGTTTTGCATCATATCCTTTGCATAATGCCACAATTTCCATCGCTTGGTGCATAGTAAAACGATTCCGCCATTCAAGGTTCTTCCGCAATATCGTATTTTTCCACTTCAAATTTATACGCATTATTATATTATAAAATATATAATATGTATGTCATTATATTAAAATATTACGTATGTAAGTCGGGTGTTGATTCCATACAGTGTTCAAATATTTTAAAGTAGGCAATTACCTTCCCTGAAAATATGTTGAACGGTAAAGCTAATTGCCATTGTTTCTTCTTTCCCTTTTCATCCATTCGGTTCACTTGCGAGTTTTTAGAGAATCCCTCTAGAATACGGCGGGAAAACAAACAGCCACTACAAGGGAAGAACGGATAATGTATTTTCCACCCTTAATTTACCATCTGGCATATTTTTTTTAATGGACACATTTGAGTGTTTTTATAGCCTTAAATACGTGCGGAAGAGCAGAGAAAGTGTAAAGCTGCACAACGCTTGACCCTGAAGCTCACTGCTAGAAGTTAGCTAGATATTAAAATGGCAAAGACACATTGAAATTGTAGTACTACCGAATTAATCGCGATCACATCATGATGCTGCCTAGAGTGCTATTTGACGACTTCGGTATGATACCATATCAATCTTACTATGGGCTCTATATGGGCAATATTGATAGATATCAGGTTAAAATGTTCTAGAGATTATTAACAATATACTGCTCAATTCAACCACGCATGATATATAAACAAAATTGGTTCCTCAAAGCGTTTATGTTTTTTAATAGATAACCTTAATTAGCTCCGATAGGGTATCGCACAACCATATTGTATTTGCAGCATCAAACACAATGCTGAAATGTCAATCGCATTTCTATGATAGATATTTCTACATAGATAATAGGTCATTGCTATGCCACATCATATTTACATACATTTACAACATTAAATATGAGAGGCATTTTATTGCAATTTTCACCAGGAATAAGCAGGAATGATCACCAACAGCTATCAATATTAGCGCGGAAGTAAGAACACTAAACATATATCTATCGCATATCATCTACCACAGCTCCCGGTCAGGGATATTAATACCAACTAATAGCAAAACATTAATTTGCCACATAAATACGGTTCCACAGGTAATGGATGAATATGAAATGCGCGGTTGATTTAATTAGTTCAAAGAGGATTGGTAAAATAGATGTTTTTCCTGAAAATATAAATAAACGTCACGCCGAACTTGATGCATTTTGGGCCAGAAAACTCAATTAGACACATTTTGGGAACGATTGCAATGCAGGGGATAAGAGAATGGAAAAATGTTTAGGGGAATACACCATAAAGGAGTAATGGAAGAAGTAATTATAGTCATCAAAGCAAATAATTTATAAAATATGCAGTTGCTGCGATGAGAACTTGAGTGGACGGCTACGTCAAACCTATCTTGGGTCGAATGACCAATGGCAAAAATAGAGCGCGGAAAGGCATGTTTTCCCGAGGTTATCTTTTGACCAAATTGTAGGTCTTATATTTAATGAGGAGCAAGGAGAAGCATGATTCATGGATAGTGCTTCTCAGCTTATTCATTTGCACCAATATTTCTAAAATAAAAGGGTTGTATATAGAGTAGGACACGTTTTGGCCAAGTGTGACAGTGGGTAGGGCTAGAGGTGTCTAAACGTCCCAACACTCAGTATGCATCCTGATGTGGTATTGTGCAGACTCTGGTTCTTCTACTTTGCTTAATGCGAACTGTTGAAACGCGTCATGCCATAGATGATCCCATGATGATGAGTTGTGAAGTGCGATCCGTGATTAGGTTTTTACAGGCAAAAAAACCACAAGCCAATTGAAATTCATTGGTTACTTTGTGAAGTACGCGGATACAGAATAATGAGTGAAGGTGAAGTGCGGCTGTGGTGCATTCAGTTACAATATGACCACATCAATGTTCACGACGAGGACCTCATCGGTCGACCTAGCCTTGTGACAGATGTGCGTGTGTTGAAAATCAACGAAAAAATTCGTAAAAAACGCCGATTTACGATTACGTATCTCTCGCTAGACTCGGCTTGCAACCCAATGCTTTGATAGCCTCGCCGAATTGCATGCTAGTTTAAACAAGTGATTAAAAAGCAAGGCGGCAGTATTCTTCAGAGACAGAATTGAATAGCTTGTACAGCGTTATGACAAATAACTCAATATGAATCGTAACTAAATATTTAGTTTAAGAAAGTGCCTTTCAAATATATATATATAATAAAATTTTGTCTTTTCAGGAGGTTCATAGTTTATTTCAAGACGTAAGTTACATTCTGGAAAGCTCTTGTATATTGACTTTTATTAAGCCTTATTCTTTCTAAACTATCGTAATATATCTCACGACTTTTTATCTCCTTGGCCCAAATTTTCCTGGTTTGCTGATATATTTTCTCTTAACAGCTCCCTCCCTTGTTCAAATCTTATTTTTCGCTCACAAAATTTGTAAACACAATGGCACTAAACAATTTCTGGCATATAAATTAACCAAATCTCTATCACCTCTTGACTGTACACCCCCTGCCACACTCTGTATTTGTGGTGTGCAGATTAGGATGTGAATGACATTGATAGATGGCTCTCCATCTCCTTCCTTTTGCTATACTGAGAGCGCATTCTATTCTCACCATTATTTACGATCATTTATTCACAATAGTGTAACGTATTAGAATATATTGTATCTGCCAAATTTCTACAGGATGGAATTCTGTGAATCACGGGCTTGATAAATTTTCCTCCAACTCAATTCGTAGGATCCTGCAAATTATATTACCACCACCGCATTATTTTTCTTCCCAATACTATTAACACGAGATCAATTCACGTATGGTCCTTTGCTAAATTAAATTACATGTATCATTCATTTCCGGTAAATTTCACTTTGAAATTAATCGGATCAAGCTCATTACATTTTACTTCAGCTGCAAAAGGTTGTATTCAATAGATTAAATAACCTCAGCTTGGCCAATTTCGAGCTTCTCAATCACTCACATGAAACATAAGTTCCAACATCTATCCAAAATTATCCGTATATCCCGAAGGTTCCGTCACAGGAGTCTCATTTGGAGGTCCGACTGAGGGACTATTTATGTTGTCTCCGGACTATTTGACGAGAGAAATACTATCACGCTGCACTATCGTATGCAAGTCCGCATATTCTAGCGAAATTAATGACATGGCTCTCCATATCCTTCCACATTGCAGTACTCCGGTCGTGAATTAATACCACCCCCAGAGATTTGTTACTCGATACCTATTTTATATACATTTGATTCATTATCAATGCCTTCTGGTAAAACTGCAGCCTTTTCCGCGAATAATTTCTTTCGGAATTAGTTTTATTCACGCCAGAAAAATTATCAGCTTAAGGACAATATTTTAGATCATTGGCATGGAACTAAACATCTCACTTGGCATATCTTATAGCTTTCTCTTTATATATAATCTTTAATTGTCGTAAACAATATCAAAATAACATCCAATGTGGCTCACTTTTCCTCTTTCAATCATTTTCTTAGTGGCCAGTCGATAGCTTCCGGTAATTTAAAACTGTTTATAAATCTTCAAAAAAGAAGGTACACTTAACCTGGGCAATTTTTATCAACCTATTCTTTTCACTAAGTCTTTTTAAATGTGGAAGATGCGTTTGACTTTAATTGGGTTCGACAGTGGCCCTTTGCAAAGTTGCAGGTCATATGTATCAAAGTCTAAATTTGCTCCAAATTTAAATTCCCCTTTTTTTCCTTTCACTCCTCAGATACTTCAAGAATGGTATCATTTTTCCTTTTCAGTTAATATCGATTCCTTCGCCCTTTTTTCCCTATACTCACGATCCCACCTTACCTCTTATCCCTCACATTTATTAACCGCGTAGAAAGACAGATTGGCTTTGGAAAAGCGGGGAGCTGGGCCAGAAGTATATACGTCATTATGAAGATGATATACAAGTCCTTGTAAAAATAGAAACCTGATAGAAATTTTGCTACCGCCTAACGCTAGTGACGGCATTTTCTATCATTATATGACCACTTCCTAGCAATCATACAATCAAATAAAGAGTCGTTCATCATCATCAGTATTTCAATCCTAGGATTGGCTTACTGCAGTCCTCTATTCTTCTATTTAATTCCAATTCCCTCAATCCCTGATACCTTCTCTGTTTTACGTCTTTCTTAATTTTTCCTATGAACATGTCTCTTTGTTTTCCTCGTAGAATCTTCCCTTCTAGTTTTCCTTCTATTATATTCCTAATCAATCCATTGTGTCTCAGTGCGTGTCCAATCCATTTATTTCATCTTTGCCGTAGAGTTTACCATATGGTCCTTTCCTCTTCTGCTCCTCTATATACTTCCTCGCTCCTTACTTTGTCTGCCCATTTAATCTACAGAATTCTCCTCCATGTTTCAAAGGCTTCTATTCTTCGCTGGTTCACTTTTCCAATGTTCCAAGTCTCGGAACAATAGAGCACCATGCTTCACACGAACGTTTTGACGCATTGCTTCCTTGTTTCTAGCCTATTTGAACATAGTAATTGCCTCTTCTTCGTGAATACGATCTTATCTTGGACTATTCTTCGCTTAATGTTGACCGAACTTCTTCCATCACATGTTATGCTGTTGCCCAGGTAGATGAAGGATTCTACTTGCTCTAGTTTCACTCCTAGAATTTTGTTATCTGCATTCAGCTTCATCCACAAACAAGGATTCTAGTTTTCTTTTGGTCGATGCTCACATTACTCGTATATTTCCCCATTACTGGATCCATAGCACTTACGAGTTGCTAGCAAGCCCTCTCGCGTTTCCGCCACTACTACCATATCATCTGTAAACCAGAGCATATTAATTTCTTCTCCATTTACCTTGACTCCTTTGATACCCAATTCTTCTCTTATATATGTATTGCCTCTTCCAGGCATACGATGAATATTGCTGGCTAGAGGTTGCATCCTTGTCTTACTCCTTTGTTTATTTTGGCTTCTGTTTTTCTTTCATTTTTCGTTTGCATTGTGTCAACCTGATTCTTGCAGAGGTTATAATTAATTCTTCTGCCGTTGTAGTCCAATTTAAACGCTTCTGGTATCTTTAACATCTTATTCCATTCGACGTTCTCGAAGGACTTCTTCAAGTTCACGAATGACACGTAAAATGGCTTATTTATGAGGCCTCATTTTTTCGGCTAGAACTCTCTATCTGAGAATTGCCTCTCTTGCCCCTCTGTTATTCCTGAATCCGAATTAGTTTTCCAAGAGGTTTCCTTTTGTTCTTTCTTCTATTTTTCGGCTAATTATCCGAGCAAGAAATTTTGATGCATGTATAAATATATGCAAGATATACATGTACAGGTATATATAGACAAGCACCCTGTATATATATGTATATGTATATAATGTAGATGATTTCGTCGACGTAACACGGAAGTGTTGAATAATAAATTGGACAGCAACAAACAATATATCAACACATAAAAAGATCACTCACACGTTATTTCTTGATCATTTCGACGGAATTCTGCTCCGTCTATATATATATATAACGATTTAAAGGAAAAACTCACACGAGCGGCACAATAATGGGATGACACAATATAACACAAATAGAAAAGAATAGCAACATTTAAAAGAACACTCATACGGTAAATTGTTTGACCTTTTAAACGTTGCTATTCTTTTCTATTTGTGTTATATTGTGTCAGCCCATTATATATATATATATATATATATATATATATATATATATATATATATATATATATATATATGTATATATGTATGTATGTATATGTATTTATATATAGTTTATACAGGGTGCGTATATGCATGCATGCATGTATATACATATACGAGTATATATCCATACAAACATACATACATATAAAGCAATGCTGGGATGCAGATGAGTGTTTCTTTGGACGGTTTGTTAACTAATTGTGCAATTCTAATTTGCACTCCACCTCCTTTCTTACATTTTGGTGACGTGATACTTCTATTGAAATTGCTAACTGATCGTTATTGTGCAAAACCCGATGTATTTTTTAAATACCTCGATTTTAATAAATGAACGTTATTCAGCTTACATGCATTTGCATCTCGACTGCATGCCCTATATACACACTTTAATGGACTCGTAACTGTTCAATTTTCGTCAACTTGAAATAAAAAATTCTTCAGGCACGATTAGAGCTATTGCCAAAATGTTTTCTCCGATATGAACGTAAAAACCCATACAAGCAATTATCGAGGGTTAACAAAAATAAAGTTAAATGGAGAAATAGTTTGTTTAACTTAAAAAGCAAGTAATAAATAGAAAGTGTACTGTTTACTAGCCCGATCCCTGTGATTTGACTGAAATGTTCAAACTCACCGGTACGCAGTTAATAACGGTTCCTAAACCAAATATCGAACTCGACCGCAGTGGAAGATTAAATCGTACAGGGGTGGTTATGATGCATGGACAAGTCGCCCTAACAGACGAACTCACTTGCTAACTCCCGAGGGCACTAGCCTCTTTATATGACAATGCTGTATTTCGTAACCATCCCACGTTGCAGTCAAAATGTTGCAATATCCTGCAAAACCTTGACAATGCCAACTTACCTGCTCTGTCCGACCATCAATTCCCCTTTTCAATTCCCACAGTTCCAGTGCCTTGCTCCCAGCTCCCAAAAATCTTTCACTTACTCGCCTTTGTCATTATTACACTCCTTTCACTCCCCCCCCCCTCCCAATCAACCCATCCTCTTAAATTACACCATCCATAAGCGGAAAACTTCCGACGCGACCCGTAGCAGTGGGCCTTGTTATAAGTACACAACATTTTTTCCTATTTCCGGGGAAAATCTTCAATCTACCTCCATCCGTCCTCGGAAGCTTCTTATCAGCGAGCCCTCCTTCGGCGTCCGTAACCTGCTCTTGACACATTGCCTCGATGGAAAAAATGGGTGAAGGAAGGTTGATGGTTTGGGTGACGCTCTGAGGGTACTCCAAGTACATTACATGACTCTAGCAGCCAGGGGTGCGAGGTGGGGGATAGCGAAGGGCTCAAGGTGACCCTCGCATCTCCCATTGTAAAGGGCAGACCGATACTACCCTTACGTAGCTGGCACTCAGGTTCATCGATTTTTTTACTCTTAACCTATCTCTGTTCGCTTATCATCCGTTCCGGAAATACGAAACTGATGACGTCGACAGTCAGTAATGGTTCAAATCATTTCGAAAAGTGGTGACTTGACTGAATACAGGCGAGTGAAATCGGGAATTGAGAATAGGACCTTTTCATAATACGGGTGTGCACTTATGTGTGTGGATATTGTGAAGTGAAAACAAAACAAAATGTGCACCTACTTAGGTCGCATTGATGGGCCTTAGTTGTTAAAATTAGGTAGTCTATAAAATTAGATAGATATGCCCATCTATTCAGAAAATTAGATATACATTTACTTCCTTATTATAGGAAGGCTTATATTTTAGCCATCCTGTAATTTCTCATTCTCGCTTTCCCTGAAGGTAACATTTCAAATCAATTTCAAAGGGGTAGGTTAACACGGGAGATTAGCCTCACGAAGACGGGGTCAAACGACTCACTCGCTCTCCCTCCCTCACTGTCATATTTATTCTTTTTTCGAGGAGGTTCAGTTGTTTGGCCCCTATTATTGCCTCGTATACTTTTTGCCGTAGAAAACATTCATCTACTTCGTCAGATAAATGTTTTATACTTTACTCACTGCATTATTACCATAGCATTAATTTTGACGTAAACTAAGAAGACATTGCGCAGTATTTGGCAGAAATTAGAATTGTGAGCTATTAATGCCTCATTTACTTTATTTCATACACGGTAGATGGGTTAAATAATACAATCTATCCCCCTAACAAGAAAAAGGAGTGAAACCGATAAATATTTATGGATTATTTCCAAAAAGAACTCGATATGTTTAAACGCCGGAGCGTCTAAATAAAATTGTTTGAAAAAAAATTCAGAAGTTTCCTATAAATAAACCACAACACTTTTGAATCGCTCCCTTGACAATAAATGGGGATAGAATGAAGCGCACAAATTAGAAATTCTTTCCTGAATGTTTCAAGAATCAAACTTTCCCGCGAAAACTCTCTGTTGATTTCTGTAGACTTTTTATGAAAATGTATCGAATCGGGAAAGAATTATCTATCTTTCCGGTAACTCCGTATAAACCAATGCTCCATACCAAGGTGCAAAACAGAATTCTCTTCTGAGTCCACGCCGCTCGCTGAATAAAAGAATTTTTTCCCAGAAATATCGGAGGACAGAAAAAAATCTAGGCAGAAATACAAAAGGGGAACAACTGCATTGAGAGAATGTAAACATTCCTTTCTATTTCCATCCGTAGAAAGGATTAAATTCCAAAGATAGCTATGAATTATCTCGTCGGTATATTAAACAATTATTATATTTTATCATATTTTGTGTTAGAAACTATAGACGAAGGAAAAAGGTTAAATAAAAACTAAATCAAGTTTAAATAGACCTCTATACCATTTAAGTTGGAAAGAGAGATGTTTCGGTAGATAAGAGGAAAAAATGATAAATATAATTAAGCCTTACTACGCAAAGACAAACATTTTAAGCCTCCAGAAGCCTGCAAACAAGCTTTGTATTAATTATATAGCGTGAAGCCGTGGCTTCTCGCGGTGAGCAGACCTGAATGCCTCGGGATTCCATGAAACATCACCTCAAAAAGCCTTTGATGGTGACAAAATTTGCTACCACTTTAACACAGTTAATTATATCATCTATAACGACCTCTTTCTATGTTGTTTTTCAGTTCACTGTGAGGCAGATTAGGATTTCAATAAGAAATTGGATAGTAGCATGATGAGGTTAAGTAACCTTAATATGCAGTTTGAAAGGGAATTATGTCCCTATAAGTATACTTGGTGCATTCAAATTTAGTGAGATTCACAAAAAAATATTCCTGAAACAAAAATTATATGTAACCTATTAAGTTGATATATTATTTGAAAGTATTCATAAACAACACGCAGAAGATATGAGTTCCTATCCGAGTTCTATTCGATTGCTCATTGATACAGACTATGAATGAATTATTATAACACAAAGGAGAGGAAATATCACCATTATCTTTATCCATTATGATGTAGGAAAATTACTCATAACGAGCCGTAACAAAATCGTGAAAAAAATCAATTTCAAATGCTTAACAGATTTTTAGAAAGGCACCGAATAATTAATTTTGCCTCTGACTTTGAGTCAGTAGGACCTCGAGCTACACTCGAATTGGATCAAAAAACAAAACCGGTAAAATCAAATAATCTCCATCACTAAAAAAATATTATTCTTCTCGGCCAAATGCTTCGTCAAAGCAAATCAAATGAACATGTCTCCTATAAGAACAAAGAAGCCTTGCTGTATCTTACATTCCGTTTAGGAGAGTTGCGTATTTACTTACAGAATTCGTATTCTCCGCAGTAATTTCTTAAATTATGTATTCACAAATACTTTTACTAAATATAGTCACCAAATCTTCACATTTCCTTCACTCAAATCCTTCTTATCCTACCACAATGGCTGATGGGAAATGGCCAATCAGGAAACTCCCATGATAACGAATATTTATGGTACGGTATAAATAATATATGAAGAAGAAATTTGATTCAGATGATTGACTCTTAGCATGGCGTCTCAGTAAGGAGAGCGCTCGGCTCGGTGTCTGATGGTTAGGGTTAAAATCCGAGCTATTCCTCTGCATACCACCAGCAACAGACACGCTGTGTGTTTTCCGGAGTTGAGATATTCCTGGGAAATTGCAGGTGGCACTGGTAAAGGGAACATTCTTTCACTCTGATAAGTATATTTATTTCGTGCACCTTAGGGCTTACCTTCGGGTTGATAACTGATGATAAATACATTGTAATTCAAATTCTACGTAGTTTATTCAGGATAACATACATTTACTGAGTAAAATGTGTAATGTCGATGCTAATGAGTAATGCGAAACAAATCAAATATAGTATTCAATTCCCTTAAGCTATTTCCGTATGCAGATACATTTTCTCTGAATGCGAGCTTTAAAAATACGCCTTTTTAGAGTTTATATAACTTATGATCATTTATGAAAGAGAGCCAATTGATTTTTCTGTATATTTCACACAAGCGCAAGCTGAACTGTCTAGAATAGTTTTTATCATCATAAGCATACGTATACATATACTACCTTGATCAAAAAGTTCCCGGAATAACCACCGTGTGGCGCTCCCATCGTTCCGATTTGAGTTCTGTTTTTTTTGTTAAATTGGTACATCTGTTGTTGATATTCCCTTTAAATCTTAGTGTCATAACTTGACATTTGCAAAAGTTACGTAGCCAAGAGTACATCTATCTCTGTGTGTGTTGGCGATTTTTTACAATTGCAGAAATGGATTTAAATTTGCAACAACGAACTTGTATTAAATTTTGCGTAAAAAACGGATTTAGTGGCGCACGGACGTTGGAAATGTTGGAAAAGTGTTTCGGCAACGATTCTCTAAAAAAAACGGTCGTTTACCAGTGGCACGAGCGGTTCAGAAGTGGTCGTGAGTCAATCGAAGATGATGAACGCAGTGGCAGACCATCGACATCGAAAGTCGGTGAAAAAATTGATAAAGTTAAAGAAATGTTGGTCAATAACCGCAAATTAACCATCAGAGAAATAGCGGAGGACTTGAACATTGCCTATGGATCCGCCCAAGACATTGTGGTTAATGATTTGGGTTTCCGTCGTGTAGCAGCAAAGTACCTCAATTTCATGCAAAAAAGAGACCGTGTTGACGTCGCAAAAGACATGATTTGCGAGGCTGAATCCGATCCCACATTCATCAAAAGGATCATTACTGGAGACGAGACGTGGGTTTATGAGTACGACACGCAATCCAGACATCAGGCAAGTGAATGGCGTTCACCAAATGAGCCGAGACCAAAAAAACCACGTCGTTTTCAGTCAAAAAAGAAGGCAATGCTGACGGTTTTCATGGATTACAACGGTGTAGTGCATCATGAATTTTTGCCAGAAGGCCAGACAGTAAACAAAGAGTATTATTTGGGCGTTATGAGACGTTTGCGTGAAGCAATTCGCCGAAAGAGACCAGAAATGTGGGCAGAAAACTCGTGGATTTTGCACCATGATAACGCACCGTCGCACAGTGCTATCATTATTCGTAATTTTTTGACGAAAAATGCAACAAATACCATCCAACAGCCACCGAATTCACCTGATTTGGCTCCCTGTGACTTCTTTCTGTTCAATCGAGTTAAAAAACCATTACGGGGAACGCGTTTTAGCAGCCGAGAGGAAGTAATGGAAAAATCGCAGGAAGCACTGATTGACATACCGAAAACCGAATATAAAAAATGTTTCGAGGATTGGATCAAGCGCTGGCATAAGTGTGTTGCAGTCGATGGGGATTACTTTGAAGGGGACAATATAGATTTAGATGAATAAACTTGTATTTTTAAGTTTCTGAATAAATTCCGGGAAATTTTTGATCAAGGTAGTATAGTATATTATGCACTGAAACAACACTAAATTAGACCCTCCTAAATTTGTGCCGCAGAGTATCCTTAGGCATTTAACTTAAACAAATTTCTTTCCCTTTAAAATCGTTTTTTAATACTCACGGATCAGGATTTTATTTAAAATCCAGAAATGTCATTCAATTCAACGAAAAGTAAAGAAGTTATATTTTTATAGGCATGATAATGAACTATTTGGCGCGGGTCACGCAGGAAAGTGGAAAATAATTATTTCGCTGATTATTTTTCTTTTCCTTTCTAATAATAGTCCGTCGGATCAAAAACACATTGGCGAAAAAAATCGTTCTTTCAACTTATTTCTGCCCGTGAGAACTCTTTTATCTATTCTACGAGTACTTATAGCTTAGAAATGTTGGTTTCCACTCGAGTCAGTCGTCTCTGCACTGCCAGCTCAGGTGTCGGCAATCGCTTTCCGCCGCTTCCCCTTGTGCCCGATTACACATGTCCCCCCCGGTCCTCCCGGTCTTTTTTTCCACCCTCTTCCCCTCTCCCTGCCACCCCCTGCCAAACCCCACTGTCCCATCAGCCCGCCGTCCACATCTGCAGCAAACAGAAATATCTCCGTGACTCATCACTCTAATTTCGATCCCCGTGCACTCACCATTGCCCATTGTCTCCTTCGAGCACACGACAAAAGATCTCCTCCTCCCCCCGCACCGTCCCCCCACGTTCCCCAATCCGTCATTCGCCCCAATACCTTATCGACCTAACTCGGTACAATGCACGCCCTCCAAGCTTTACACCAACCACCCCTCCCCCCAAAACCACCCCCCATCCTTCTATCTCAATCTCTCTCTCGATTTCCCCTCTCAGACCTCACTCACCATCCCGGTTTTCTTCCCTCTCTACTTTTCTCCGACTCGAAGACCCACCACCCTTTTCCTTTCTCCCATCCACTCTCGCCTCTTCCCAATCTCCCCCCCAACACCAATCCGAATATCAACTCACTCTCTCTTTTCCTCTCTCACTCCCACAATCCCCCAGTCGCTCGCTTCCAAACTCATTTCTTTTGTTTCCAACTTGGTGCACGCTCTCCCCGCCAGACAGCAGCACCCTTCCACCACCCACACTTCACCCTTCCCGTGCCCGGCTCACCATATCTCTCACTCCATCCGCTCCCTTTCCTGTTTGCAAAATGCACCCAGCCACCGACACCCCCTCGCCACCGATGCCGCCCCCTCCACATATTCGCTGTCCATCAGAACCCCTCCTCCGCGCCCCCCACTTTACTCTTGTCCCTTTATTTCCTCCACCTTTCCCTCCCCCCTTCACCCAAAGTCTCCCCGCCTCCCCCTCAGCCAGTGTTCCTTCACTCTCCCTTCCCCTCCACAGTCCCTTGTCGCCTCGTTTGTTTTGATCGCGTGTTCCTTATTAATATCCGATACTCGGTAATGGAGGTATTATTATGTGACATATGACCCTTTCAAAGCTCCCTAGTGGATCTCTTGACTCCATTGATAATTAAACGAAAAATTCGGGCTGAACGTGGATGTCAAGTGTCCGCATAGAGCCTTTAGCTTACCTCTCGGTTGATTATTAGCGATAGCTATTAATATTTCATAATTTTTTCATTTATCATCAAATACGGATGAGATTTTCTACGGCTGGGTGTCTTTTCATCACAAGTAAAAATATGATAAACTCTTCCGTTTTTCCGATTACCATGGATAAGTTGGGAAAACAATATGAAGCCAGTGACATTTTTTTAGACCTTTCAATTTCATGCTAAAATGTTGTGTCCTTAATAGTGAGAAACTATTTTCCCATCTCCATCTGATTTTATATTCCTTATTAACTTTTAGAGTAATTAACCATATTTCCCGTTAGGTTTACTTAAAAAGAGTAAAAAAGAGGTAAGGAGATAAAGGTAGGCTTCTTTTCATTTAGTCATTCTATTTCAACCTTATGTACCATAAGAATATTTAGTAGAACTATTCAAATAGCTTACATTATAATAAAATCGCTCTAGATTACGAATCAAAGATATTTCATTGGCAGTAGACAAGGGTAATGACAAATATTAACATAATCTAACCATTTTATTTCAGTTGTCAAACATTTAAAAATGATATGACTGAGAGCACTCTGGGAAGGGGGTCTTTGATATGCTTCATAATCAATCACGGCCATATTCGACGTGCACGTAGAAGTTTGAATCAATTAAAACTGTCCGCTTCTCTTTTATTAATCTCAGCACATTATATTACATATTGCTCCTACCGATATTACTGAAATTACTACTTCCACAAGAGTGCAAGAACACAGAGTTTTTAAGCCATCGTCACACATGATATTGTATTTTTTGCATCACTGTTTTGCTCGTGAGAGAACAATCGAGACAAATTCGTTTCCTAGTTTTTACCTATTTCATTGGGAATCATTGAATTAGAGCGGAAGGTCTCTCATTGCAGAAATATTCTCAATGGAGACCGACAAATTTATGATGAAATAATCGAGAGAATACGTCATCATAGGTATCACCGACCACGGATGAATGGTTAACTTTCCAGGATGTGTCGAAATCACGTTTCCCGCCCGAAATCCCGACGGGAAAATGCGGGGGGAAAAAAGGAAAAAACGAACCCGTGTTTCGCAACGCTATGTGCTCCTGCAGCTGCGCTCCAAAAACGAAATCCATTTGCCCCTGATAAGCCTCAGATTAGTGCAACGTGGCAACCTCGGGATTACGCCCAAGATCCACGCCCTTCAACCCTTCTGCTCGAACCCCATAAGCTCCCAGACCCCTTCTATATCCGAAAAAAATAAACTACCTCTTCGAAAAAGCGTCGGAGAAAAAATTATACGCAAGTGTCGTCTAAATGTGAAGGTATATAAATAAATAAGGAAGTAAATAAACAAATAAATATTTATAAACATAAATACACACACACACACACACACACACATATATATATATATATATATATATATATATATATATATATATATATATATATATATATTTATTTATTTATTTATTTATTTATATTTATATGTTTGCGTGTGTGTATACATATATATGTATACGCACGCACACACAGATGGACATTGATATATAAGGAAATAATATCAAAATATATACCCATCCCATGTCTCCACGGCGGTATTTTCCTCCGACCCCTCTGCAGACCGAACGGAAAGAATAAAAAAAAACGCGTAAATAAAAATCCGCACACAAACGCGTGCCCTCTTCCTCCCCTTATGATGCATTTTTTTCCGGAAGCAGTCGACGCAGAAAGATTCTGTTGGAGGGGGAGTGGAAAAGGGGGTAGGTGGATCGGGGGAGGAGGAAGTGAAAAAAAGAAAATGAAAGGGAGACGCTCATATACTCAATCCGTGAATAGGAACGCGCGACTTTTTTGCGCCTTCCTCGGAACCATTCCCGCGCGCTACACCTTTGCCCCGTTCAGTGCCTTCCCACTTAACTCACGAACAATCCCCTCCACTACACGCCCCAGACCATCCCCCTCCTTCCTCCCGCCCCCCCAGCGAACCGGCGAAAGTGGTCTTTTTTCCATCTCCCGTCCTCCTCTCCCACCCCATCTCCTCATACCCCCGTCCCCGGCATCCTCCTGCCGGCAAACCCCCTCCATCACCCACCCCGTCGTGCGCCCAAACCCACACGTCTACAAATCCCTTCTCCCACCCACACCGAGTCCCCACTAGCACGCACGCACGCATTCGTATATGAAGGCGTGCTCCCAGAGCTCTCTCGAAGGATCGAAACTCTCTTGCCCCCCCTCTCTCCAGCTCCGAACGAACCCCCCCCCCCGACACCACATAATCTGTCCCCTCACATTTTCTTTCCTCCTCTCGCCGTCGCGTCTCTCGACTTCCACCAACCCCCGGATACCTTTCATTTATTAAAAAAAATCAACGCCAGAGCCATCCTCCAGGGCCTCTCCCACACACACTAGTATCACCCAACCCTCTTCTCCAATTTTAGTGCTCTTTACCTCCAATCCCATCCGGCAATCCAAGTACACACGCACGAGACGTTTTAATAGAAATTATATATAAACACACACTCACACACACATGAAGATATGGCTGTGGTGCGTGTAGTTGCAAACGCACGCACAAGGAGCGCATGCAAGGTTGCATCGCTTTCTCTCTCTCTCTCTCTCTCTCTCTCTCTCTCTCTCTCTCTCTCCCTCGCCCCTTCTGCCACTAAAGCGCGGCCCTTCCCATCACCCCCTTCCCCTACAAAACTACCTTCGAGAAGGTAGCAACTCCTACTCTGCGCCCTCTTCCCTCACGGTAACAACGCAAGCGGAACACCGACTCCCCTCTACCCCACCGCATCTCTCCCCGCCACCTTTTTCGGAGTGAAATTAAACTGCAATTAGAGTGCGCCTCCATTATGTATGACGCGGGTTGCCTCTCTCTCACTTGGTCGCAGTGAAGAGCGCGCGCGTGCGTGTGTGTGTGTGTGTGTATGTGTGCTTGTGTGCGTGTGTGTGTGTGTGTGCGCTCGTGGAGGAGGATGAGGGCATTAGTGATTCCACGCATCGCGAACCGGTGTGCGGTTTTAAGCCCCCTCCCCTCCCTCTCTACCTCCACCGCCATCCTCCGCCTTACCCTCCCCCGCTACTATCGACCTTCCCTTCATCCTCCCACCCTTCGGAAACTCCCATCCCCTCCCCTCCACATTCCCCACCCACCAACCCCCGCACCCGAACACCGCCTCCGCAACTCCAATGCAAGCTACATGCACTCAGTTCCCTCTTTTTCCTCCGCTTCTTCCCTTTCTCCTCTTTCACCCGCCCCACCCCAACAAACTGTCACTTCATCTTTTCTTGCGTCTCTCTCCCTTCTGCTTATCTCCTCTTTTGCCCGTCTCCTCCCACGATTGTGCTTCCCAATCTTTTGTTTTCGAATAGCTAATTGATCTTTGAAAGTTACGTGTTTGTTTTTAACAGGCGAGCACTCATACGGTTGATGGCACAATGTTTCAACGGCTGTTGCAAACCATGTGCAGTTTAGAAAACCAAGTTTCAGGTACATATACAAATAAAAAAGGGGATTGAGACAGTGTGGTGTCTAACGTACAGGCTGGTTTGAATACCGGAGGCGGCAGATCTTTTTCAGTGGTATCCCGATCCCTACTTGAGGTGCTTTGTGGAGAGCACTTTGAGTGAGTATGACGTCCGTTGGATGGGACGTTAAGCTTCGGAACCCTTGGCGTCTTGTGACAAGCGTAGGCTAATGCCGACGCCGGGTTTCTCTCCACCCATCCTTTCCCATCCGTCCCTAATGGAGCAAATGACCTTAGCTGTCGGTCGCCTCCCATAAATACTACCGCCACTTCTACGAATAAAAAAGCACAAGGGAGAGTACGTAATTAGAATAGGCGTTTCCGCCTTGAAGAAATTGTTACTAAAAGGCACTTCGGGAAGTGTAAAAAGTAAAAGGGAAAGGGAAAATTCTGTGTAAAAAGTTTAGAAGAAATAATTTTCCTCCGGTGGAACAGACCATGGAATATTATCAGTATTCAGGATTGGAAAGCATCAATTGAAGAATGGAAAAATATCATGTAGTAAACGGAGACGAAACTCTAGTGAAAACTGCTACATAATTTAGTCGGAAAATTACGGCAAATATTTTATTGAAATCATTGGAGACACTTGTTTTCAAAGTTATTATAAAAATAATTCTAGGAAAACGATCGCGAGAGTTACTGGATAGCACAAATTAAATTATCAAAGTCTCACAACAAAATTGACAATCAATTCAGACATCAATGACGAAAATAAATGATTTGTTTTCACCTTACCACCAGATGGTAAAATATTAACAGCAAAAACGAATTAAAGTTTATCTTCCAATTGCACTCAATTGGAAAAAAACTTCATCTAAATTTTATCTAGATGTAGCTAATGTTCTGTATTCTACATCTTATTTATCTGTGCAGAGTTTAATCTTTAATATAACATGGGTACTTATAACATGGGTAATTCAGCACAAATAAGGCTAAACACAGAACATAACCGCTTCATTCTGATCCAGCTCTGACTACTTACTGAGCCTTCAAAACAGACAGGAGTTTTTTCGGCTTTTTTTAACGCTACGAATGCAGCTTTAGAGTCGTTCCAATTCATGTTTCTGGAGGTTGATTTTTCCATCACATTTTTTCACACCCACCAAGCCCCCACTTTTCATTTCTTCTCTCGACTTTTAATACCCTGGGGAAGTATTTTATGGATCTCCCCAACACCATTTTGGCATTAACTTGAGATTATAGATACAGATCTGCTCCTCATTTATAATAATGACACAAATGAGGTGAGGATTTTTGCTTCTCACATAATTTTGTAGTCTTTTTAATTTCAACAAAGCATTTTTGAATTTGAGATTTTTTATGACTCCCATTTTTTTGCCCTTTTGTGAGGTTGCCTTTGAGTAACTGGCTTGTTTAAGTTAATCACAAACGCAATCCAACTTTAGAGCGGGTTTGTCAATTTTTTCATCCTCGGGTAGGAAGGTTCTTTTAGTAATTACTGAGAATGCCAAATAAACCATTAGTGAAATTTCAATGAAGAAACTTAAATTAGGGAAGCTTCCAAACTTTATGATTGACGACTTTTTCCGCCTGTAAAAAATATATTATGCTCCCCGAGGTATCACTTTAGTAGAACCGAACAACATTCAGCGGAGTAAAATGAGAAAATATGTGAATGGAAGTAATGTAAAAATTATTTTACAAATATACCATGAACATTTTGTGGCATTAAAATAATAATATCACTATAAGTTAATTTAATGATTATTAAATATTGTAATAGCTCTCCGAGTATCAATATATTCTGTTTTGGGGCCAGCAAAGTGGCATTTAAAAATAAAAAATTAGAATTTACCCATTTTTTCGTTTATACTGATTTTGTTCACCTAATTTCTTCCATTTTTTCTTATTACGTTGCGACAAAAAAACTTTGTAATAAAATAGGGATAGGTGTACCTGATTTTATGATTTTCAATTTGAAAATACTTTATTTTGCCAATTTTATAGATCCAACATTTTTATCTTAATTTGCAATGCATACATTTAAAATATTCTTACCCACAAATTTACGAATAAATTTATTAAAAATTAACTTTTATTTCAGTTTCTCATTCCCGATTTGTAATCAAAATTTATGGACGCTAATCGATCTTGTGTACAAGTGGACCGTGTCATTGCCTATGGTTTATGTCTGTGGTGAAGGGAGTTGGATGAAAATCAAATTGGATGCAAAATCCGCGTGACCCAGCGACGCATGGGATTACAGCAATAGTTTCCGTGAACAGGACGCGAGGACAGCATTTTATAATTGCTTGTTTCATACAAAGTGGGGATGTATGCAGAATTATATTCACCATTTGCGCTGGGAATACATGCTCGTAATATAGGCTTCCTAAAATCTGGAAAATTTGGATGAAATGACAAAGGCAACAATGTCTGGAGAATTCGTTATTTATACCTCAGCATGTGCACAATCCATCAATAACTTTCCAGCATGCGCAGTAAAGTGGTATGAGCTTCAGCACTTCATGGTGAATTTTTACTCCACATCTGTGAATTTCAAATGTCTCAATCTTTTGTAACGTTCTAATTCTTTTAAACGCCAAACAGGGTTATCAATATTAAGACGACTTCTAAGGTGATTTTGAAGATGAGAATAGAAACCAACCAATAAGAACCAAGGCATGCACTATTAATGTGTAATTACAATAACTTGCTACCATATCAAACCTTTCTATTGGCAGGAAAATCAGATTAAAATCAGCATTGAAACATTTGATTTCATTGAACAGGATGTACAAAATATATTATCAAAAAATCAAAATAAGATGTTACTGCACTTACATGAGGAATGCGGAAAGTTTTCGGGAACCATTGGAGATTTTTTAAATAAGGAATCAGAAAAAGTTCAGGGAAAATCAGGTTAATTTGTCAAAAATTATTAACAGAAAAAGGTAAGCTAGACGGAAATCTGGAAGGAATTTGTATTGAAGGAGTCCCCCTCCCTCCTCGAAATGTTTGTCAACTGTCCGAACGTGCAACTATACACCGTCCCGGTGAGTAAAGTCTCGCTTTTACCGGTCATTCTGCATAAGAAACGCATCCAATTGGAAGAAAGAAAAATGGCTGAGGTGGATGCGAGAAGGAGAAACTTAAAACTAGGAGTAAAATTTGAGAACCCCCATTGAGTCACAATGAGAGTAGAAAAGACTACACTTTAGGAATGGCACAGAACATCTGGGTTTAACGTGTGACCCTAAGGGAACTATTGCGGCCCTATTTAAGATTTACAGATTGGATCACCAGGATTAAAAGAGAGAGTAAGTGTTACTGACAGATTCAAATATTTCTTCATACCATGCAGAGTTCAAGATCAAAACCAAATGAAAAGTAACCGTTTCTACTATTTTAGTTTAAAAATTTAAAGGTATACTCGAACTTATTAATTACTGCACAATGTTAATGAGAATTCATGCTTGTAAGTGCTCGTATCTTTATGTTTGTACATGCGTGTATACATGTATGAGTTGGTGTGTGCGTTTGCATAAAAGTACCCGCTTGGGACGCAGATATATATATAAAGGTACTACAGTATCCATTCCAATATCATTCGCAGTTCAACCTGCGGTCGAGTAGTAGTAGTAGTAGTTTTGAGGGGAGGCGACCGACAGCTGAGGTCATTTGCGCCATAGGGGATGGATAGGAAAGGATGAAGGGTGGAGAGAAACCTGGCGTCGGCATTAGCCTACTCTTTGCGAAAGGCGCCAAGGGGTCCGCAGCTTAACGTCCCATCCGACGGACGGCGTACTCACTCAAAGTGTCCTCCACAAAGCACATCAAGTAGGGATCGAGATACCTCTGAAAAATATTCAACACCACCGGGATTTGAACCCGGGTCCTCTGGGTGGGAAGCCAGTACGTTAACCCCCGCACCATCTCGATCCCCCCTGCGGTCAACCCAGAAAGTTTTGATATTAAGATATTCTCACAGTTTCACCCGGGAGGGTTCACCCATATAAATTACGCAAAAATGAACCACAGGCCCCGCTACTACAGGGAGGACGTTCCGCCATTGCTGCTTAAATTTGTCATCGAAAACGAAAATGTGCCAATATTAGTTCAAAATTAGAATCGTATCTTTCCTATGGCTGGCTAAAACAATTCAGCGGCTACATTCATTACCATAGAGTCGTAGTATAAAGGTTTCTGCCTTCATACCACTCTAATAATTTTTTACACTGTCACCTGATTTTGTTATTTTAGGAACGCAAAAATATAACGATCATAATTAGTTTCTCAAAAAAGATCTGAAAATAGGACATCTTGAATTTTACGGACAGGATTGTTCGATTCATTCACATTTGCTCACGAATAAGATTTATTTTTTCCAATAAACTAGCTCGTTACTGACATCAACAACAGTTATATTGACTTTTCATATTTTCACTGCGCCAGAATACAAATACGGATTTAAATTCTAAGAAATGAAGTAAGAGAAATTCCTATATTTGTGCTCAATATATTTTACCTACTATTGAAAGAATTCCTTTTAAGTAATTTAAAAACGTATAACTCTTATAATAACTGATTTTGGCATTAAAAATCCCTAATAACGCTCATTTTAATCATTTTCCGTATTCTTGCACCCTTCCCATTCCTTATTTTTATCTTTTTCAGTTATTTACATAACTAGCATGCAAATGCAGAATTAGCTATTGGTAATTCATAAGCTATTACACGTCCTCCACCTGTCGCTTACGAATGTGCTGCAAAAATTCAATCTCTCTTTTGTATTTATCAAAGTGTCAATAACATAAGAAATGAAGAGTTTCTCGAAAATATGCACGTTGCCAACAGCTGGAGCACAGCCTCCCAAGCACGTACCGAACTCCGTCATACTTTCATCCCTAGTGTACACGCGCTTCGCCTCGTCAATCCGCCATTCATTTTTTTTCATTCCGCTCTCACTAAGTCACTGCCTTTGCATTTCACTCGCTGCTCTTGGTCGCGAGTGAGGGACCAAAAGAGAAATAAGCAAAGTCTTCTCGTGCGCTGGGGCTTCAGACGCCTTTACCCATGCAAGGCTAGCCTCCAAGAAGGGAAATTTCAACTTGTTGAGAGTCACCCACGTCGCCTTTTGAAGACCAAAGCTGACAGCTTCCAAGACTGTACGTCCTTAATGAGGTATGCAACGTTATTATCGTCGCAGGAAGAATTAGGAATGCAAAACTCCTTCTTCATCTCTACGTAAGGTCAACCTAGATTGACCTGGCGGACTGCCAAAATACTTATCGAATAAATTTGGAAAATATTCTGGATTTTCATAAAACAAGAAGTTTAAAGTAAGGGATTGGTCATAAAACATTTTCGCTTAAAATCACCTCATAAATGCTTGACCGAAAATGGAAAGATCCTCACCAGTAAAAACCAAAAATTAAATAAACATGTCAAGCTATATTTAGAATTAAATGGTTTTGAAATTTCGTGCAAATACTCCAAGAATTAATCAACGTAAACACGCACTCTTGAATCAATGAAATTTAAAGTAAAGAGTTAAAAACATTTTTAAGCGGTAATTTTATTCATTGCAAATATAACTAGATATTAATAAGCTAGGTCTTCAAAGAACAAAACAGTATGCTATTCATTTAGCCTTAATTAGAGAATACCTCTCTAGTCCTCACATTGGACTTTTAAGCATGAAAATAATGGTAAACACAATTTCAAAGACCCCAAACTCATTTGGCAAAACAATAAACGTGCAATACTCAACTGCGAAAGTTGAGTGTTTCTCATTCATAAACTTTGTTGAGCATAAATACTCAACAAAGTCTGCGTTGAAATAAAACACTAGACGCGAAATCATTTGTAAGAGCTGCGGGATTAGATGGACGTAGAATAATACTCACTGCTCGGAATGGATTATAAAACAAGTGCCGTTTCTCGAAAAACCTTGCTGGGTGGCCCGTCAAAAGTTGCACCTATACATTATGAATCAATTGTACTCGCTTACCTGAATTTTATAATTACAATATCAGTTTATGGTAAATCAGCTTTTGCGTAATGAAATCCTTAAAAAGACTTCAATTAAACATTAATTAGCATTTAAGTTTTACAATTGGAATGATATGCATGGATGCTTAACTCATGTTTAACAACATAAACCGTTAATACGGCATTAGAATATCATATTTCTTTAGAATATACATGATTGAATACATTCTGGCAGAATAAATATTTATTAAAAATCATTTTCTAGTTTCAATAAATATATCGATGTAATTTCATACTGGAATAATATTTATTATGTATAAATGCATACTTGTATACCTTAGGATGACTTCATTCGAACTCGATATCACAAAATTGCAATATTCACCGAACATTTGTAACATCACTCAAAAATGGTTGACAAAGCTATTAAAAGGTATTGGTGAAGAAAATACCCAGGATATATGTATTTCCATTCGTTGGAACATCATCCTTGTCACAATATTGGCCTAACTTGAAATTCACATCCAATACTGCCTTCCAGCAGTAGCTTGAGGGAAGCTTGAGATAATATTTCTTGAATACAAAATATTTCAAAATTAAACGAAAATAAAAAAAATTAAACGAATTTTACCTTTTAATAAGGTATCATATGCTAATAAATCTAAAGTAAACTGATGAAAATTAAAAAAATACAAATCATTGAACCTTTGTACCAATGAATTAATGTCACGTGAAAATTCAAACCAAAAATAAATATTTATTTATCAAAATTTTCAAAGATAGAAAACAATAAACCTTTAAACAAAAATACGAACGATCATCACCGAAGGAAATTTCAGCCACCAATTAGAAAAGATACCTGGGAACGGTTTGCATTTCACCTACATCCTCAGCAAACTAAGGATCAACCAACATAGGCAGGGTAACATTTAGTTTTAATATTAGAAGCAAAGCTTCCATCAATATCCACAGTCATCAGCCCGAAGGTCGGTTAAAGGCGGGAGGGGAGGGCTCACCCCGCACAGCCCTAAGCTGTGTGAAATTCACAGATTCAAAAGAAAGAAGCGAATTCCGTTCTCTGGGCTAACTACTCGGTTTAGTAAAGTTCTAGGAAACAGAAAATTTCAGCGCTTTAATTTACCACCGTGGAGGCCAGAGGCATCGCCGTAAATCTGAACCCGGGCCCTCTGGTGAATCAGGATGGTGCGGCGGCTAACGTACAGGCTTCCCACCGAGAAGGCACGGGTTCAAATCCTGGAGGCAACCAGTAGTATTCAGAGGTATCCTGATCCCTACTTGAGGTGCTTTGTGGAGAACTCTTGGAGTGAGTTCGACGTCCGCCAAATGGGACGTTAAACTGTTGACCCCTTGGCGCCTTTCGACAAGAGGAGGCTAATATCGACGCCGGGTTTCTCTCCACCCTTCCTTTCCCACTCATCCCTAATAGCGCAAATGACCTTTGCTTTCGGTCGCCTCCCATAAAAACTACTCGAATGCTCCAGTCATTAAGCTACCACGCCATCCAGATAAAATCTTGTGAATCACGATTCGTAGACCGGATTCTTCGGCACGGTATATTAATGTAAAGGGAGTGATTTTCTCCCATGCTTTTCAACAGCTTTTATTTAATCAGGCAAATGGAGCCCGGCTCATCCGGGACTCACCGAAATAAATTATTGCGACTTCTTTCAGCCGAGAAATACCTTCGATGAGCGCTGCGTGAGCTTCCCTATTATTCGAACCCGACACCGCACGTCATGGGGGCGCGTGACGGTGATTCACGGGGCGCGTTAAATCATCTCCGGGTGGCGTCCTCACGAATTGAAGTGGTTTCTTATGTTACGAGAACTCCCGCGCGAGTCGCTCCTCCCGTGGGAAACACCTGCCGGGGTCAGGTGTTCTTCCGGACGTCGTGGCTTGCGGGATGGTATGCTAGTACCTTCCCTTCCGCACGAACAACGCTGGCCAGGGGCGGACAAATTTTAACGAGCACCTTTAAGGGCGACCGCGTGCGGAAGGGGAATGGAAATTGCGAGTAAGACGATGTTTCTTTTATTTCTTTATTTTTTTCGCCGCTCCCAAAGGCAATGCTCACGAACCGTAAGCCACTTTGATCTCCCGCACTCTTTTTCAAACACCCAGGTTCCTCCGGTAAGCCTTCCTTTTCTCTCCTTCCTTCCCACTCGCCCACACCCCCTTCCCCACCGAAGAACCTTCCATCTTCCCCCCTCTTTACTGTCTGCCGGCACCCGAAAACTCAATCCCGCAAAATGCGGGCATAAATCAATCCGGCCTGGGACCGTCAGGACCCCGCCCCAGCCCCCCGCCCCCCATTCCGCCCCTTCTCATTTCCCTCCATCCCTCCCTTTCTCTCAATCTCAACCGATGGAGGTCTGCACTAGAAGGGAGTTTGAAGTGACCCTCCCCAACCGACCTCACCTCGGATTATATGTCTGGATGTTTCCCAAGCACCGGAGTGGGACAGAAGCGAACGATATATTTGAGCTGACTTTCCTGTTGAGCTCCAATGACTAATGACCACTATGATGAAAGCAAAGAATCATTTATTCAATTTAACTGCCTAAAATATTTCAAACATCCACTGCTTCACTCTAATGCCAAATAAAGTCGTACAAGACTACTCCTGTATTACAAATTTAAAATGCTTATTTTAAATCTTCACTCGAAAAAACCCATTATTGTAACATGATGTCGTGTCGTGCAACTCAGCTTCGGCAAGAGAGTATCGTTTACTTGTGGCGAAGTATTTCTTGAAAATCCACTAATTTCAATTTTCTTGCTGATCTTTGGAGCCAAGAATCATATGAGAATAAGGCAAGGCCCGCAGCTGTTTATTTCTGCAGGTAAACTATGCATAGCCTCTATTTTTCGTAATTTTGTGATATTAACATCTTTGACGTCGTTGGAAGAAATAATTTTATAATTGTTCATCATTATCTTTTGATGAAATAGTACTTTGAAATCTCATAAAAATATTCACTCAGTCATTGTAGACAAACGAAATGTTGGCATGAGGGTGTATAATATAAAAAACTGAACCAAAATGATTACATCGGGAATAATTGCACTTCATTCCCCCGAAATAATTCACGACCGTAGGAACATCAAAGTGAAGGTGACACTTTAAAATAATTTTTTTTTAGACTTCTTTGCAACATTTCTATTGATGGTGTCCTAAGAACCCCAAAACCATAGGTACCCACGCAGTTTTCCGCAGATTTCAATGTAAATCATCGCATATAATTTAAAGCAGACTAATATATGAGCTACAGGTAAACTGAATAAGTTCAACATAGCCTTTGTTTCCTATTATTGGTAAAAACGTCAACCAAAAGTCAATATCAACGTTTATTTTGACCAAAAAGATGATTGGAACTAGTGACACGTGAAGTGTACACCTGGCTGACAAATGAGCTCTTGTCAAACCGGCTTCTTTGTTTTAAATATTTGTCCATTTTTCGCATTCTCATTACACTCACACTCTTATTTCACTCACATTAGATTATTAATTCATATCACCTTCCCGTTTAATCCTCGAGATGGCTTCTGCCTTTCTTTGGCCTACATCTACGCCCAAATT
Organism: Hetaerina americana; assembly: GCF_022747635.1. NCBI lineage: Eukaryota > Metazoa > Arthropoda > Insecta > Odonata > Calopterygidae > Hetaerina > Hetaerina americana. The sequence goes on from NW_027286070.1 coordinate 57,329,575, forward strand.
TGCAATTTACAAACGCTCCCGACATTCACCCCTCGGTCTCGCTTTTGCGCAACTAACTGTAAATTAACCCATTTACCTCCTGCGCCGGTACGTCCGCCTATTACCCGTCAAATGCACGCATCGTAAGCTACGATGGGAAATTACCTCGATGAGACAACACTTTCCGGTCTTCCTCAGTCTCGTTAAATGAATTTCCCCTCATCATGAAGCGACATTTCATCAGTGTTACTTTAATTTATGAATATGGAGGTATATTAAACGTATCTACTACTAATCAGGATGGTAGTAGTAGTAGTTTTGAGGGGAGGCGACCGACAGCTAAGGTCATTTGCGCCATAGGGGATGGACAGGAAAGGATGAAGGGTGGAGAGAAACCCGGCGTCGGCATTAGCCTACTCTTTACGAAAGGCGCCAAGGGGTCCGCAGTTTAACGTCCCATCCGACGGACGGCGTACTTACTCAAAGTGCCCTCCACAAAGCACCTCAAGTAGGGATCGAGATACCTCTGAAAAATATTCAACACCGCCGGGATTTGAACCCGCGCCCTCAGGGTGGGAAGCCTGTACGTTAGCCACCGCACCATCTCGATCCCCTAATCAGGATGGTAAAAACTTGTAAACCAATTGACAATTTTGCAGTCGTAAGTAGAAATTATTAGGGGAGACTGCCGACAGCTAAGATCATATCATGCCTTAAGGGATAGGTGGGTGATTGAGAATGGTTGGATATTTAGGAAATAGATGGATTTCAGGCATTGGTAAAAAAATCCGGCGTCGATATTAACCTGCTGTTAACGGACGTCGCCAAGTGATTCAAAATTAAATGGAGAGAGATTATTGTAACGGGAAGAGACTCAGAATGTATTTCAGAGATATACTACTGAAAAATCCTGTCTCACCTCCGGGAATAGAACCCGTGCTCTAGGGGTGAGAAGCCAGTACATTAGCCATTCCGACCCTTTGAGGAATATTTCAAAAAAATAACTCTTGTTCTTGCCCAGTGGACTGCACACGATATCTATTCTACGTTTTCTACATTTCATAAGAATGTCTAAAAATAACGCTGAGGAAAAAATTGAATCAAAGTAAATTTATTTCAATTATAAGAAATAAAACTAGGCTAAATTACCCTCGCGTATCTTCTCAGTCCTCTCGTTAACTCTATTCTTCTTGCAGAGCGATATTTTAATCCTATATTGTTCAGCTTCTCTTTAATGATAAACTGCACACTAAGCCCTCTCTTGACATTGTTTCATCTCTTGAGAGATAATTGGTAAACACGCATTGGAAGATGGAAGACGATCCGGATACTTACGGCTGGTGTGCTCTGCAGATTTCTGTAGATCTGAAAGTCACGCACACATACACACACTCATTCAGGAAGTGCTTACGCTAATGGGAAGACAAAAGGATTATGCACGGCGGGCCTAGTCCATGCCTCTTCGCTAATTAAATTCTCATTCTGCTTCGCGCTACTCTCATTTCGTAAGCAAGACAGCTTCCTCAAAATCATAATGGAGGATGGTCCGTAATTGTCTGCAAGTCTCAAGCATTAAGGCTCTCTAGTTATCTGCTAATTAATACAGTGTCTAATTTATATGATATCTATAAATATTAAAGTCCACTTTATTATTTATCGTTTTGATATTTTACTGGTTTTAACTCTTCGTTTTCCTTGTACTTTTCTAACTTCAATGGCATTTATGATCTACGCAATGTCGTCGCCTATAATTATGTTATTGAAATATAATAATTTGTTAAAATTCAACCGTACCATGTAAGGGACCCAATTTTTTAAAGTATATTATATATATATATATATATATATATATATATATATATATATATTCCTTTAATACTATGGTGAGTTGCTATAAAATATGACCATATCAAAATAAAGCAACGTCCATAATACCCGCTCATATAGTATAAGGCCACATTATATTAGTAATAGCATAATTCATAAGGATATTTTGATCCTTTTTTCATATTCATCATGGGCAGAATATGTTACCATTACAATAATACCATGAAAATATTGAATTTGTCAATAGAAAGAATGATTTAGATGCTGAAACAACCAGCATTTGTCGTGCTGGAAGACGCATTTGTTCATAAATCATGTGTATATGTTAAACGGGTCAACTCTGACTTACTAATCTTAAAATTGCGAAAGCCTCTACTTCCATTAAATCAGAGAAGAGAATCACGAATGCATTATATCCCTTCCATTTAAATCACGTAACAGAAGGAACATGATAAAAAAATGAAGTCCGAGCTAACCATTTGCCGCTAATATGACCTAGGGTCATAAAGAGTGAATCCATCTTATGAATACCATTCTTGATTATGATGTTTAGAGTAGATAAGTTGAAATTTCGTAATAATAATCATATTCTTCAGCCTTGCCCTCTAACTATGTAAAGACATAAATCTCTAGGAAAAGAATAGAGGAACGACTGCGACGAAATGTGTAGAAACCAACCCCATTTCAAAAATTGACGTATTTTAAACTAAACTGGTTTTATCTCTCCCTCTACACAATGACCCATTCAACTGCGAAGGCAATATTTTTATGTGTATACGTACGTATATTAAGCCATCTGAACAAAAACTCTATGGAAAGAAGCGAACACGTTTAACACAGCAGTGACAGGGGATTCCAATTAGCACAAACGATAGCGAATAGTGTAACTCTTTTACCGTAAAATATTTTGGGGTTACCCAAGATAAATGGATTTTTCAACGGTAACGCCCTACGTTCGACACAAACCGGATATTTGATGGATTGATATTTTATATCAAAATAATTATATGTAAGGTAGGCATCACTGTAGGTATGATTCACCACAAAAACTTAGCATTCAATGGGTTTAGTATTTTCATTAAAACCTATAGAAACAGGTTTTTTTTTACCAAATATGATACATGAATTTTTTTAGAACCTTTAAATATCACGGTTTGAAAAAAAATATGTACCTATTCGCTTTGAAGTGAATTCTTTTGCAAATTCTACAAAGTAGATTTGCTGTAATTAGGAGTATGGAATCCCATTTGAAAATGATATTAATAATACAGAAAATAAAATTAATGTTTTAATAGTAAGTTTATACGGTATCGCTTCGCTATGAGCGGTATAGGTTCAGTATAAAACGCTTAAATTTTGCTGTTTGATTATTATTTTGTATTCAGGAAAGAGCTTATATATCTATGGTAGTATCACACTGCAAAATAAAACATAAATGTTTGCTTTCAATTGATGTCGGACTTTTCAATATATTATGCATTAATTTACAGGAATTGAATTGTTCTTTAAAGAAAAACAATCGGATAAACAAGGTAACAAAAATCGAAGGAAGAAAACAATGAAACTATAAAAAAGCAATTGGCTCTTGGTTAAGGGCCGAGAAAACGATGAAAATTCACTTTCCCGAGGGAATCGCTGTTTCCTTTTGGAAGACAAAATGATACGTATGATCAAATTTCTTCAACCATACATTCTAGCCAAATAATTTGATCAAGTCCTTATCAGACTGGTAAATGATGCCCATGAATTTGGTTGGAATACTATGTACTATACTTGAAAACATTCGACATAACTTTTGGCCAGGTAATGAGGACAAATAGAAATATTCGAGATTTTAATATCACGTTGATATATTTATTCTTGAAAGACGAAGTTAAGGGAACGAAAAAATGAAAGAAGAAAAAGGAAGGCGTGCGCTCATCGGATGAACCACGGAGGAGAAACGCACTCCCAGCCTCCAAAATACAAACATTGCACCCGTGGTGGGAATGAAAAGAAAGTAAGACTAACGATACCCAAAATAACAAATCAACACTATTTTCCCTCAACTCATTAGGAAAAATGTATTTGATCAAGGGGAAAAAATATACTCTAAATACGTAATCACCGGCAACTTCAGCGTTTAATCGAAGCATTGGACGAGGTCGTTTCGGGGGAAACAGTCATAGTCCGCTGAACCCCTCGGGAAATTAATGATCCGTCGTCAAATTCCGTCAACGAAAACGCCCGCCACAAAAAATACTTTTATGCAACGTGGCATCGTTAGGTCGCCGGCTCTCTCTACCGCTGTGATATGTTTTTAGAAAGAGAGATCACGTGAACGTGCATGGTTTTGTGCACGTTTTTCTGCGAGTGCGCCCGTGCGCTCGGATTTTTGCAACGGACGGGACAAACTTAGCGTAGGCTTGTGCGTATTTACATGCGTGCGTGTGTGTGTTTGCCCGCAAGCTAAACCAGCCCGATGCGCGCGCGAGTTATGTGCGTCACCAGAAATTAAGACCCGGCACGCGAGGAATATGAATGACATATATTGCTTCCGGTTCACTGGGTGACAAATATTTAAGCAATCCCACTACACGCGGCCCCACATATCAAGCTCGATGGACCATGGCTCATGTGCTCATGGCTCTCTCTCTCTCTTTTCCATTCTCCCAACTGATCCCTTCTCCCCACTATCCCCTTTTCGCATTCCCTCCCTCCACTCTCCTTCCCTGCACCCCTAAGCATTAAAAAAATATGTGCCACGCCGACCCACGCAACACACCCTCACTCTCTAGACTCATCCTCTTCTACCCATTTCCCTCCACCTCCGTATTATCCAACCATTATCTTTTCTTCGCAACGATAAGCAAAGCATGTGAGTCGGATTCTGGGGGAGGGGAGGTGGGAGATCGCGCATGGGAGTATAGAGAGTTAAGGGCGGACCGGAGGGCAGGTTTGCGGCCACGGAGCGAGGAGTGAGAGGGAGAGAGAGATGAGAGGAGGTGGGCGAAGAGGTACGGATTTTTACGTTGAAAAACATGAACGGGGGAGGGTTACCGGGTAGGGAAAAGTAAAACTTGGGAATATTAAAATAAATACAGGACAAAAAGAATAAAACTAGGGATAAAAAAATTGGGTGGGAATAAAAATAACAAAATAAGGGGGCGGAGGAAGCATGAGCTACACGGTTAGCCGCTAGCTTTACGGTTTGTCGAGCCTCTTCCGAGTCTAGACGGGAAAAATTATGTTCCGCCCCCAACATAAATATGTCCTCGGGTTTTCGATACCTGTTATTCAAAAGGGCGAATGAGGGAGGAAGAGAGATAAATATGAGAGGGAACCAGAGAGGGTGGGAGACAGAAATTAATGCCCCGTGGGAACGAAAGCAATGATGGAACACTCCCTTTAAGAGGCTTTTTGTATTGCGTTTGTTCTATTTTTAAGCGAGGCAGTATCGATCCGTCAAACATATCTCTATATATATTAACTCAAAATTTCAAATAGAAATGGAAAATGTTGCTGCCAACTCCATCACGCAGGTCACGTTCCTCGTGAAACACACGTATTCCCATCAAGTCAAGAATGGCAAACATTTCTTTTTTTCTCAAGAATCCCGTTTCACGTAAAAAAATTCCAACTGATTCAGGCTTACGTGGAAAAGTCACTTAAGTTAGCAATGTGGAAGCATATGAAATTTTATGTTCAGCCCCTTTATTAAAGAACAAGCGTATCATTTTTTATATACCATTCAATGTGTAGAGTGTTTTACTCTTCATGGATATAAAATAATTAGCTCGAACCAAATAGTTCATCGAATGAAAAATTATCAACGTATCTAATGTGAAATGTCCCTCCATTTCAATGGTTATTAGTTATGGCTGTCAGGGCCATTGAAGAAAATTATGTTTCTGCGAATAAATTAACTTTTATTTTCCATCTGGGAAATGATAAAATGAAGCTTTAATCATTTCAGCTGATTAAATCTGGACAAAAGGACGGCAATGGCTGACTCATTCAACGGCACAATTCTTTTGTACAGACCGAATGTCATGCTCATTTTCAAGCCGCAGACTTCGTGGCAGATTAATCAGGGCAGTCAACCTCGTCAATGCAACAACGCATTACAATTACCAAACAATGGATATCTCCCTCCAAAACGATATATAAAGAGAGAGAGGGAGAGGCTGCAGGCAGTGGGGAGGACCAAGGAAAAACATTATATTATATATATATATATATATATATATATATATATATATATATATATATATATATATATATATATATATGCTCACATTAGCCGCAAATAAGCCAGGCGGTTCACGATAATACGCCTCCGAACTCCTCGTGCTGCTCCCTTGACCACAGTTCACCATGAATAGCAGTAGCGGTGGGGGTATTAGTTAAAAGGTTATATTTGCGTGGAATACAAAGGTTTACTCGTTTTCTGCGAACTCGGAGGGGATTTCGCTTCACGCTCAGCCTTGCGCAATCGGGAAAGGAACCGTCCGGGAGAACGAACGGACGAAAATACAGCTCTAGGCCCAACTCAGCCCCCTCTCCTTCCTCCGCCCCTGCGTCCGAAAAATACCTAGCGGACTGATCTCCTCCCTTATTGCCACCATCGTGCACCGATGTGCTCCATTCACTCCCGAACCAACCGAATGTCCCAAGGCGAAACCCCTGGCAACCAGGTGTAGCAGTGTTCAGCAGTAATTAATGAATATCACCTCAATTGAGTAAATGAAACGTTGATAGCAGAACTCGTGAGTGCCAAAATAAGTTTCAGATTTCGAAATTTTATCTTTTCCATATATCATATATGTCCTCGTAGCTAAAATTAGCATCATAAAAGTTATATACGAACGCGTCTACAGCATCGCAAATGGTTACGACACTAATAATATACGAGTACTCGTATGGTGAAAATGAGGTAAATTCTAGCTTTCGGACATGGAAATTCACGGTATTGAGAAACTATCCCTATATATAATGCCAGTTTCGTGCAGAGATCAAAGCCCCAAGAAACATGACGACAAAAAAATCCAACTATAATTTCAAGAGAAATTAAATGCGACATGAAACGTTAGCAAGAAACCAAATAATAATATTTGATGCTGCGGAAATACCTCCTATCTCATTGATCGTTTTTGACTAACGAGACCTGCTCAAAAACTTCCCGAATTTTTCCATTTAAAAAAATACTTCACTAACAAATTATTGGTCAGGGTACCCTTAAAAATAGTCTCCTCCTCAACGTATACACTTATTTAAACAGTGTTTCCACTTTTTGAAATAGTCCTCGAACGCTTCTTCCGGAATGCTCATAAGCTCCCCCATCACATTTTTCTCTATCACTAGAATGGTGGCGTACCTTTTTCTCTGAGCGGGTTTTTAATTTTGGGAACTGACAAAAGTTACATGGAGCCAAGTCTAGTGAGTAGGGAGGGTGGGGAGGCACAGTGGTCTTGTTATTGGCTAAAAACTCACTAGTTCTGGGAGACGAATGAGCCGCCGCGTTGTCGTGGCGAAAAAACCACTCGCCGCTCCTCCAAAGTTTCGGCCGTGTTCGCCTAAGTCTCTCTTAGGCGTTTCATAACCCTCAGATAGTACTCCGTGTTGAATGTCTGGCTTTTCGGTAGGTATTCGTGGTGATCAACCCTCTTTGCATGGAACAGTCACCACCATCAATGGGATCTCACGTCTTACATTTCGTAGCTGGGTACTTAATGATCACGACAATTCATAATTGTCTTTGGCATCACCTAGTGGAGCGTGACGATTTCACATAGGTGGAGAGTGGTTGTGCTCCAAAAGCATGAATTTACTGACTAAAAATATTCCCCGAAAATATTTAAGTGGGCAAAAATCGAATAGCATCGTCCACACAGATGCGATCACTGGAGACTTTCCACGCGATAATGGACATACTCTCGTTTTCCCCTTTTCTGTTTAACAACATGTATCTAACAACAGAACGTGTATTTAATGCTCAACGAGGAAATTTATGTAAACTGTTCACTTTTAATTTGTCGTACCCTGAGATCTAAATATAAATGACTGTTTTTACTTCGCACTTTTTAATAATGCCTAGTATTTTATGAAACTTTGAGAATTCATAAAAACTAGTTTGTTGAGTGACGCATGACATTCTATAAAGTTTTATATGATTTTTTGATAGAAAATAGTGTTTCCAGATTAATTTCTTACATTTTATGAATACTCGCATCTACGAACAGATTTCTGACGAAATATGATGCCCTAAAAATGGTCTATGAAAGTATATATAACATTCATCTTTTACTCATACTTCGATCCTTTAAAGTTCTGCAAACAGAAAAACTGACACCTATGATATGATAAAAATAAATATTGAAAAATAAAAATTGAAAATAACGCCGTTTCCGTCTCTGTTACCTTGAACCACTAATCTTCTCCATTCGGTTCGGTTTATAATCCAGCAAACACGACCAGAAACCTCTCAGGAGAGTTTCTCTGCTCAACCTTACAAATATAATACGCTGTGACGTTTCGGAAGGAGACCGAAAGCAATTCTGTGACACTTTATTCACAATCTGACAATCTAAGTTGGCCTCTGAAGTATTTATTAAACTACAAATATGTAATTAAACTTTCTTTTTTCATATAAAAGCCTCTTAAAACCTTAATAGATCTTTTAATAGGATTCTGTTTCTCAAACTACTGAAGAGATACAAATATTGAGAATTTAGGCATTTTATTTTTCCGGATTTACTTCAATTTATAATATTTTTCAAATATAATATAGCCAGGACACTATTAAATAATTCTTTTCTCTCACAGAAAAAAATAAGATACCTTTGCCTTAGCTTTCGAATCTAGTCATTTTATACATGTATACATAACCTCAGTAACTTCATTTCTAAGTACACAATACTCCGCAGGCCACCGCAAAGACGTGTTGCGTGGAGTGGTAGGGCATACACACACAACCATTGGTTCCTACATGTATTTAAATATACATTTTAGGTCATATACGAACATATATAGATACATACATATCTATATCATGAAATCATATCTCTCTAAAATCTGTCTTTCTTGCCCTCTTGGTGAGTCAAGGGGGTTCAACCTGATAACTCTACCCTATGCGTGACGCTCACATTCTTGTAGCAATTTTTAACAAATTTAGCGAATTTTCTCTTAAAATTTTCCTATTCCTTCATTAGCGCTTTTTCCCATTTATCCCAAATAATTACCTCGGAGCTTAAATGAGGAAAAATACAGCGAATTACTCGTAACTGTCCTCTCATACATTTTCTTATACCTTATAGTTTTCTACAACTAGTCAAATAAAACCTAGTCTCTTTAGAATTGACCCTTCCTTTTTCTTTACTTCTACCTTCTTTGTTTCCAATCATCCCAAGCAAATAATCAATACGTTTCTTTTCTAATCATATACGGTTTACTGAATGTATTTACTATTTTTATGACATTTCTCTTCTTTACCCAGCTTTCTTTTTTAATCATTTTCATTTAGCCTTGTAAATACTACATATATCCGTATTTCCTTATAAATCGAAGGTTTCGAGTCACGAGTGATGTATGCTGAACTGCTTTCCTCATACTTTCATTTAATAATTGCCTCTCCTAATACGAGCATGTTTAAACCAAACATTTTTCTTTTGTTAGAAAATTAGAAACTGTATCAAAAGAAATCTCTTCGCAAATTTCTCTCAGTATAGCCTCTTATATCCCTCGAGGAAGAATAATCAGTCTACAAATTTACAAGCTTCAGCTTTGCGGTTCGAATATTAATAATGAAGCTGAAAATTTGATTAATAGCTGACTTTAGACTCAACTGCCGGCCGCGGTGGCGGCGGGGTAACGTCCTCGTCTGCCATTCCAAGGGTCGCGGGTTCGATTCCCGCCTGGGTGAGTTTCCCTCCATCTAGGGCTTGGGTGTTTGTAAATGTGTCCATTGTTATCGTTGTTAATAGTGCTGTTTCAAAATGTGCTGTTTTCGGACTTATACTGAATATTTAAAAAAAAAAAACTCTACTGAGCATTGAGTGCACAATATCTCACCAGATGGGCCAGTTCCTATTTACGTGCCGAATGCGATTTCTTTTAAAGTTCCCGTACCCACAAATTCACTGATACTTTTTCTCTATCTTACAAGCAAGGGTCATTCGATCAGCACTGGGTTTGAAATGGCCTTCGAATGAGCGTAATGTAACCAGCTACACTATCACGTCGTAGAAAAATGTTAAACACCGCTGTAGATACGTAAGTTGCAAGTATAAAAGCTCAGTGTATATAGCATTTTTAATGCATTGCTGATCACATAACATTATAACCACAATAGTCTAAGTACTAGAGAACACAATTTTTCTCTGTTTTCACCATACAATTACTTGAGTAACATTCTCCAAGTCATGCTGCACATTGGATTTCCAATCCCGTAAGGAAAGTGGGAAATATTTTGGTGTTTCGAGAGGACCTGGACTGTATTGGCGACTTAAGCAAGCGCCCCAGCAGCCAATCCCACTTCGTCGCCGTCAACTAAGTTTTTCAAATTCCTGAAAGCTCTCCCACGCCCTCCTCCCATCGTGAAGCGGAGGGGTGGGGTACGACGGTGTGCGTGGGGGGGGGGAGGGTGCGCACACACACACACACACCGGGAGAATCTAACTCCGACGAATGCACTTAACCCGTGAAATGGGATTTAGAGAAAATGGTCTTGCTCAACAAAGTATAGTGGAAAATCGATGAGCGGCAAAATTGCCCGCGGAAAATTGATTACTGCAACAAACAAAATTAGGCCCACTCGATTGTGCTTGAGTTCGAGGAGAAACTTAGGTGAGTCACCGCGGGGATGGTGGGGGAGGGCAAGGGAGGACGCTTTTGTGAAGCACTGCAGCATTTTCAAACTTTTTCCGTCAACAGCTGCAGTGGAAATCGATTACTCCAAGGAAAGTTTCGTAGCTCGTGGGAATGCAGTCATGTGTTTACGGGGAAACGAAATGACTATATTCCAAATTGTGGTTATAAATCGTTTTTTTAGTCACATAGCAAGCCTATCTTCCCTCGGATATGAAAAGAATAATTCAACCCTAAAGGTACAAATAATTTAAATTATAAAACCACACAGGTCATCGTATTAAGAGTGGAGGTAAAATGGAAACCAATAGCGTATATATGTATAGCCTTTCCAACTACGCCTTAATATTTATAGAGAGCTTTAAAAATGTAAATGCATATCAGAAAGAGTGATTATATTGCACGCAATACTACTAACGTGATAGCTTTAGAAACCAATTAACATTTCCTGGCATTTTAAAAAAAATTCATTTCTCAGACATTGAATTTATTTGACCTACCCTTAAAGGCGAGGAAAATGATTACGTGATGCTTAATATATTAAATGCATATCAATAACTATAAATCAATGGAATTTTGCATTGATGAAGTCAAAAATTTTGAGATTTAGAGGGGTAGGTAACAAATAATTTTGTTGCAATGATACTGCCACATTGAAAACTAAAAAATAACGTATAAAATAAAAGAAAAACTTTATAGATATCAATACATTTAGTGATCAATGCCATTTAATGACTTTTTAAACAAACGAGGAGTGGGAGATAGCTTCAGGCGTCACTTTGTGGAAACGATACATATTGCAAAGGAAACACTTGGTTTTTCCACATAAAATATTTATTCACGACCTAGGTTTCGACGCTCAGCGTCATCTTCAGGTCCACCTGAAGATGACGCTGAGCGTCGAAACCTAGGTCGTGAATAAATATTTTATGTGGAAAAACCAAGTGTTTCCTTTGCAAACGAGGAGTGCCAATATGGGGAAATTAGTGGGGCTTTCAGTGAAAATCAAAATAATCCAGGCCCAGCATATCTATTATTTTTCTCCTATAACTTACTAGCCTAATGCCTTCCTTCTCTCACCATAACTAGTACTTTTTGTTTGTTTACCCATCCGCCCATTTCACCCTTTCATTTATTTCCTATAACCACATTTCTAAAACCTTGAACCCATATCAATATTTTTGATCCAACGACCATGTTATTTCACCGCACTAAACCAGGATCTATAAAAGGGTCTTCCCCAAACTTTTCTAAAAATAATGACGCAAGTTTCCCTGTCATAAAGCTCCTTCCTCGTGAAAGCTTCTTTGCCTAACGCAATTCTTCTCCTGATGTCCCCACTACTTAGACCAGCTTGGCGCAAAATAATTTCAAGAAGGGTAAACTTTTCCACCTGCTTCAATTTTTGCCCTCCTCTTTAAACGTTTAAATTAGCCTTACCCTTTCTCGAAAAACTCATAAGCTTTCTTTTGTTTACCTTCATCTTCATCCCGTTCCTATCACACGCTTAGCAATGATTGTAACTCCTTGTCTGACTGACTAAAGGAAAGTTAGTCATCCACGAACCTAACTGATTTTATGGATCCCCTACCAATTTTTATCTCTATCTAGTATTCTATCCATGCCAATTTTTCTATTTCCTCCAATATACGTTGAAAATGATGGGTGAAAATGGTCACCCGCCTCTTATCCTTCTTCCTAAGATTCTTTATCATGACTTGCTATTCATTCTTATTTCCTAATGGTTCTTCCACCTTTCTGTGCAGTGAACCTCCCTTTGTAAACTCTCCTTAGTCTCGCACTGCGTCCTCCACCACGCTTCTTTCGCCCTATGCTTCCCACCTACGTTTATTATTTAACTTTTTGTGCTAACGTCTTCTGAATTCTTTGTTCAAATTCCTTTTATCGTCTCTCTATCTCATCACCTTTTTTTAAAACAAAGTTTTCCTCGATCTTTTACTATTCACTATTTCTACTGTTTTTTTGCGATTTTTGATATCCCTTCGTTGATATGGCCCCATATTTCATCTATTTTATCCGTCTGTCTACCCCCTCTCTAAATCATTTCTACAGCCATCTGGAGTTCCATTCTTTTCAATTGTATTTTAAATAGAGCTCTTTCATTCCATTGCGTCCATTACCTTCCTCCTTTCCCGTCTCTTAGTTCCTGATCCTACCGTTAATTAGTGCTAAATTATGACCTAAAACCGCAAACGCTCCCGGAAAACTGTTCGAATCGATAACGCTGTTTAAGTCTGTGCTTAAACAAAACATAGTATACCTGATGTATCCATGATTATCTGAGCATTTTCCAAGTAAACCATTGCCTAATGTGGAGTTTGAACTAAGTTTTCTTCATGATGAAACACTGCCTCCAGCATAACTCTACTGCTTTCTCGCCACTGTCATTAGCCATTCCTTGTTCCCAAACGGTCGTCCTCTTATCTCACTACCATCTCTCCCTTAACCCACCTGCAAATATTTCCTTCCGGGAACTCACGCATTTCTCTCTTCTAATTAACAGTATTTCCTTTCCATTCCTTCCTTCCTAGGGTTACGTGTTGGTATTTAGATCAGAATAATGACCAATTTAGTTGGTTCATCTTTTATTTCTAATAATACTCTATCAATCTCGAGCTGTGTGTTTACTACGCTTCTTCCGATCTTTATTACACACTATGTACTTCCTTACCTCACTGACTCTCCAACTCTTTCCACTGTTTATTACTTTAAAATTATCGCTCCAGTAATCACCACTCTCTTTCCACCTAACCTCGCACATCCCTAAAAAATCTTTATTTCCTCTCTCCATCTATCGCTTTTTATTTCCAAATTATCCTGTTCTCAACATCGTCTTAGTATTTGAAATGCCTTATGTTACTAGTTCGGTCCTTTTCTGTGTCTTATTTGCAGATTCGATTCTGCTCTGCCAGGATTATGTGTTATGACGCTGCTGGAAACCTAGCCTCTTCCACTGCCGGGAACGACGCATGTCCTAGTTGGTCGGATCACCTAGTCGCCAAGTCATATATACGAGTATATATGTTGTTATATATGTACATGTTGACCAACGTAAGGTCGTAAGCCTCCCGTCCGCTTTCCATTTAGTGTTTTTAACATGAAACCATTATCACTGGCCCACTGCGGTCAGACGCCTCACGCAGCTGTCTCACCAAGGAGCAGAGGCTTCGCGGAATGCTTGTCGGCTGATTCCTACCCTTCGACCTACCTTAGATGGGCAACACTGACGGGAGCAATTATCATTTCTCCTGGCAGTAAAGAAACAATGATCGTCAAAAGCACAATGTCTTCCACAAATCTGTTGTGCGTGGTGGATACATAATTGGTGTATGTCGATGTTGTAATAGTGGTAATCTCCTGGATAAGGAATATCAATCAATGAAATTTATTATACATTTATTCCTTTCATAGCATATACTTTTCTCAAATTACATAATCTAATATTTATGCGAGACTTAGCATCATGCTCATTCTTCCAAAGTCATTTGTTTGTTTGGGGAAGTCAATTTAACTTACAGGTAAATGTAAACCTGTAAATGTGAAATCAATGAATTATCTCTTAATTTGTACTTAATTTCATTATTATGCATTAAGTTCATGCGCATGTGATAATTAAAAAAATTACTATCGTGAAAAGCTTAAAGCTATGAAAACAAATGTGATTGTGGTGACAAAAAGAGAACCTGAGCTGTTCAAACTCTCATAATATTTTGGTAACATTATGAGATGGCGGTACAATGAAAAATTATTAAGTTTCTCTAGATCTTGGGTGCTTTATTTTAACTAAAACATTAAAGCATACAAAACCTTTGATAAAGATTAGGCCCAAATTAGAAAGTGTTTGCTTGAAATCCCATTTAAGTTGAATTGGCAAACCCAAACAAAACAATATCCTTGAGGACCAGGCTATATGTTCTCATCTCATTTATCTCAATCTTAAGTTGCATGACTTGAGTTGAAATTCAGTTGTAAAAGCAATAAACGCAGCATTGGGTAATTGCTTCACATTTTTAATCTTAATTATTATTATAATTTTTTTATGATTATTGAGTAGATTTGGTTGAAATATTCTATGCAATGCTTGTAATTTCCATACTTAACTGTTGATCTATACATGCCAGAAATGACAGAACAATCCAAATAATTTTTCATAACTTAATCGGCGATCTGACCACTGCAACAAGACCCAAATGTAAGCAATATTTTATACCTTCTCCGTTGAAATAAATGCAATGCGCTTCGTTTCCCACATCAAATCTCAAAGGTAAAATACGATACTATAAACGTGTGATGTTCTTTTCGGCTGCAGACTCCTAAATCAAATGGTAATACAATGGGTGGAAGAGGCAATGAAGCTGGAATCAATGAAAGAATAAATTCGTAAATCCTGTGGGAATAATTGAAGAAGTGGTCGGTACACTGGAAAAAACATCGATGGTGAGAATTTTACCTCTGAGTATGACTACTTATCCAATTTAATAGCGTCAAATTGATTTTGAAAGGATTTATCCATAGTTTTAAATCAAATCTCAAACGCAACCTACAACAGTTGAGATCATTGTAATTATATAACTATACTGAGCCTTTTAGTACTTGAATAATAAATCACACAAACTTTCATTGAACATACATGTAGTTTAAGCTTGCGACATGACAAGAGAGTATAATTCGAGAAAACATTATCCATTCCTGGATATGAATTGAATCCTTGAAATATATGCATGGCCTTTAAATGAACGAATGCTCATTGACTGAGGCAAAATTAATGAAAAGCAGTTTAGAATACTCATAATTCATTTGTAAAAGTACATTTATTACATTTATTTCCTATTGTAAATAATCGAATAATTATATCCCGTTTTAAGGAGAACCCTAAAACTTAAAAAGAGAGGGAGAGAAAGGTCCGGTTACTGGATCTGGATCCCATGAACGCATGGTGGCAGGAAACAAATCCTCAATACATCCCCGTCCAAAATGACCGAGAAGGAAAAATTCCATTCCAGATTGGATTCAATCAGTCCTCTTCATACTCTTTTCTTTTCAAATGACTTCATGAACGGTGTGCCGCCCATAAAAAATAGTATTTTCTCATTTCACCTTAATCCAATGGTGCACAATTTATATTTGACCAATTTAACGTCATTTGAAAATTCAATTGGATACAAATTTGGAAGAAGGATAAAGATTTATGAGAATTCGTATTAATAATTTTCCGATAAACATTGAATTTGCCTGTGCACTCTGAAGGTAGAACCGTGAATTATCTTTCCATGGCATGTTCGAATGAGTTTGGAATTCACACCTTTCGAGTTAACAAGCAACCAAACTAATCACGTACTGAAAATATATTCCACTTTCACTTTCTATTGTGCATAGGACTAGCAAAAATGTGGTTACAATTTTCATGCAATTAAAAATTTAAATGGGCGTTACGGTAAAGCACAAAAGAGTGTACGAATTTCTCTTCTTTGACAAATATCGGATACAAATAAGCAAGTCAACAAATAACACGACCGAAAGCCCCTTTCTCGTAATATAGATACTCCCCCAAGGATTAGCTCCCGAAAGTGTCAATACTCGTTATTTGTCGTATCCGATTGAGGATTTATGTAGATTAAGCTCCACCGAGAAATGAAACCCTTGTGAAACAGAAGCAATTGTCAACTGATTCAAATTTTTTGGAAATCGAAAAGCCAAACATTGTACCATGGCAATGTGTTCATGCGAAATAAATTTCTAGTAAATCGGACCTATCCCCTATTGACGTCGCCCTCCTCCCCCTACCGTGTACTGTGCTGCACCGATATGCCCGCAGCAAAGGATGGCCGAGGCGGGGACGTTTGGAAAAAGTACGGAAACAAATGAAAAAGAAGAGACGATGGAGGAGGGGAAAACGAGAGAAGAGAGGAAAGAATTGGCGAGGAAGGATGGTTAAAAAGAGAGAAGAGGAGGGAAAATTCAAAACGAAGGGGTGAGAGTGGTTGAAACCGCACGTGAGAGAATGGAGGGAGGTGGTAGGGGAATCGCTCTGGGGAAGCGGGAAGGGAGGGGAACGTATCGGGGGAGCCGGACGTGGAGTTTTAAGGGACGATAGCGAAATTCCAGCCGAGCGGATCCAAACACGTTAATAAAACCATGAAGATAGCAATAAAAAGGATTCTCGGGCGCGGCAATCCCCACTCCTCACCCATTCCTCCTGCTACAATCTCCTCCCCCCACACCAAGCCAATCCATGCTCGAAACTCTCCCCCAGACTCTCAAATATCTACCTTCCCTCTCACCCTTCCCGAAACATATCCACTCTCCTATCTCTGGCTCTCGGTTTTCCCGACGTCTCCCACCTATCTCCCACCCTCCACCACCTACCGCCCCCTTAATAACAATCCGCGGACACCCAAACCCCGCAAAATCCTCCTCCGAATCTCCCCTCCCCCGCTCATAAAACCCTCAAACCACCCAAACACTTCCCCTTCTCCGCGACCCCCCTCCCAAAACGACAAGAAAGGAATCAATTACGCTCTGCCATGAACAAAATACGAAACATTCACTCTCCTGAGCGAACGGAGAGATAATAGGCCGGACCAAATGAGGCTTCCCCCATACATCCCCGCCCCTCCATCCCTCCACCCTCCTTCCCCACAAAGGACTCGGCATGTGCTCGGCCGGAGGTAGGCACCTCCCCGGCGCGCGCTCCACGGCATCCGCAGACTGGGTTCTTTTTGCAAGGCATCGGCGGTGATACGACAAGGGGGGATGGCAACTGAGATAGCGGTGCAGAGGACTTTTAGGCTGGCAATTTGTTGGCTAGATTAGCATGCATGCGCCGATATTATTAATATTTTTACCTTAATAATCATAATCTCATATGCATAAATAAATAATTATATATATACATATATATATATATATGTACACACACACATATATATATATATATATATATATATATATATATATATATATATATATATATATATATATATATACACACACACATACACACACAAACACATATAACACACACAGACAGTATGCTAAGATACGCACATATAAAAATATATATGCGTATCTTAGCATACACGAGTTTATCGCATATATATATATATATATATATATATATATATATATATGTGTGTGTGTGTGTGTGTGTGTGTGTGTGTACCTAAATATATATATTTATTTATTTACTCGTGTATACATACATATACATACATACATGCACATACACACATACTAACACATATGTGCACTTACTCCTTCATTCTTCAAAAAACGCACAACGAGGACAATGCATCACAGAATTGAATAATAGGAAAATTAATTAAACTCTAAGTGCAAGAATGCTTGATTTGTCTCAACGTACTACATAAACATATGGGAATAGATTGAAGCAAAGCGTGGGAGGGAACATGTGCTTTGAAAATAAAGAAAGAGAAATAAACACCGAAATAAAATTGTACGACAGGGGCCCAAACCCAGGACCACTTCATTTACGGCCAACCAGAGATTGCATGTATGCAGGGATACACAAACATTTAAGTTTGTGTGTTTTTTCGTTCTTTGCTGCGATGGCAATGAGCGAGCTGGGGTGGGAGAACGTTGGGGATGGGGTGATCAAAAGATCGTGGGGTAAGAAGGAAAGAGAGAGAAGAGGGAACGACTCGACTAGCTCGTGTGCAATGGATGGATAAGGGAATGGGAAAGGGACCGCATGGGCAGACGGGAGGGGGGGTGAATCAAATTGGGTAGGGCGGGTGGGGTGGCAAGCAGCATGGAAGGGGAGAGAGACAGAAGGGGGAGACAAGTTGCACGTGCGGAACTTGCCAAGCGTGATTTATGCCCGCAATGCGAGCAACCCGTCAGTCAGAATGATACGCATGGCGGACAAGGGATGCCGTGGAGTCCAAACGGGATATGCCAGGCCATCTCTCGACAAAAGAGACGCGAGGCAGTTGGGATTGTGGGGGCGGGGAACGGATGAAGGAGAAGGTGTACCGGAGAAGGGGGAAGCTGCATCTAAAGGACCGAAATATAGGGATTGGCGTTGGGTGGGAACGAAATAATAAGGCTGAGGACATAATGAAACACGAAAATTGAGACCGAAATATCGGGAACATAGGCAAGAAGAGAGACAAAGAAAAGACAAAGAGTAGCTAGTAATTTGAGCTTTATTAAGTTAATACGCTTAATTTTCATTTTTTGATAAAGGAGATATCCAATTAATTCCATTTACTGATAAATGAACAAGAGCTTATCGTTAGTATTGGATCATGCTGGGGATTATACCAAAAAAAGTCTCTTTCATCCTTGACGTTTGACTAATTAAATTAAAATATGTGGCTGATGGATAAAAAAATGACTTGGTATACACTGAAGCTTTAAAAAATTAGCAAAAAAATTTATTTTACAAAAATAAATTCTTGAAAATAGATCAAATAAGGCGTGATACACTTTGAGGTAATTTTATTAAAATATTTCATTGAGTTTGAAATTGACAAAAACTCATGATTTTGAAAGTGAGAAATTTTTAGACCGCCACATAATTCTTATTTTTACATCCCGCGTGGATAATTAACTCATTTTACGACTAGGGGTGGACTTCGCGAAATACGATATGAAATACTGAGAAACAAGAACAATTTGATGAACCATTTAATTATGGGAAACTTGATGACTGCGTCTCTTGGAGAGCTTGAAGGGACTCTCATTATAAATTCAAATCAAATTGAATGATAAATAAGAATCCTTACCAATGATTCATTCTTACCTAATTGAAAAGAATTTTTAAGAATGAACAGACCCTAACTTGAACCACATGCACTATATATTAGCATTTATATGTGCATAGTTTGTATTAAAGGTATCGGGAAAAGTTTCGGGACATTAGATTTACTTCAGATATTACTACGATTCCTCGAAATTCTCCAAAGCACTCGTATATTCCTTGAGCATCGACTCACTTTTGCCAGCGTCAAAAATGCCTACACTCAAACGACGGTCTGAATTCATCACTTCAAGCACACGTCTGGAAAAAAATGTTACCTATACTTATAATGCAAACCTTATATGATATCTTTAAAATGAAGGAAATTATAAACGGAAAAGGGAATTTCAGAGTAGAACTTGTCTCTTTCAGAGTAGAATTTTGTATCCCTGAATGTGTCGGTAGTAAACTGTATAAAAGTAACCATTTGTTTGGTGATGTAGAGTCATTCTATACAACATGAGATAAAATAAACAACAACACAGGGTTTAGTGTTAAATTATAAAACATTTTGAGGACAACGGATGAGAACGGGGAGTGGTTTGAGCAACAAATTATTTCAGGATTACTTTCGCTTTTCAATTGCACGATATTATTTCTGAGAAGCCCTACACGGTTTTTAATTAATAAAAAATTCATTCCGCTTTTAATGCACGCGAGTAAAGACCAAATTTAAGACAATTTAATTCAAGAGATTCTCTATATTTCCATGTGTTTATCATCCTGTAGACGGCATCAAATAACTTCTGATTATGTAGCTTAATGTTCAGGGTGTTTCAGAGTTTTGCAATTACGATCCTAGGAGTAAACAAAAGCACGGGGCATTATCGCATCCCTCTTTATTTGAAACCTGCTCAAAATCTCTTCTTCTGCTGGTACGTATACTCAGTTGAATAATTCTCGCCGTTGAAACAGTATTAGTTTTCAAATAAAAATACTTTTTTTGTTAGGTCCTCATACAAAGACTACATCAATAGGAACATTTCGTCAAAGATCGTATTCGTAATTGGTTGAAAAGGGAAACTTTTGAACCGGTGCCGCGGATATCACTGGTATATAATTCCCATGTATTCCGTGAATTCTCTGGCCTCCAAACCTCCTCCCAAACACGGAATGGACTGAATTGGAAATTAAGATATTTCACGGCAGAGGTAGCAAAGCTATTGAACGTTTGCGGACACGGAAAAAAGGTTCTCGGAGGCGGAAAGAAAGGTTGGACGAAGAAAGGGAGAAAAGGAAGGGAATATGAAGGTGAAGAATGGAAATGACGCAAAAAATGAATGGGAGTTCGAATTGAACTGAAGGAAACGGAAAAAAATAATTCCAAAAAGGGGAAGGATATCGGAAAAAAGGAGTTTTAGAGAAAGACGGGAGGAGTGAGATGAGCGATAGAATAGAATGACCGAGATAGAAGTTGGAGTAGAATACTAGACTGAAGACGGCACATGGGTGCGCGAAGAAGATAGGAATAAAAACGTGTCAACGTTCCGTGGAGCGGAAAGCGGAAACAAAAGGAGTTTGGCGGTCTGGAATATTGCCAGTCGAAGTGTGAGAGAAGAAGTGACGGTCAGATGCAGGGAAACACGAAAGTATTGAAAAAATAAACGAGAAGGATACCGTATAGGATGGAAAAAATATATACGTACGAGTGTTCATTTTACTATTCTGACGATCACACAACGAAGGACATGTTTTAGAAAAAAAGAATATCCATTTTACGAATGAATATTTAACGATTGATTAATGACAGAATAAAACGAAATCAGGAACCCATAAAAGTACGCTGCATTTTTAGTGAAATACACGGTGCTGATTGATTTAATGGTTATCTAGCGAATGCAAATAGATTGGCCGGCACATTGCTGGGCCTGATATAACCTTTGATAAGTATTGGAGCACATTATTTCCCAATTGACAAAACTAAATGTGTCCCATTGAACAGTATGATAGGTTACCTCGTATTTAAAAATATTTTATATTACTATATTGCTAGATAACATCGGTTGATGAGTTTGGAGTAAAAACTTGAGAACCTTGAATTTAGACTTTGAGAACATGAGAACCATATTCTGAAGCCAACACTTTGCAAGGCCATTTAAGAAGGTGATTGGAGAAGAAAAGAGAGTGGAGGAGTTGCCAGGAGAATAAAATGTGTGAGAGTAACAATCATAGGGAATTGATGTGAGAATACGAGTGCCGATTGAATAGAAAAGTTTCTGGAAGGCAAGAACGAAAATTTCAAATATTAGGAAATCTTTAGATGTTACTGAGTAGCTTTAGGATCTATTTACATGCAACAAAAATGATCGGCGAAATTTTTTCGTGCTAGTAATTTTATCCAATCTCAATCTATGAAATGTAATGCCAAAATGATGTGGTATATTGAGAACAAAAAGAAACATATTTACCCACTATTTACAGCAACAGTGTTTCAACGTAAATGAATAATCATCGATTAAGTATTCGAAAAATATGATAAGGGTATATTTTTAAATATTATTTATTATTATACATAAAAGAATTTTCTTCATTTATTCGAAAGGAATAACTAGAGTAAATGCACTGAAAAACTCTGTTAAAATACATCCAAACCCGAAAAACACAGAAGCACTCCCTCACAATGGAATCCATAACGTTCTTTAATGTAGTTCAAGTTTTATATATTCAGGGGATTTAACGAAATTATGTTTTCAGTCCACTTGAAAATTATTAAACATGAGGTTTTATTCAACTAATATAAATATTGATAAACTATCATTTTTGAAACTATAATTACTGACTGGCCTTTCACATAAACATCGAAGGCATACTCGTATAAGTGTCCTTTATAACTATCCATTAAAATCATGTTTGAAATGATCCACCATACATTGACATGACTCGAATTGAAAAAGTACACTTTCCAACAACAGAGTAATCGAGGGTGAAAAAATATTAACTACCACGTACATCGTTAGATAAGACTGGAAAGATTATAATTAATCAACGGAGAACCTAAACAATGCAATGATAAATAATAATTTATTTTCCATAGGTTAATAATTTTCACTGTTTCAAATGTGATATGGTTTTTGGAATTCGTATTTGGGATTAAATAAAATAGATTATATCATACTTTGTCAATAAAATATTATTTCTTCGTACATTTTGGCTCATTTAGCCATCATCAAGTATGAAAGCGATTCCCATGTCATTCCAGCATATGAACACGCAAGCGGTAGAATAGGGTGAATAGGGACTGATAGGATCGAGGGATAAAGGAAGGAAATCCATAATGAGGAAGGTCGAAGGGAGTGGATAAGCCGTTCTGAGGCAAGATGTTCTTGGGTGGAGGGATGGAATAGTGTTTTGAAGGGGAAGAACAGAAAGGTAGGATCAGAATATGCTTTGTTATAGTAATGGATGACAGGGATGAATGATTTGAAAATATTTGTCTAGGTTCATGGTATATGTCTGCGGTCATACTGGGCAACATTTGGTCATTTGCAAGCATCCAGTTTTGGTGGGAATTGGGTCTTTATTCTCCAATGTGTTTTATGCAGAAAATGTACAATGTTTGCATAAATAGCAAAAATAAGAGTTTTTTTTATTTTTCAAACAGAAATTAATGTAGCGTTAGAGTTCAAGATTAAGTTATACTCAGTAACAATATTAAATACAGTAAAACATTTTGCAATGCCTGAATTTTTACAAGAGGCTTGAGAAATATCAATAATACTGCAACAGAATAATATATTACGATTCATCATTTACGATTAATCACTTTATAATGATATTTTTATAAATACATAATTTTGCGGGACACCGTATTTACTCAAATATTTTTCTTCATAGTATTATGATAACAATATACCCGATATTGCTACCGTATGTTTGCTCTCTAAGTGTACGATGCATGTCTCCTAAAACCTATCCAAGAGAAATATATTGCGTGCCCAAGTTTCTATTCAGTGAAAATATTTTTCTGTCTCTCTCATCGTGAATATCCGGTGATAGTTAATTCTAATTATTTTTGATTCCACCTCAGGCATATGTCTTTTGTATAATGTAGTACATGAAATTGGTATTTTATGTCAAACTTTATGTATTTATTTATAATTTATTCTTTTACTTATCAAACCAAACGTGCAAAGACCATTAAATATGTTTCATTTCCTATAGTTATAATTTTAACACTTCCAGAGGTAAACATTTGCGATTAATTTGATATTTAATTAGCTGAATCGTATTCGTATGGGATTCAATGTACACAATTATTTCCAATACTTTATTTTTGATGTTTTACAATTTAACACAATTAAACAGGTTTATCCTGAAAGGTCATAAGGAAATTTTGTCATAATTTTTTTCCCACGAGATGGAAGAGAACGAAGCGCAAATTATCCTGGGGAAGAGGAACCAGAAACAAGGGCGGCGCAAGAGAAGCTAGAGCTTGCGTGGCGTCTAGTTGGAAGGGCGGAGACCACAAAGGGGAGGATGGACGAGAGGGAGATAGGGAAGTTATTGAGACGTAAGTGCGCATGGGCGGTGCATTGCTGTGTCGGTTGGGAAATGATATGTAAGGAGAAAGGAAGGGAGACTGGTAAGGCCGTTGGGAGGAGTGAATCCCGAGGGTGGCGGAGGGAGGGAGGGGGGAGGGCTGGGGAGACGCCGCCGGAAGTTGTGTGCGTTTCCGGGGGTGGAGGGTGGAGTCGCCGGGCGGTAGAAGATTGGGGGAGTTGGAAGACTGGCCGGCAGTTCGGGGGGAGGGGGACGGCGGGGAGAAATATGTTCTCGAGAGGACGAGAGTGGACGAAGGTACTCGAATCAAGCCGGGAGAGTCGCATTTCCATTGATTGGGTGAGAAGGGCAGAGGTCTTTGCCATGCGGGCGAAATTCGTACCATCGGGCACTCTCTAGCCCTCTGCATGAACGTGCACTTATAAGTAATGACTTAAACATCATTGGTTCCTGCGCTTTTTCATTACAAAACGTTATTTGACCATATGCAGTTCATATACGTCATCTCAACCATCGATACAGGTACATATGTGCCTGAAGGTGGACACTTTTATTGAGCCATCATTCATTATAACCAGAGGAGTATATATATCTACTTTGTAAATTATTCCTCTGTCTTCATTAAATATTGTTGAGACACATATCATACAAATCGCCATCTACAAAACCATCATCTTCATGCATTATTACATCATAATATTCAAAATGACTTTTATATATTTTGTGGCTGAACACGAAGTCTTGATGTCAAAACTGACATTCACTAGTTTCCCCATTTAAGCATATAAATACAATCTCTAATTATAACTATTCCGATAATTATGAAAGCACTCGTTAAATAAATCTCCTTTTTATTCAGGATTAAAATAAAATAATGTATATGACGCCCACAAAAAAGATACGTATTTGACGTCCTCAAAAAATAGGAATGTACATGTTTTCGTTTTGTAACCAATATGGATGCTTGTCGCACATAACCAGTTTTTTGGTGTTTCTGATTACCATCGGCACATAACACAGTCCGTTTTACTTATCGAAAAGTAACGAATACATATAGGTGCTTTCTAAGCAGAATTGGATTACGCAGCCACGACTTTGACTGGAGATAAAATAATAATGTAGGCAAATTACTCATAGGTCAGCGTAAAGATGTTCCAGTTAGAGATGAAATATAGTATATGCGTATTATCCTTTCCTCCATGGATACTGATTTTCTGCGCAGTTAGATCAATGGTTAGGTTATTGGGATATAAGTTATGCATATGAGCCATCAAAGGTGTATTAAAAAAATCTATCTTTAGAATGCAACATTATTGGTCAATTCCAGGAAAAAGTACGAACTCGTGCTCATACTACACTTGGAAATGTTTTTTATTGATCCTACTCGTAGCCTCTTTTAAAACCTTTTAGATGGTGTAACATGCGAGATGATTCACCGCTAAAAAGGAAATATCCTACTCCACATTTAATTTATAGTCGTAATATTATTTCGAATGCACCAGAGTTGAAAGAAAATTTGTTAATTTAAGATCAAAATATTCACTATAATTTTCCATTAATTTATTTCCAGCTCCAATGATTATATGCTGTTGAGTTTTATGGTGCCAGTGGGATGAAATTTAGTTGCATGAAAGGAAGGGGAGCTCACGCTGAAATTAAAAGGGAGTAAGCGAACATATCAACTTGATGCGTGTTCTGCGAAAGGGGGACTATATGGAAGCGGCGGGGAGGGTTGAGGGGGGAGGACAGAGAAAGATGGGAGATCCACTTGGGACTGAGGCAATGTCCTGCTGTGAACGGGGGAATGGTGAAAGGCGAGGGGGACATGAGAGGTCGGGAGTGGGGTCTATCGGAATAGAAGGATTGGGATACGGAATGGGGTTGATAAGGAAGGAAGTAAGCAGGAGTGGATCAGTCGGTTTGCTCTGAGTACAATAACGAGGGAAGGGAACAGAATTATCAAATTCGGTGAGCAAAATGGTGCAACGGTGTCCATTTTGACAACATTTTTTTGTAAGTTAGGAAAAATGTCTCTTGCGCAATAACATTAAATAATAATTATTTTACTCTAATAAATTGAACAATGCATAAGGTAAATGTAAATACGAGGAAGGAATAACACATTGACAGTCCTCAATTATTAATTTTATCAAATAACATCTCGTGCTAGTTATCCTAAATAATTCATATACCACCATGCTGCTAAGGCGCTGTTTTATTCATTGAGTAACCCCAATTTATTTTTGAAATTATATACAAAATGCGAACATTATCTGATCTAATGGACCATTGCCAATGTATATGTTACATGGGGGACAAACGGAATTATAATGAAAGCCTGGAAATGATTCATGAGATAAAATAATTACATTTTATTTCGATATACTATATTTTGATCTTTTCTTTTAAAATGGTTGTTTTTTTCTCTTTAATGATGGAAAAGTTGCTGCTCTGGGTGGATACAAAAAACAAATCATCTCCACTCTAGCAGAAGAAAGATTTCCTTGAGGTAGGGATGGAGAGCAATCAATGGGAATACGGAGTAGGAGGAAGAGGAAGAAATGAGAGAGAACAGCTGCAAGATAGAGAGGTGCTTCAATGGGAGGGTGTAGACGGCGGACAAAGGGATGAAGGGGTTGAGTAGGGTGGCTGATAAAAGAGGGAATGACCTCCGCTTTCTCTTTGCCCTAATCTCCGTCCTCTTATCCGCCCCTGCCAATTCCTTTCCCCAACACCATAACCCTCAATCGTCCATAACGCCACCCGAAGCCAGCTGGAAACCCTCGCTATGTTACCTCATCTTCGGGCATTCACCTCCATTTCCCTCATGGAAATTTCTTTACAGCAGTCCTCTCGCCAATTCACCTACGCAATTTGGTGTCGCCGCCTAGAACATATTTTTAATCAGCCAAGGCCTTTTTTGGATGATGCTGAAATTAATTAACGTATAGCGAAATTACCTATTTTGTAAGTTCCATTCATAAAATTTTTTATTTCGCAAATTAATCCACCTATTGCTAAAACATGTTTCATTTTGAAATCTTCAACATTATGAACAACCTTTTTTAATGCATACAGTAAATTGTAACTATTTCCAACGACCAATAACACTTGCAGATATAAAGTCAATACTCGATCCACCTTCTATATGGAGTTTTACTCTTCCATGACTGTAAGACCTGAACGATAGGAAATATTCAAAAATTATTATTAGCAGTTTGATTGTAGTTCTACAATAAAAAGATGGACAAAATGGATCGGCAAAATCATAGAAACTAATTATGAGTATTCGTACTTCTAAGAGTACATGATAAGGGTATTCAATGAGAGACACAAGGAAAATGGTGAAAGGACAAGTAACTGAACACATCCTTCAGTAGTTTACCGAAGATCATTACTAATTAAAATAGATATAAATGGGAAGAATTATGGGGGAAGATCAATTAATAACTGCGATGAGCGAATGATAAAAGAGGCTGGCGATAGGAACTATGAAGGAATGAATCAGTAGGTAAGAACAAGAATAGCTTGGAGAACTACTTCAACTCCAAACCTCTAGAATCCTAGTTAAGATCTCTGCATAGTCTAACTTTCACAAAAGGCGTATAAATATGACTTTATCAAATGTTGGCTGTTGATCTTTTTTGGATAGTGAAAAAACACTTTTCGCCCAACATTTTCCGACTCAATTAATTTTATTCTTACAAAAAAACCTACATGAAAATGTAATTGTTATGCCAATGACTGCCTTCGTTTTTAGTAAAACAGAATTTTAAAAACCATGGATATAATATATAAAAATGTAATGAAAACGAATAATTGACATCAATCCTTAAATTTAAAATATATTAATAACCCTCGTTCACATAAAATTAAAAACTATATCGCCAAAAAAAGCCGTGTACAGTGAATTGTGCCTAATAGAACTGAGTTCCATCTAATAGTAATTAAGTACAGTTATTCGCAACATAATTAAAAAGTGAGGTTGACGATATAAACAATTTAGTCAGCAGGTTTTTTTAACAAATGAAATGAGATCACACCGCTACCTCGGCGAGTGAGACTCAAGTATTCCAAGAAGAATCAAATGCTAATCATTTTCGGAATTTGGATCTGAAACTTTCGGTTAGAAACAAAATGAGGTTATTACTCCAAAAATATTTAAAAAATGCACGCTAATATATTTTATAAATTTTAATGATGCGATGGTATATAAGGCTTGATAAGAGATAGAAATTTATTGAATGAATGCCTAGCCCTGATATTGTCACTTACCAACGCTAATATTAAAAAAAACAGTTTCTCTCTCCCATTTCCCTCGTCTACCTTTGCCTCCCCTTCAAATTTAGGTACTCCTCGTTAGGGGGCACAAATACAGGGAATATCATGGAAAAACCTCACCAGAATATGATAATTATTCGCTGATACTCGAGTTGTAAGGTTTATTTTTTGGTGGCGTTAAAAAAATGTTTATCAACGAATAAATAGAAACTCATTAATTTAGTCACTACACTACCTATTTGTTAATAAGCAATTATAACGAGAAAAGCCATATCGGCCAACAAGTTAGGATTTACAAAAATAGGATTTGCGTAAAAGTCCCGTAAATAGATGTGTCATTCAGAAACATTTTACACTCAATATTTTTATCTCCTAATTTATTTATTTCATATTAATATGACTATAGCCAGAAAAACACACGCTTCAACGAGATTTGAGTGCATATGATAGTATCATGAAAACAGTGGATTGGACGTGCTTTGCAGAAAAAAATATTCATCATGATCACAACTCAGCACCTATTTAACAAATTCACTTCCATTATGATGGCGAAAATATTTACCAGCCCTCACCACATTTAACATAATAAATCAGCCCTAATGGAATTACTCTCCGAGAAATTAATTTAAATTTCTTCCACCGTTTCTGTTTCCGCGTATTTATATTAATCGAGACCCTTCAGAGAAGGTTGTCATGAATTCATTTAGCCAAAATACGTATTCCCACACGCTTCAAATTATTAATGGGCTCTTTTTCTCTCAGTCTCGGGCATATATACTGTTAAACAGGTCATTAAAAAAACATGCATACTGAGTGTCAGAAAAATTTAATTTAAAACGTTTCATTCGCATGGAAATTTCAGGCTCTCAACAGTGAACCATTTTTTCGCCGTCTCCTTCCAAAAATCGGAAATTGATTTTTCAAAATTTGAAAAGGTTTTTATACCCAGGATATTTGAACACCAGGTACCCTTTGCATTCGTATCCGCTACTCTTGAGATCCATTTTTCACTGCCCTCCAACCCTTATGCATCTGTCGTTCGTGAAATAAGAAACAATGTAATAGCCTCATATGCAGTATTCACTTGCATTCTTATCCATTTATGTTCCAGTTAACACTTGACTCGTTGAAAAATTTCGTCATAAAACGCATCAAAAGACGCTGAGATGAAAAATGTGGTTAATGTGAAATGAACAAATTAACGACTTTTACTTCTCATTTAAAAACACCCTGCACCTTGCAGTTGCCAATTTACTTTCCTCCACTTTACGGGAGTATTTTTGAGATAGTGTATTTGAGGTAGCGCTTATTTGCAAGCGCAAAACTCGATGAAATGTAATCAGTGTCATGTTCTGATGTGCAGTAAATACTATATTACCAAAATGTCTCTCAATTGACCCAATGTGTACGGTGGCTAATGTAGCGTAGGATCTCATTTCAAAATTAAAGGAAATATCTTCACAAAGGAAATGCAATAAAAATAAAATATCATTAAATAATTTTAGATCAAGTTGGTCTGTTATTTTTTGCACCATTTACTACTAAAAGTAAGCCTACACGAAAATGAACACAAATTGAACATAACAAATGTTTAGAGGAGCACATCTCCTGCGGAGTTAAGTGAATTATAGAGACGTTCGGACCTCAATGCAGCCGACTTAACAATTCCGACCGCGTCAGAAGCAATAGTAAAGTGTCGTATAGCATTTCAGAATTCTCATTCTGGCTTACGTACTCTCTTGCGTTTACGTAGTGAATTCAACAAAAATTTCACGAGGAAAGATTAACCACGATTCATACATTATTTTCTCTCCGTTTTCTTCCCAATGCTTACATACGCACATATTAAAACTATCTCTCGCCTTATTACACTCAATCACCAAAAAGTTGACTGTGAAGAATAAAGGTCACGCAAGTGTCAAAGGTTGGCTAACCTATTCAAACTTAATATAAATAATAGTTATTTCAGTTCATTCAATTATTCTGAAAATACTATTTCAATTTTTCACGTGAATATTTATACGATTGGTGATATACTGCCGCTCATTCTTACGGTATTTACGAGAAAACTTCCAACATTCTGGATTTCGATGCTATTTTTTAAATATAGAACTACTGAAATGAAAGCTATGTCTACACTATTACTGATTTACTTCGATGCATACATATTAACGAAAACCAGCCGCTACCTCGAGCCTCTTCCCTATCTTTTAAAAGCATCTACATCAACGAGGAAGCCCGATAATGAAGTAGGGCTTCAATAGAAATTGACATTATTTGCTTATTAGCCATCACAAATGAAAGTCTATCAACGCCTTATCACCTTCAATATTAAAACAAAACTTATGGGGGAATATGGTGCCAAGAAGGTGAAGAGTACATTTCTTATAAAAATCCCTCCTAACGCAAGAGAAGGGATAATAAGATATTAGTGGAAATTCCAATATTTTGGTAATCAGGTGAAGGAACTAAACTTTTTACAGCAGAAAACACTGCTTAAAACAGGACACTGTGCATCGAAGTCATTTCCTGCCTTACCTATGAATTTTTTGCGTTTTTGCGAACTCGTCATACCGCTTATTTTCAAATTATACTTGCTCCGTGTTGGCTATTTCCATGACTGAAGAGAAGACTAGTATACGTAGGAAATTCCCGAAAAACGCCCCTTGTTTGAGTATCCTTGATCAAAAGTGTACGCTTCAAATGACGGTAGACACAACATTGCAAACATAAACAAGGAAATTTAATACACGGTATATAGACACGATAATGGTTTCAAACAAAATTTCTTGAGCACATAGCGAACACAAAGAGAGCATTTGTAAAGTGGGGAAAGGCCAAAATCTATTTCCTTTTATCGGTGAGTGCGATACAAATTTTTTCTAATCCTATCTCCCACTTCCACGTTTTTCCTCTTCGAGTTCTGTTTTTTCGTCCTCCGTCTCTATCATTTATTTCACGAAATTTCAAAACGAAAATAACAGAGAGACGAGTGTGCCCTGTGAACGAGCATGCACCGACGTGCTCGTCTGCTCGCATGTGGGCGCCTGTGTTTTAGTTTGCGTCGCAGCGTGCCCCTGTGTTCACGGGGTGCAATCGACAGGAGATATCAAGATTGGGGACTCCATTAGCTAAAATAACTTTTGTCGACTCGAGGGAAATGATATGCATGACGGGACAGCGAGAGAGGGACATGTGGAGGATACACCAATTCTCCTTCGAGCCGCAAAGCCTCCCAACCCTCTTCACTTCCGCCCCACACCCCGACCCGCCACTTCCCCATCCTCCCTTCCACCCTCAATCCACTCCGCCCACGCACCATCCTCCCCATGCCCGCACTCCCCTGCCAAATTCGACCACGCCATCGAGCAGTCGTCTCCCCCCCCCCCCAAATGCCCCACCCACGAAAACCCTTCCCCTAGCTTCCAAACCAAACCCAACCCCCCCCCCCTTCCGCACCAGTCGATTAAATGTACATTATCTGATGAAACGCGCCGCTGTTCGCGGCCCTATCTTTTTTGGAGGATGTTAATTTATGAATTGTTTTTTGTGCTTTCGGATTCGAGGGCATTTCGGAGCTTTGTGCGCGCCTCGGAACATTTTGCACCGGAAGGTGGTGTGGGGGAGGAATCGGGAGAAAGGGTGGCGGGAGCGTTCGAGGGACGGGGGAGGGGGGAGTGGAGCATTCTGGGGTTGGGCGGTGAGGGGTGAGAAAGGATGGATTTTGGGGGGAGGAGGGACTGGGAGTAGTTTTTGGAGGAAGCGGGTGTGGAAGGGATGACCGGGAGGGAGGGTGGGAGGAGGGGTTAGGGTGAAAGGCATCCGGGGATGGAGAAACAGTGCTTTACGCCAGCCTCAAAACGGCTGATAAATTATTTCGTAGGCTACGCTCCCCGATGAAGTTTTATGCCCTCGGCAGGAGAGGGTGAGAGAAAAATAAAGTACGTCCACGTCGAATATCTTTCATTAAATTCCATTTAATATTCATGCGGATTTCTGACAAAAAAGTGGAGGAGCGGATGGTCAGCTAACTTCCTCACGATTTGCGAGCGTTGAAGTTTTGACGAAGAAACGTGCGCGAGCGTAACTCTGCAAGATTTTCTATTTTATATCTTGTATGGCGCATCAAGGTATATTTTCATAAATAGTTGTGGCGTAACTAATTTTTCCATATGAATACTCATCCTATAGTAAAATAAAAATATTATTAATCCAATCAAAATTCTGATTTGAAAAATTGACGAATAAGTAACCTAAAAATGTATATTTCGATAAATCGCGTGTTACTCGAAATTGAAGTACACACGTTTTAAAAAGGTATCACAAACTCGCTCCCGTTCAACTTACAAAATTATTAATTCAGATAAGAAATTAGTTTAAAATATAAATCATAACAAAAATGAATTTTAAGAGACAAATACGTGTATCAACCTAATTTCATGCTCTTTCCTTAGAAAATAACAATATCATAAAATTTGTTGTCTAATGTAACACCAGACGAGCCCCTTTTGCAAAATATTTCTCTGCGGTTTCACCCGTATATCGTAAGGGGATTTAAAAAATAGAATGCAATTTTCTCAGATGGCAAAATATCACAATTCCTTTTCCTTAAGGATTTAAAATTCAAATGGAAAAAAAATAATTAAAATTGATTTTTCTTGTTAGAATATTATGCCAGGCACTGGTTACTGATGTATACAAATTGAATGATATATAAAAATGAATGCAGCAAATTTGTATTTTATCATTTAGCATTACTTAAAACTGAAGCGTTATGAGGCGAAGGGTGTTTCATACCTGCCTAAAATTTCTAAATCAGTTTCTTTTTCAAGTGAATTAGTCTATATGAGAGAATATGGAACATCCTAGGGAATATTTGAAGAATTAGAATTTTTCTTTCGAAGTATGACTTTCAATATTTTCTTTTTTAGAAATCTTATAAGCGTATTACTAAATGCTCCCATGCAAATTTTTAAAAGCGAAAGGATCCTAGATGGAAGTCCAATCACTCTACACCATTGCATATCAATGACTGCGTACATGTGAAAAACTTGGGCTCACGGTCAAAAATATCTAGAAATCCAGATGATGCAGTACGGCTAAAAAGCTAGACAAGGATTAAGGAAAGTTTCATGGAACGTACAGCAGCGTCTATAAACACTAACTTTTCTCGGAGTCCAGGGCTCAATGCAGGTACCTAATGTATATTACTTGCATTTTTCAAAGCTCTTTTAACCTATGTTCCTCGTTGAACTTGAAAATAAGTCGTCATTACGTTAAATCATTGGTTAAACTCTTCGTTACTGTGATTTTTAACAAGAAATGAAACAAAACAAAAATTTCACTTCAAATGGAATTAGCTAAAATCGTTGGAAAACGTAAATGACCTTAATTACATAACAACACTTTGGCCAAATTATGCAATCAATGTGACTCCTTAGATTGTTTTCAAGTAATTATTTTGTTACATACATATTTTTTATTATCAAGTGAATCGATAAATGAAATCCAGAAATCGTCAATAATATTTCAATCTTTTCAGCAATATGCATTTCACAGCCTATATGTTAAATGTACTGTAAATTCTGCAATTGTCCCACAATTCAACATTTCCGACTATCTTTTTATGTACCGTTCTATAAATATAAAAACCTTCGTGAAACAACTACTGCATATTTTATCAAGATAATATCACATTATCCTAATCTAGTATATCAACTACTTCATTCCAATAAAGCATGCAGCTTGAATAGTTTTTAATTGCTTGCAAAATAAACGACCACCGACCGGGACCGTCCTCTCCATTATAGGTATTAAATTAAAAACCACAGCTTCAAGTTTTGGCGCGAGTTCCAATTCTCGTGGATTCATTTAATTTAAACGGATCAGGGAAAGCATGCCTCTAATGTAGTCCTAAGTTAAGATCTCTAGAACCCAAGGTGCTATGATTATACCGCGGAACTGTCAGCTAAGATCAACTCCTTGTTGATTACGATGCAACTAGAAAAGGATATACCAACTGGTTGTAGAGAAAGTTCTAAATTTGCCATCGATTCGCCGCTCTCAGTTCTCAGAAGCAATTATGAAATTACAGAGTGAATGCTTCAATGGAAAGACATATACATTTGATACGGCTACATTTTACGCAGTGTTTCAAGCGACGATATTATCAAGAAATCGAAACTCACTTCGACTTTCGCCAACACCCGTGGTGATATATTTAAACATTTTCTCTTGCTAGTGTGTTGGAAGAGCTCGATGCTGGTGCTATTTTAGTGCTCAATGATAAAAATGTTCAAAGCTTAACCACATAAATAACCTTATTATAATTAGATTGCTGGTACTACTGCTGCGGGAAAAAATAAGTACAATAATTATTAAGGGTCTAAAAAAATAAAGAAGAATGATCAGTTTGTTGTGCTTGGAATCGAAATTGTAGTTTTCAATGCATATAATGAAGGCATTTTTCATTGATATGTATCGCAATATTTGTTGTGCGGCGGGAAGTGAATTTCAATTGTCGAAAGTTTGTTTATCTTGATTTAGTGTTCGAACACAATCAAGGTTTTTAACAAATTATTTCAATGGTTTTGAACCCTGAATTTCTAATAACGCGTTTCAAAAACCTGCGAAAGGTTGGCTTTACACTGGTGGACCTTAGTCTAAAAATATAATAATTAATAGTCCTGCTCGAACCAATCAGAGGATCCACCGATACGTGAAGCATCCTCTATTTGCCCTACTGGCAGTTTTGAATCACAATATTTCGTCTTATATTGAATCGCATGGGGTGTAAGACCATTTTTCTCAAATAGATAACTGCAACGTGACGTTACCAAACACTATCCGTAAGCAGTGTATCTCTCTCTCTAGTCCCGGAGTGATTCTTATTAAATCCCAGACAATCTATGATATAATGAAGTAGCAATAGTTAATAGGGGCAAAGTCGTCACCAAATCACAATATTTGTCACTGAGGCGACACAACAAGAAAGTCCTTAAGTTTCGATGGATAAATCTTTCGGCTTTCTATCTAATACTATCAAGTAGTTCATATTCGGCTTCGAAATTATTGCAACACCTTGCGTGGACAAAAGCCGAAGAGAAAAAACAGCATATTATCAATAGTGAGTAAATGCTGTGACAGTTCCATAGTCAAAGTGAATTCACCAGGAAAGGTAAAATTTGAACATACTCTTCGATATTAACATCCGAGGGCACAAATACGCCTCTATCAATGAATACCTCAATGCAAACAATATTTTATTGATATTCCCATTTCGCCCTCTCTGCGTGACTCATTTTAGTTCGCACTCACTTTTATTGCGTACCAACTAATTTATGTCGACATAAAAGCATAGCGATAAGATGCCATATATTCCGACAGCGGTAGCAGTCGTGCCTAATATTGTAACCTGCCTGAAGCAGTTGTGAACTACCCGCGGAATTTTTCAGTGTTTCTTCAAAGACGCATTATAACTTTTAGACACTGCTATATATTTATTCTAAAACTTCTAATAACGCCAATTAAAAAGTAAGGCAAACTTTTAAAATGCGATTCGTGAATTTTAAATGGCATGTTTGCACTGAAAACACAAACTTTCCAGCTACTCGTCAGAAAAAAATATCTTTGGGAAAAGACCCAATATATGACGGAAACATACGATTAAAAAGTTGGTAAAAACTTTTGAAGAGTAAACAGAGTAAGTTTTACGTCTATAAATGCCGAAAAACTTAACTTGAAAAATCAAAGCGGTTTTTTTTCAAATCAACGCATAGTTTTGCACATTTTACAGAAGTACTACAGTTTTTTCAATCTTTCCACGAAGTACGTATCACGCATTTTGGAGTGTTCCTTATCTAGAGCGTGTTGAAGGAAACAGACTTGGCATGCAGCAAAGACGCAATTCCGTCTCCATTCGGCAGGTATTATTTTCCCAATTGAGTTCCCCAGTCATAGATCTTTTTCATTAGCCTACTGATAAGCAAAATAACACCCCTCTATCTGACAAAATTTACTCAGAATTATTTTAAATTTAAAGGCATCAATTATTTTTTCCATTTGATGCACACTTTGGAGTCAGATACAGAATACGTATAGGAAAACGCACTTTTGCAAACATAAATGTGCAGTGGTGAACACAAGTGAGACGGTGAATCACGGTGGAACTCGATGTGCCAGAATATATTTAGAGGGGTAGGTTACCAATCGGTGAATTTTGCATAGCATTTTGCATTTTTCTTCATCCTCCATGGTAACTTTTCATCAACTCCAAGGTC
The DNA here is from genome assembly GCF_022747635.1 of Hetaerina americana. NCBI lineage: Eukaryota > Metazoa > Arthropoda > Insecta > Odonata > Calopterygidae > Hetaerina > Hetaerina americana. The sequence goes on from NW_027286070.1 coordinate 57,366,070, forward strand.
GAAATACACTCACTCATCTGGCTTGCTAGGAAATTGTTTTTGAAAACTGTTTTTGGAATAAAGATATATCAGATGCAACTAATTAGGGAAATAAAACGAACGTCCATTCCATAAACATGGAGTTTTACAAATTTTGACAAACTATTTAAATTGATCTTTTTCTTTCCAAAGGATTAGCCCAAAAGCACCGAAGTACGCCAGCTTTTGTGATAAATCTAAATTCTTGATTACATTCTTTATTCACATTGCGTATGCATAGATGTTAAGAATGACACCCATTCAAAACAATCATTCCGGAATGTGACAGGAAAGCAAAGCTTTTGAATGAATTGTAGCAAGAATTATTAAAAGAGAACAAAACAACCTTTCCGTTGTATTCATTTACTGAAGCTCCAAGAAGCCAAATTTTCCTCTGTAGTTTATGTTATCATTTTTCGGGGACTCTGGAAAAATTGAGCAGCCTTTTACACACACCGACCAGGATATGATTAAAGTTCTCTAAGTGCGGCGCCGAAATAAAGAATTTTTTTAAAGTTTTTGCCGTCGTAAAATGAAAACGCTCCTCGCTCCCAGCCATAAAAAGTCTTCAAGAGCATCGAGCCGTCTCGAGCGGTCAATTATTTTTGGATCAGACTAAATAGCCAATTTTTTCTATAGGCGGGCCAAGAAAATGAAAAGGAAGAGATCGGAAAGAGCGAGTCTTGCGAAAAAGACTATCGATCCCTTTTTCCTTTTCAAAACCCTTCATAGGGATATAAGTAACGAAAGTAAGGAACGCTGTGCTCGCGCGCATTAAAAAAAAAACAAATTTGTAAAGAGAATACACGAATTCTCTCCCTCCACCTTGTCCCAGAAAATTGGGCGCATATTGGGAATTTTATTCGGCGCATTACAAAAAATGTGACTGGAAAACTTCCGCAGCATTCAACTTCAGCCGATCATTAGCGAGCGCTATAGTTAAGGGGGAAAAATTATCCCTTCGAACGACTTAAAGGTCCGTCTACTTCCTCAAAAGACCAGAGAGAACAATTCATGACCTCTCAAGCTCCGTAGAAAAGTAATTGAAACATGGAATACGCGATGTCGCTATTCCCTAAGAGCGCCACATCATCGTTAATGTATAGTATGCAACAATTTCACATCCCTGTGCTTCTTTGTGTGCTTATAGGCATTCTATGGCAGAAGCTCCTGATTGATTCTGCATGAATTGTACCTCCAGACTAAGAAGAAGGGTCGAGGGAAAACTTTTTGAGAATATCTCCCCGCTTACATCAATAAAGTTATTTCCCCGGAGCCATGTGCATCCGACGATAGATATTTGAAACCAATTACTCTTCAGTTCACTGCCGCGGGAAACCTTCTGCAACGTTATTCAGGTTCCTATTTTTATGCTCATCTTTCCCTTCTAGCTAACTGTGATCGTGAATAAAATATGAATTTCTCATACTCTTTTCCGTCATTTCTGCATGGCTATGGAATAAACTAAAAAGGTAAGGGTGCACTGTTGCGTGACTTAACTACCTAGAGTTTGCTTTCGCAATCTCGGTCTTTATCTCAGTAGGCAAAAAACTATTTCAATAAAAAAACGATATATTTTCTTTCAATCGAGTTCATGTATTAATCATTATTATTTATAGCTTCAAATGTGACTTAGTCGCGGTTTTTTAAAAATCATCTTTATTGGTAGTCCAAATTCTGTGTGGCATGAGATGTTTCCTGTAAAGTAATGCATACTTTAATACTGTAATACTCCAGCATGAATTTAAAGACAAAATAACATTTATCTTTTCCTTTTCCGTACATATTTTTTATTTTTCTACTTTTCATATTTCTTACTTACAGTATACCATTCAAAACGTTTAATCTTAGCCTTCCTCGTCCCTGTTCAGGTAATATATTTACTTTATCATAGCCTCAACATTTTTTGCAACCATCGATAACTCCTACATTCACATTTTATACCATATTCAATTTTTCTCCAGCAACTACCTCTCTCCTCCAACTATTTTTCTTTCTTCTCCGTTATCTCGGGCCATACAAATTTTCTCTATCCCGCCCGGCTTACGAACATAGATTATAGGGAACTTTTTTCGAAACCCGTTCTAACTCTAATAAAAATATTTTGTTACTCGCCTTCAAGATTTACCAACCTTTTCCCATATTTCTACTCACTACTTTACCAACACCTGCTGAAAATCCTCCTTCCAGGTAGACATTACTCTATACCTATCATTCCATAAAGCATTACTGACTTTTAACAATAGTATTCAATGCGTTTTATATTGCACACATATATTCGACCAATTATGCTCAATTCAATAAATGGTTTCAAAATAAGTAATGGAGACAAAATCAACATTTCATATCCCGGGTGGAAATAGTCCCACTAATGTGGGATTCGCATTCACGATCTCCAGACCAGAAGTCGATAACACTACCTCGTCGGCACAGAGACCGGAGTTTCCCTTTGCTTAACTTATAATGTAGTCTTCAATTCATAGTTCACTACTTTATTTGAGTTTACCAAGTGCTGCTCTTTTCTTTCGTTACTCATATTCAAAACATATGTTAGCATTAATAGAAAATAAATGCAAATATTACGTGTAAAAATACTTCAAATAGTTTTCATTCGTCATTTTAAAAATGAAACTATAACAGAGATATAGCATTAATTGCCCGATTAGACGATCGTGATCTTTGTTTTGTAATAAATGTACTTGATGTGGAAATATTTCTATAGTTTTCTGTAGACGTCGGTCGAATTCTCGTCCCTGCGTCTAAAAGCATCTTCTAGTTGGGAGCGAGAGACTGCGTTGCTTCATAATAAGCTCATTTCCTTCCTCAGAGAAGCAAATATTTTGTCTACGTGCATAGAGATAGACTTTGATGTCAAAATTGATATTGCTTTTGTCAATTCACTCTTCAGATCAGATTCTGATTTAATGTCAGAACACATATAAGGACATCATTTATTTCTTTTCTTGAAACTTTCGCTGTAAGTATTCCTTTAAAAAGTCTTTCCATTAATGAATTCGCCTATCATGCAATTTCATTCTTCCTTGACTAGGCCAACAATTCATTCTCTTCCATCTCACATAGCCAACTAACGTTGCTCATGTACTTGTAAGAGACGCAAGATTTATATGTTAAAACGATTCAGATTTTATTTCCTTTAAAAGTATTTGGCTCATTGAAGAATTCTGTTTTTTCTAAACTACTGAACAGGAACTTAAAAATTCCTTCACTTGTGTGAATATTAGCTTCTTTATTGCATAAGGCTTCAACTGCTAATCTTACACGTTGTAAACAATTCAACACACCTCTTAATATTTAATAATACTCTTCATTTCATCAGTAATCGAGTTTCAATTCTCGTAAAACAGTCTTAAACGGATTTATGATATTTAAAAATCCCTCTTTCAATGTCTCCAGTGTGTTTAAGTATGTGTTCCGGTCCAAAACAACTTATAGTTCCCTCTTTTTACTCCTAGTTAATTCATGCTGAAAAAGGGAATATTTTACTGGAGAATAGTTACAATGTTTTCAATTCTTCCTGCGTTACTGATTGCCAAAGATAGATCATCTCGCAAAATATACCGATCAGCTCGGGTGACACCAAATAACTCAGAACCACTGTTATCATCATCAGAACCACTGTCATCATCCTCAGAATCACTGTTATCATCATCAGAACCACTATTATCATTATCAGAACCACTGTCATCTTTCTCGTATTCAGAACCTGCATTTCATTCACTATCACTCCTTTGAGTCACTGATACTTCTAACACAAAATACTTTATTTACAGCTAGATGCAGCGCATGGTTGAAGCAGAACTGTTGAATAGCCAGTCATAATTTTCCGTATTTTTCCATGACAGCCGCACCATAACTTGCAATTGTCACCGCACCTCTTGCAAGTTTTAACTGAGAGTTTTCTAATCTTTCCGGAAGAAAGGATAGCAGTTTTTCCGCAGGACAGTTCCCATGTGTTCTCATTAAACCAAGGTTCATAGAGGTCTTGTTGCAGTATACGTGAAGATTCATCCATCTACAATTCTTGCAACCGGTCAACTCATCTATTGAAATACTCAAGTTGTTTTATTTTTACATTTAAATGCATCTAATTCCTGGATGTACAGTTGTCCCATTTTACAAAAATAATTATGCATTAGTGTCCTAACTGAAGATGGACTCCTGGGTAACCGAATCCTTGTGCTTGTGAAACTTTCTTTAATAAAGTCACTTTCCCCGATGGTGTTGACTGATATCCCATCCAAGGCTGCTAATTTGCTTACGGTTTCTTCTAAATCTAGTCCCTTGCCATAATGTAAAATTGTCGTATTTATCTTAGAAGATGAAGGCATTGGCTCATCATTATTCATTTCAGGCTTGCTTTTCCTTTTCATTCCATGGATGTATTCTAGGTACCTATGTAGACCACTGGTTGATGATACTTTGCATTTCCAAGAATTGGAATAAACATGATTGGCAACAAGCTGATTTGTTTTCTTTATCTTTTTTAAAATATTCCGAACGTTCATAAAGAACTCTTTACTCATAAAACTCTTCACTCATTGTGACGGCAAACGATAAAAAAATATTGAATATCTATTTAGCAAAAATAATAATTAATAAAATTAAGAAACACCTACATTGTGCAGCGAATATTTGTAGCTAGATGGAAGGTGCCACAAAAAATTATGATATGGGGTTATAAACTATCGCAATATTGTTATAAAATATTAGCAGTGCAAGTTGTTTTTAAATATACTGACCTACCCATTGTAACTGAGAGGGCCAAGAACACTCACATACATCACAGTCGTCAGCCGCAAATAAATTGATAGGATGTGGTTTGCAGTATGTGGCCGTCACTTAGTGGAAACGATTCATCATGGAAAACAGTAAACATTTTTTTTACAAAAATAAATATTTTTTTCACAATCCAAGATTTGACTACAAAGTCATCTTTAGGGGAACTAACTAAGGAAATCTAAGGCAGCGGAAAATGACTTCGTAGTCAAATCCCGAGGGGTAAAAATAAACATTTCTCTATGTAAATGTAAACTGTTTCCTGTTCCCAATGATCAAATGTGCTCGATTTGCAAGGGCTTAAAATTAGCTGCTCATGTGACATCTGAACTCTGGTGCTGTTCATGCATGTCTGGTGGCGTGTAACGTTTAACTTTAGATTGTGATAAAAAGGAAAAATGTCTCAGAGATAAAATATGAGTAGTACGTTTATTTTCCATTGTGGGTGTTGCTCGGTTCAATAATTCGATTTTCCCGACCGTCTTTTTTCGGGATTCGGGAACGGGAAAGGAAAAAAATTCCCGAGAAGAGCGGATAGGAATTCCCGCCCGGAAACCCTAGTTGCAGGCATATACCCACGCAAAGAACCTCACGTGATGGTTTCCAACAGGGAACAATGCAATGGCTTGCGGGTGGGTCCACTTTCAGATGTTTGTCGAAGGGAAGCGAAGCGTCGTTGACGCTCGAAGCGTCAACAATGCTCCCTACTTCAGGTATCTTAGCAGGATATGGAGAAGCTCTACGGCTATTTCCATATTTAAGATTAATATTTTAATATGGCTACTGAAAATCAATTTACTTTTTTGAGTAAAAATATGATACATTCGCCAATTCCTTAACCATTTTTCCTGCGCTCATTTCAAGAAAAAACTTGAGTATGAAAGCTCGTTCCATTTTTACTTTAAAATTATAACCTCTCTCATTGCAACTGATCACTGCTTACATAAACTGCCTGTCACCAATTGAGTTCAGCCACGGAGAATAATCAGCTACATCTAAAGAGTGCTTTTAAAACTGTTTTCTTTTAGTTGAGGAGCCGATTTGGGGCATGCCAGATGACGGCCAAGTTGCCATGACGGAAAAGGGGTTCAACTCAGAGGGTTCACTCATGGGTATGCCTCTAAATAATGGATTCCGCTGAAATATTTTATAACTTTGCTCACCGCTAATATTTTTCGTAGACTAACTTTTTCAAACATCATCATTTCCTGTGGTGGTATATTTAAAAGCATGTCGTCTCCAAAACTACAGGATAAGCAATTTGCCTTGATTTAGTACTTCTTAATATACATATTAAAACTGTGGAATCCGTCAACAACTTGTTTCCATAGCTTAAAAGGGAGTTCACTTACTACGGTGGGATAGGAATAAGTATAGTATGACGTCGTGTGAAATTCACATCTATGAGTAAGAGGGTATTTTTTCCCTAGCCCCTACCACCAGTGTTTTCACATTAAAATCATGAACAAGAAAAATGATTTCCAATATCCCTGGAATTGAACTTAAGACCTCCAGTTAGCAGCAATAAAAAAGTGCCCCCATTATATATATTGTCGGAAAAAGAACCTGAGCGACGACCAAGTATCAGATGGAAACTCAACTGAACTGAGGTTGAAAATATTGTTAATATTGATTCAAATAATTTATAATTTGACAAAATATATTTATGTTTATGATGTTTTTTCAGATGAACATGTAACCTAATCTATGAATATGAGAAATTACTATGTAACACTCACTGACGAAATGAGTTGTGAAAGCAAAATTTCTTACTAGCCCTCAGGCATCGAAATTCTAGATCAGATGATGTTTTATCACTAAATTTTCCAATTAAATGCGTGTTAAAACATCCAAATTATTCTTTGCTATCAGCATTTCTCAGAACAAAATGTTCCCTAGTTGTATTGGCATAAAATGTGGTTAATTCCCCTGGTTAAAATCCATCTTATGCAATTGTAACACTACCGAATTTTAACAATATAATTTACGCAATCAAAACCCATCGTTGTCACCAATTATTTATTTAAAAACAAAACTACCACTGGAAATCGTCAGGAATATATTCCACGCTGACGGAACTCCCGGAAAGAAACTCCGAGTTAAATATATAATTAATAAATTAATCTAGTGGCCAAACGTTTTTCTTAAATGACTTACAAACAACGGCTCGGAAAGGAGCACTTAAAACTGCACCTGTGGCGACGGACGGCGTGACGAACGAGCGAAGTGTACATTGGAGGGAGACATACGGAGGGATGAGAGCGGGAAACAGTGCACGAGTAATTGGAGAGAGGCGGGAGGAGAGAGAGAGGTCGCCACCGCAGCGAAGATAAAGGAAGAAGTTTAACGGCGGATAGGTGACGGCTCGACTCACGGACGGGAGAGGGGATTCCTGGGTGATGGTGGATTGGGGAGGAGGAGTGAATGGCGGAGGGGTTCCGGGAGACGAGCGGGGGAGTGACCGTGGAGGAAATGGGGAGGGAAATTCCCTTGGGGCAGCTACCGGCCCTTATTAGGGTTCACCACGACCCTTAGACCTCGACCAACCCTCTTGCCCTCCACTCCCCACCTCTCGCGTCTCCTTCGTCCACCCCTTCCCCGCAAAGTGGCCTCCCGCAGCGCCATTGCTATTTCTTGACCCCCTCCTCAAACTCCTATTCACATGACCCCCCCTTTCCCTGCTCACGGCACCACCCCGCCCAGCTACACTTCGCGCGGCAAACACTCCTGCCATACACATACGAGAATGACCCTGGGGCTACGAGATGGGATGCCCTGCGCCGGCCTTCTATTGCCAATTACTGGTGCGGCGAGGAGGGTAGGGAAGGACAGAGGGAGGTTTACGGATGGGTCATAGGAAGGTTCCCCCCCGCGACACCCCCTCCTCGTTCCCTCCGAAACTGCCATGGAGGGCAAGGTACGGTGTCGTGTGGGGGAGGAATGTGCAGCGACTGTTACGTTGGCCCCACAAAAGCGTCCACGTCTCCACATAGCCGTCCACGTCTTCTTGCATCAAAAAACCCCACGGAGACCTTGGATGTGGAGAGGGCAGACATTTCTATCTGACCTATTCCACCTTCCTGTTCTTGAGTTCAAAACCGTTTGCTGGAGTAAAATTCTCATCCTTAGCTCTGACAAGCAATATCCAGTCATTCGGACGAAGTCGTAAGATAAATTTTCCCTCAAAATATTTTTAAGATTATGGTCGATTATGCTAAACGCATGCCTAATAAAGGTTCGTGAAAAAGAAAAATCCTGTCGACTCATTAATATGCCAAATAATGCACTTTAATTGCGGGAAGAACAAGTGATAATTAACCTAAGCGTTAATACAGAACATAAATATAATAATAATCGATAGCAGATAGGTATCAAGTGAATCAAAGGTTGCTGAAAGAATTGGAATCTCAACTGGGCCAATTGGTCATGCTGAATTAAGCTAAGGACCGATAACAATATGAAATTTTTAATGGCAATAATCTGATTTAATGATTGGCATTAAGTACTTGGATTCTGGATTAAGTACATGGAATTTAACTCCTACCCCATTTATTTATACATTGTATACATCTATTCTGAGTCTAAAGTAATTGAAATATATTTTCCTAATTACACAACTGAAATTTCTTACACATATCAGCAGTTATAATTACAAGAAAGCGGACGGCGTGTGAAAATGAAGAGATATGTCCTAATGTGGCTTAGTCGGCTAAAACTAAAACACAAAGTAGTAATAGATATTACTAATAAGACAAGCTTGCAAATAATATTTTTCTATGGCAAAGCTGCACCAGAGTAGTATTTTGTTGCCAATTTCGTAATTATATCCTCTAATATCGTCCAAATGACGGGTAAGTACTCGTGACGCATAGTCGATTAAAATATATAAGTAGACCTAAAGAATGATTCCACAAAATTAATAGAAAATTCTCTTTTGAACACATATACATGTACTTTAATTAATAGTAATTAATTTCAATCATAAGTTATTTACGACAGTAAAAATTAGCGAATCATTTCTGGTAAATATTAATTTGCTGCAGCAAGACTGTATTAGAGTACCTTAATTCGGTCAATTTCGCAAGTATCATTTAATATTCTTTCCACTAATCATTTCTGTGCGTATGATACACGTGGTTAATATTACCGCGTTAAGGTTCATGCAGTAATTCTACAACAATTGTTACAAGACAAATCATGTTTCTCAATTAATCACACCACCACATTCAAAATAAGGTTGCATATGATAAATGCTGAAAGATCCATAGCAGATAAACTTTAACATCCTCATATTTTCAAGTTCACTGTCTCCTGATTACCGTCTAAGTTTATCTCTCCACTCTTCTCCGCTAAGGCACTTTTCTTCAGGGAAGATTGGACCACTTCCGGGAGACATGGTTAACACGGAGAGTTTAAAGCACGGGAGAGGCCCTCGAGATATGCTCCGATTGCGTGCTTCCTAGCCCACTTCGTGCCTTCTTCCTCTTTTTCTCTCTCCTGCACTCGACACTAACTAGGAGCCGATTATCATCCTCCATCGTCTCCTTCTTGACAAAAGGAAAACTAAACAAGAACGACATAGCACGTGGGTTTTCTTGTTTTACCTTGTAAGGGGTGTGGCTCCACGGAAGCGTCTGATAGGAAATGGAACTGTCGTTAAGTGCTTCAAGGGCGCCCGTCTTTCCCGAAAATTAGACCAGGAACGCGTCGATGCGGTTCAACCACTTCGTTTCCAAGGGAGATAAAAACCGAGCGGAGTTTGCTCCCAACGACCAATCTATATTCCCGTGGTGCAACAAATCGGACGTTGATGCTTCCCTATCCCAACAGCCCTAATCCTCAATAAAAATATGTCCTAAAAGGAGCCCATCGACATAAAACGCACATATTCTGACACAGGACGGGGCTCGGAATATGATTGGTTGTTTTACGAAAGTGTAGTTACAAAACAAGAACTATAATGCACAACAGCAACATCATTTCCCAAGAAATAAACGGAAACTACCCAGAAATGCATATCAGTAATTGATACTCTACTTATACCCATTTTGAAAATGATATTTTCGCTTGAAAGGAAATTATTCGAAAAATATTTCACTTTCTCAGGTTGGTACAGTAAAAGAGCTTCAATATATCATAATTTTAACGAGATCTCGTTATATATTAAGTGGGAATAACAATAGACGGTGTATTCCAAAGAATTTCAATGAAACAATACAGAGTGTAAAAATCATTCAGCTTGATTCCGGTCTCTGAAATTGGTGCATTGAAATAGACGGTGAGTAAACAATTTTCATTTATTCTTGAATGTTAGTGATGTGTTTGCGTAATTTTCGAAATATACGTAAATTAATGCCTATTGATACTTAAGCCATTAATAATTTTATGATATTATAATTTCATATATTAAGTCGATTTTCATATCTTTTAACCTCTGTATTTTGAATGAGCAATATTTTAAACCCACATTTGATATTATTCAGTTGCATCAACTAAATAACCAACTTACAGTCCATTATTTAGGGCAATTTTGAAATAATTTAAGCAGTATGTACCAACTAGAGAATATTCAATTAATAAAATTTATTTTATCTCCATTCAACTGTCGTTAATAAGTATCCGTATGTTGACGATACTGAGGCGTATTTGTAAGCCTATAGGTTTTCTTCACTCAAGAAAAATTCACTGATGATTTGATAATAAAATTTAGGACGACAAAAATTTTACTTTTAGAGACAGAAGAGAAAGATTAGAGTAGGTTGTATATAAAGACGGTTATTTCAGATACATACATTAGGTAAACAGTTAAAGGAAAATGTTTATTTATAAAGCTTAGTTGCTTCCACACATTCGGTAGTGATAAATAATTAATGGTTAATGCATAATTTACAGAAAAGCGTGATAATTATAACGAATTATCTTGCTATCTTTAGCCCGAGATTACTGCTTTATATTACCATATTTTTGATATTAATAATGTGACTGAATTAACTACGTAGATTATGAATTTAACTGAAACATTTCAATAAGGGTTTGCTGATTAAATATAAATTCCCTTATACATTATATAGAATTGGATTACGTTTTATGATGAATCAAAAAGTTTATCCACCCTGCACGTTCAGCATTTTGCAAATGAAATTCCTTTCAAAGCTATATGAACATTCCAAGTTTCTAAGCTATGAAAATTAATATTGTTTTCAATATAATGAATCCAAGTTAAAAACTGACACAAGAGTGGTAATTAACTCTGAACATAGACATTAAAAAGCTGTTTAAAATAGTAAATTATAAGTAAATATATACACATATATATATTTACTTATATATATATATATATATATATATATATATATATATATATATATATATATATATATATATATATATATATATATATATATATATAAAATCTTCGAAATGGAACGCTCTTCGGCGACGCACAAATACTATATGTAGATTTTTAGAATATAGAGACACAAAGAAAGGACACTCACAATTTGTTATTTGACGTTTTGACAGCACGGCTGTCGTCTTCAGAATCTTTGTGTCTCTATATTCTAAAAATCTACATCTGTGTTTATATATATATATATATATATATATATATATATATATATATATATATATATATATATATATACACACTATACCATATATATGAAAAATTCAATATTTTACAACTAATGACAATGACATTCAATTTTGGATGATATCAAGACGTTCATTTTGATAAAATCTACAGAATCCAGCATAAATTTGCATTAAATATAAAACGGAGAACAACTTCTATCAAGAGTAATATTTGAAAATGACGTTTAAAAATGCTTTAAGGATTTAATAGTAATTTCCAGAAACCATCTCGTGTTTAACTCTATACAAACTATTTGATCCGTGTGTATCAAATGCTACGTTTTACCACTCCCGCGAATTTTTACCGCAGTGTATCCTAAAAAAATGACTATAACACTGGGAAAGGAAATAATAACATTAAATATAATGCAGCACTTGAACAAGATAGTATTTGCAAAAAGGAAATGAAAGCGTGCAGAACTCGCGCTGCATGATGACCAAGTATTGATTAGCAATGAGAGGAAAAAATAATACAAATGCCGTGGGCGAGATTTGGTTATTTTTTTGCTCATATCCGGTCAGGCACCGCACGATACGTGGTCCGAAAATGAGCTTTTTATTTTCTGCCATGGCTACGGGAGACATAGATCGGATCGGAGTTCGATGCGGCGAGGAGGAACTAAGGACACAGGGGATTGTGGAGGGATGGTTGAAGGGGAAGGGGGCAGGAGGGGGGGAGAGAGAGGGACCAATTTTCAGATGGGCATTTCGGGGTCGGGAAGAGGTTACGCCACCCCACCTTCTCCACTCTCCCCCACCTCCCCGTCCCATCATCCAGTCCAACCTCTCCCGCCCTCTGCCTACCCTCCGAATTACGCTAGACGAAGCACTTTACGGTCGAGACGGTGGTGAGCCCTGGCGGCTAATCCCCCAAACCCCAACGAAATCTAATATCGCCCTGTTTTCCTTAATGGGCAAGGCCAAGATAGCGCCTTACCCGACCTCCCCATCACCCCTCGCCGCTCCGCTCTTTTCCTCCCCCTCTCGCAACCCTACCACCCCCGCAAACTGCTGTCTTCCCCCGGCCTCCGATCTCCTTTTTTTTACCTCCCCTGTTGTTGACTCTTTTCCAAGTGGGAGGCCACAGGGATGAAGAAGTCGGCTGGAAGGAGGATGAGAGGGTGGGTGGGAAGGGATAAGTAGGAGGAGGGGGTTGGAAGGGTGGAGTTGATGGAAGGTTGTACGCTCCCGGGATGGTGAGGGGAGAGGAAATGGCGTCGGGGGATTGGGCTGGTCAGGCGGTCTTTAGGTGAGCTTCAACCCCCTCCCTCCCGCTCCTCTCCACTCGCTCTCCTCCTCATCGTTTGCTTCTACCTCCGGCTCGGGATAATCCAAAGGATTTTTTTCTCTCCCCGAGAGAAAGTACCCGTAGGCATTTAGTTGCGGGGGTTAACGTGCTGGGAGAGAGGTTGCCGTCGGGAAGGAGGTGGCAGCAGGAGGAATGAGGACGGCCGCGGTGGGCCGGGTATGGAGCCCGGGAGAGGATTTCGTAGGAGACGAAGGTTCCGGGTGTGTAGGTGGACGAGGTGGGGAAGAGTTATGCGTGAGGGCTCGTGTTTCCACTGTTTTGAGGTTCCCCCTCACCCCTTCTCACTCGGCTTAAGCGTGGCATCAAGGTAAAGGGCTTGCTATGAAAAAGAAAATAATATAGGGGGAGGGGGTAGCAGTGGATCTTTTCACCTGATAGTGCCTTAACTTACAGTGAAATATAAGCTATGAGTAACTTCGGGGTTCCGGCTGAAACTTTCGCGCAAGTCACAAGTAGACTCCAACTAGACGTAAATATAAATGAAACTTCCTGATAAGGTTGCTCAAAAATTATTTATTCATTTAAGGGGTATCTAACAAACAGAAATTGATACCATTAGCCACAGTAAAACAATTACTATGGAAAATGAAGGTATCCTTGTATGGTTCCGTCAGTAATAGCTATGCTAAATGATTTTTTTCAATGCCCATTTTCTTCGCCTGCGAGAACTTGAGGCGTGAATTGCAAAAGAATCCTTCTGTGATACTCAACTGTACTCAGATTTTAATCCTTAGGCTTCCGCGCCGTCTATCTGATGAATCCATGCTGGTTTCCGGGAATTACCGTCGCGTAGGTTAGTCGGTTGACAACTGTTTCGCCCCCAGTCCTGGAGGCGTCTTCAGGTCACTTCGACCTGAAGACGCCTCCAGGACTGGGGGCGAAACAGTTGTCAACCGACTAACCTACGCGACGGTAATTCCCGGAAACCAGCATGTACTCAGATTTGTTAATCATAGCTGCCGTAAATTATGGTCACCTACTAACGATGACTATTCAAGGCTTAGCTATGCACCGGTATCTGAAGAATGAAAATATTTGTTCGTTCGAAGGTTTCCGTGGAAATCACCAATGAAAATATTTGTCGATATTTTCGGCTGTAACATTGGTAAATCTATAAACTGAAGACAATAAGGTAAAATTAGTTTATATACAATTCACGCAATTGTTTTCGAAAAATTCACACGAATAAAAGAATCTTATAGAGCAAGATTATTTGAAAATCGTTGCCATTGATTGGTGGGTTAAAATATATTTTTTACAATATTGACTCATACAAATTACTCATTTCTCAGATTTAAAAGCATGTTGGAATACGAATAAAATAATCTAAATTATTTCAGATCATTTTTATTATCAGTTGTTATTTATTTCAGTTAATGTTATTGCTTTAAATCTATTAAAAAATAAATAAGATTGGTTTACCTATATTATTGGCCTTGCAATTGCAAACGATAAATATTTATTTTGCTCCAATGAATCCTTCCTTTATGACGATTTAACAATTAGAACTTTGCTGGAAAATTATGAGATAAATGAAAAGTTTATATAATTTGAATAAGAAATATGATGTAAATATATTAAATGCTCTACCTATTTAAGGTAAATTATATACCGTGACTAACGGATTTTACTTATAAGAATCGGGAGAACTTCCTTATTCTTTGCATTACATTTCTTTCTTCTTTAATTTGTAACTTCGGCTTCCCACCATGCTCTCTAGAAAGCATACTTGTATTGTCTTCCTTCCTCTCCCCCGCTTAAAAAACATTTTCCCTTCTATAACGGTCTTCAGCATCGCACTAACTTTCAATATTTCCTCCATCAATTTTCACGGCCATTTTAGGACTTCCCTTCGCCACTTCCTTAGTGTACTCAACTTAAAACTTCAAATTTCGTCTTCCTCTCTTTCCAAAATATTTTCTCCAATCTCCGAAACACGCATATCTCAGAATCTTCCGTACATCCTCTTCCCTCGAAGACCAGATCTCCCATCCTTGAAGCTACTCGCTCCATCACATAGTCTTTATTAATCATTTATTGACATTTTTACTCATCCTGTAGTGTACGTTTCATCAAATCTGCTCCAAAAAATGCCTCTTTTGCTAAATTAATTTTTATTCCTTAAGTTCCCGCTACTATAAATTGAAACACGAATACAAATTAATTCGAGGCCTTAGCTAAAAGCTAAAGGTCAATATTAAAAGTTTGATTATTTTTTAGCATTCATAAATTCAATGGTTGATTTAATCAACATAATATATCTGATTTAAATAAATAAGCATTATTCTACCGAGTTAGGGTATATTTTTGATGGGTACATTTATTAGCTCTGTATATTTCTAGCTCCTTTGATTTCATCCATTAACGTCCTCCCGATACCTCATTTTCTCAGCAATTCTATCGCCATCTTCAGCATTTCCATACGGGTACGCGAGTATATCTTTCAATCACTTGCCCTGTCTTCTTATTTATTTCTTCTAATTCTCATCTTCCTTTTCCTGCCATGACAAAAGCTAAAATATTGGTATTTACTCCCATCCATTTCATTTTTTTCCTTCTTCTCTGCACTCACACCTCAAAAGCCTTCAATATTTGTTCATTCGGTATCCCCCACGGTTAAGCTTCAAAACCATAAAGAATTGGCTAAAGTAATTTTTTGCCTTTTCCTTACTTCATTACCTAAAGTGCCTGCCGTCAACGTCTCCCGCTTTTAAGTGGTTCCTCACACTTTTTTATTTCAATTCCCCTATTACTCTGCCCACCCTCCTACAAATAACTTCCTCAGTAGTTTAACGCTTCTACATGTTCTAGTTTAAACCCTTAAACTTTAACGATAATGTTGCCTTCCCATTCTTGAAAATCACATTACAATCATTTTCTTTTGTTTTTTCCTCATCTCATACCTATCGCACTAATACTGCCATAGGTAAAGTAATGATTTTAACCATTTGACTGACTTTGCTAATCAAAATTTGATCATCCGAAAGTCTAACTGATTTGAAGGATTACGTAAATAATTTCATTTTCGAATCCAAGGTTTCCCATGCCATCCTTATCATTTACCTCGAATAGATATTGAAGATAAAAGGGCAATACTAAATGAATATCCTTATCATACTTCATTCCAAGCACTGCCTATTCCAACTCTTCATTGCTAATCCAATACTTAAGAGTTAGATACATGTAAAGGTTCCGGATAAGTCGTCTTTTCCTCCAATCCACCTTTAAAATTTTCATTCATTTTGTCCAATTTACTCTGACCAACGCCTTCTCAAAATCCACGATGCATGCCAACACCTTCTGGTCGGACTGCTATTTTCCTTTCGGACTAGCGATCTAATTATTGCTATGGTACCACGCGTACCGATTCCCTTTCTAAACCCAAACTTATATTCTCCTGTGCATTCGTGTTATCCCTTCTCCATAATTTCGTTGATGATGATAAGTAAAAGCTTTGTACTTTAGTATTACCGTGTAAAATCAAAGTAAAAGAGTTTGCCAGCCTTCATATACTGTTGCTTTTCCCTTCTTACGGATGTGTGCCAACATTGATCTTGAAACATCTTCCAGACAAGTATTTTTACTATTTTCTTCGTTGCTTGTTGGAGATACTCTCATTTTACCTCTATTGTACCCTTCTCTTTATATTCCCTGAGAATCGTATCGACCGCTTCATAAAAATTTTTCCTTTTGACTTTTAGTTCAGGCTTCTACATTCAATTTTTCAATCCTTCTTCCTTTCTTATTCTCTCAATTTTTGCCTTACACTTCATGAGCACTAAATTATGAATCGAATTCTCATCTCTCCCGGCAAACAGAGTGAGTTGATCACGCAAATCTGAAACCTATAACTGAAATTACAATAGGCTTAGCGGAATTTCCTCAGGAATTTTCATTGCTTTCTTATTTCCATTTTGGGGTTTAAACAACGTGTTGGTTATAATGAAAATTTTCTCCTAAAAACTCTGTTCTTTTCTCCCCGTGGTCAATCCTTTCTCTTAAACTATGCTCTCCTACCACTTTCCGTCTCTCCCTTTTTCATCAGTAAATCCAAATCCCGCATCGCTGCCAAGTGAACAAATCGATGGGAATTTGGCTTATATGAGTCTTTTAAAAATGTTTATAGATAAAAAAAATCAGGGCAAAGAATTATAATATTTCTCAAGCTTTCGGTGAGTTTAGAATAAATTTCACTATATATATTCATTTGAAGATAGCGGCCGCCTAATGTAAAAATCGAATTCATTCGCAAAACCTTCGACACACAGAAAATGTCCATAATTTTACTGACAAAACACACTTCGATGATTCATGCTTCAACATCGGCTCTCAACGAGCATTTCAACTTCATCTCCACGGCTCGACTTGGCGGTTATTCAGGTACATTTCTCACTATTCGCGGTGAAAGAAGAATCCTTCCGACGCGAACGAGAAGAACGAAGAGCGGGGATGAAAAGAGAGACGGTGGTGGATGAGACGGGGAAAGGTCGAGGCGCCCGAGGGTCGAGAAGATAAACGCCCTGGAGAAGAGAGCGAGGAGGGATGAGGAAGTGAGAGGAAGTCTTCGCCCTTTATCTCTTACGATTTCCCTCCGCCCACTTCGCTCGCTCGCTCCCCCCATCTGTTTGCACAGAAGTTAAAAGAGCAGTTGTACTCGGTTTCGCGATCGCTCCGAGGCACGAAGCAACCGGGGCGGGAGGCGGGGGAGGGGGGGGGGTCGGGCAGGACGAAGGGGACGGAAAACGGGTTTGGTCGGTGAGAAACGGAGAGAGAGAGAGAAAAGCAGAAGAGAAGGGGGGAAAGAAGATAAATTAAAAATAAATAGAAGAAATTTGGAGAAGAATTTCGGTCGGATGTGAGGGGAAAACAAGAGAGGAAATTATGCGAAGGTACTCTGAGGGGAAAGAGGTGGAGCCTCAAATGGGGTAGGGCGATGTAACGAATCGAGAGAATGGGAAAAGGAAAAATCGCAAGAGATAGAGAAGGAAAGAATGATAGAGGGGGAGTTTTTAGGGAACGAGAGCAAATGGGGAGGGGTGTTTTGAGGAGAGAGAAAGAGATAGAGAGGGTAGGGAGAACGTTCCAACCTTCGGGGGCGCTAAAAATAGGTCTGTGGACGCGGCGAATTTGAAGGATCTTTGAAGCCGAATGGGGGTAAAAAGAAGATTAATAAAAAAAGGAAGGAGATAAATAAAAACCCAAATAAAAGCCTGGGACTCGAAAAACTGAAACTAGGACGTCGCGGAAGGGTGGGGAATTGGGGGGGGGCAGGGCGTGACGGAGCCTCGTGGACGTGAAACGAAAATCGTTCTTCCGGGGCGGGACGATTAGCTGAGGCGAGCAAAATCCACTCGATCCGAAAGGGTCGGATAAATAAGAACGCTCCTGTTCCTCCTCCCTCCACGCCGTTTAGCCCCGAGAAAAATAAAATCGCACGGCGATGTGCTGTGTTGTTTTCGTGAGTAATTCCTCTGTACTCTACTTCACCCGTGCTACTCAAACGGAGAGATACGGGATTGGGAAACAATTTCAACCGGGGAAAATAAATAGGTTGACATAATACCGTCGTCGGTACAGCTGCTGTAAAAGAGGCCTTCGCGTAGCCGCTATAAACAATTGGGACATTCCGAGCTCTTATACTCCAAAACATCAGATTTCATAGAGAAGGGGACATTTACTTTATTTTGTTGCTATAAAAATAAAACCAAAGAAACGTAAGTGACCGAAATAAAAAGTTTTGGCTCATATTCTGATTTTTAAGATTTAATTGCGTAGGTACTTACTGATGATTGTAATCTCTTGGCTGACTGAAAAATTATAGTAAAATTTTAATAAATACAATGTCAGCTAAAAATCTGACATGTGACGTGTTATCAAGTCAATTACCATAGCTATAAAAGTAATATTAATTATCATAGTTATCAAGAAAATTAATTCTATTAATAATTTCACAAAATTATTACCCACTTAGGCAACCTCAAGTTGATAGAAATCTTAATTTAATACAAGGAGCCTCATTCAATTTATATTCATGCAGCAGTAAGTAATTAGTTCTCAAATAAATGTAATTTATCATTTATTTCATTTTAATTACTCAATTGAATGTTGATTAGTTATTTTCGAACTCACATTCAATGCGATAATGTTATAAATCGGTTTTAATTTTTATTGATACCATCGACTAAAACTTTAATTTTCTGCTTCCAAATGTCCCATATGTCGATAAATGATCAATTTTGAATCTGTAGCTGTTGTATTTTTTTTCTAAAAATTGCGAGAATGCTTTGACTTTTAAATAGCTAAGAAATAGTTTATTAATGGTGATGCTTTCCCGAAATCGGTTATGCTGGTAGTGGAAATGTATTCAAAATTGAATGTCTTAAATAAATTTATATAATTATAAATGAATAACGCAGGATCAGAAGAAGAACACCACATTTCATAAAGCACTTAGGCCTGTAATATTACGCTATCGCAAATCGTTTCATGCATATTTCCGTTGGATGAGAATATGCTGGTGATTCCGCTTAATCATTTCATAGAATGACTGACAAGTCCCTTCTTTTTCTACGTTATATGTTTTCCATGTATATTCATGCGGATTCTTCTCAAAACATTACACAAACTTCGCACAATGTCTTTAGGGTACGTAGGAATGCATATTTAATTCTATTACTGCTCACACACGTATTTAATTATCATAAAAATCTCAAAGCCGTGGGTAACCAGATGTGGCTTCCCTCTACCGAGGAAAAACTTTAACATCAGAAATCATTCAACATCAAATTCAACCCAATTAATTTAAGAGATACCATAGGTTAAAAATATAACTAACACAATGGTGTATGGTTTTGCATTGGACCAAAGTCAAAGAGAAATAATTTACACAAACATAAATGATTTGAAATAAATTTCCCGGTTATATATGAATGAAGACATTAGAATAATAATTTATACCTGTCAGTCACATGTCTAGGAATTAGTTTCAGACTATTGTAAGACAATTTCAAGGGATTATATCATCAGCAGGTTTATTCAATGGTAATTCAGAGTTTCAAATATAAAGTTTGCTTGAATTTCTCTTTTTCGACCACGTAATTTCTGCCCAATCTCCCTCGTATTAACACGACATCTACATTACGTACTTTGCAGACAGCCAAAAGGGTCTAATCCGTTCCAAACAGAGAGCTCCTCATACAATGCAATATTTCGTCCCGACTACGAAACGCTCCGAAAAATTGAGATGCTTATTACCGTTCCTGGATGAATCGGATGAATCATTTTTGGGCTGAACATTTCCATGTCGAAGAATAACAGGCTTTGCGGTGAACGCTTGAACAATACTCCTCAGGGTCAAAATGTTAGTCCCATCCGCAAACAACTTCCGGCACATCATACTTGGCTCCGCAAGAAATAACTCACCGAAATCAAATCGAGCGCACGCAAGGTAAGCGTCGAATTTTACAACACAAACTAAGATAAAGAAGAGGCACGCCTCGCTCCGAGGGCTCGTTGTCTTCCCTTCCTCACACTCGATCCTCGAACAGAAACAACGCGTGCCTTGCAGAGAAGAAGAGAGTGAGAAAGAGAGGAAAGCAGCCGGATAAAACTTTTCAAGCTCATCCATCACTTTCGCAATAATCATCTCCATTTTCCCCCCTCCGGATCCCATCCCGGCCGGAAAATAACACACACCGGACGGACAGGTTTATAAAAACCCGGTGTAGGTACCCGAGACCCAAAACTCTCCAACCCCACTCCACCCCCGTCGCGAGAGAGAGTGTTTTCCGCGAAATTGAAAACAGCAACAGGCTATTAAAAACGCTTCAATCAAAGTACAACTTTGGGGGGCGGAGGGAAGAGAGAGAGTGTGTGTAGCGAGAGAGAAGCGAGGTCCACAGGGGGTAAAAAGGTGGATCCATATCGAGCGGCGAAAAGGACGACGGGGGACCAGGGGAAAATGTAGGAAAGAATCGCATGAGAATCGGAAAGAGAGGGAGATGTGTGGGTGGAAGTAAATTTTCGTGGGAGAATAAGGGATGTGAGAAGTGAGGGGGAGAGAGGAGAAGATGAAAAACAGAAGGGCTTCGGATTTTCCCACCCTTTCTCTTTCCCTCCTCCACTGTCCCCCTCCTTTGCTGAAGATGAATACTCCTGTAGGAGTGACGACGCTCTCGCCGGAATATGCGGAAGAGGCAGAGAGGATAGGAGGCAGCGAACTGGCGATTTCTCCCATTTTCCACATGCTTTCCCGTTCTTCCCTGTCTCGCACGTATCACATCCTACACACTCTTCCCTCCCACTCTACTCTTCAAGTGAACATGGAAGCTAAGAAAAGTGATAAGCAGCCGCTGAACGGTTTTTCACGGAAGGATATGCGAGGAAAGATGGCAGTGATCATCAGGGTGATATACGAGAGGGTCTCTCCAGCTGCAACAAACGTCATAATGATTGGCCGTGAAAAGTAAACGAGCCGCCATCTGCAGAGCATTGGATCAAGAGCGTAAGAAAATTAGAGGCTTTTATTTTATCTGATAATGGTATTGTGGCCATCTGCGGAAATTTGCTTAAAGCACTAAATATTAAATAAACTTAAAATTCCCTCAAATTTCTTCATATAACAGAGAATTTCACGGTAAAAATTTTCAGGAAACATTCTGTAAAATGTCATAAATAATCATATATATATATATATATATATATATATATATATATATATATATATAATTATCGATGATATAGAAACACTCACACGAGCAATATAATATTTTGACGGCACAATAGAACACAAATAAAATAGTAACACTTAAAGGGCACACACATTGTAAATTGCTTAAGCTTTTGGCCTTCTCCGATGTCTTCTTCAAATAAGAATTGCTGAAGTGTTACCATTTAATTTGTGTTCTATTGTGCCGTCCAAATATTTAAAATGATATATAATTATATATATAGTATGATTAATTATAGATAATAATTTGTACAAAGATGCGTTAAAGATAAAAAAACAGCTGGTAATTTGAATCCAATATACAATAATATAAAATGATATTTTCCCTATTTTGAAGTTTAATTTTTCCACACGTACTAATTTTTAACTCAAGATAACAACAATGAATAATAAATGATACTGTCTCAGGCTAAAACTATGTGGAATTTCACCAATTTCCAAGGAAACCACAATGGGCAGAGCCTACATGGCAAAATGGTATTTGTGCCGAGCATATGATGTGATGTCAGGTGTGATGATGCTGCGCGGAAGAGAAATCATGGTCGTGAGCCATAATAAATTGTTCAAATTGCCGAGTCACTTATTTTCGACCATTCTTTGGGCAATGAATAAATATCCTCGGCAGAAATAGTATTTTTTCAAGTCGCCACTGCCCATGGTGGTTGGGACCCTATTCTTTTGTAAGCTGTATCTAAATATAAAGAATGGAACGGATGCATTTCCTCAGAGAAACAAACAGAACGAAAAACTATACAAATGGTTTGAGAAAGCCGATGATTATATGACATATTAAGGGAAAATATAAAATTCGTCAGATTTGCCTGGAAGTGTATATTAATCCGTAGTAAATCGTGTAAAATTTGTGAAATCGTGTAACTAACGCGGTGGCATAAAATTTATGGGGGAAAAACCTTGTAAAACTCTAAAATTTATTTGAAGCATTTGGGTAATAATGAAGTGAGGTTTCAAACAATGTCCAAGACATTTTGTCATTACAAACATTGAACGTGGAGATTTTATCCGCTCAGCAAATATTGATCTAGTGCATCGAAAGTTGGATATCACTTTGAAAACCTTTGATGTAGTTTGACGGGAAGAGGATTGGATCAAAGAGATGCTCACCATGGAAACGAAAAGGAAGTATGCTCTGGAGAAAAAGTAATGAGAAGCGGATTAACGGTAAAAGAGCAGAAGGGAAAGATGAGTACGATTGTAGAGTTCACGAGCACACAAGGCGTAAAGTAAAGGAGGAGGAATGGGGAAAAGTGAAGAGAGGAAAAGGAAGGGTGGTGGAGAAGGATGGAGGCGGAATCAACCGACCGGAGTTGGTACATATTTTTCTGGAAAGAGATCCGAAGGGTGGTGGGCAGTAAAAAAGCGGAAAAGCGGAGGGAGTCGCTTATACATGTGTGTGGACGCACTCATAAACACACACAAATATATATATATATATATATATATATATATATATATATATATATATATATATATATATATATAACTCATGCATCGCATATACATATAACTGGGGTGGAGAATACTGGGAAAGAAGAGAGGATTTCGAGGGGTTGAAAGGCATATTGAGGAAAGAAGGCTCCGAGAGTTGCAAAGGTCAAAAACACAAGGTCAAGTTGAGTTGTATGGATGATTTGCTGCGGAGGCGGCAGACGAAAGTGAAAAATAAATGGAGATGTAAAGTGAGACCAAAGGAAAACTTATAGACGCGCCGAAAGGAGTGCGTTTTGAGGAAATCTAGAGAATTCTGGAAACAATATACGAAGAGAAAATGTTACAGGCTGTCAAAAATATCAAGAAAATATTCGCCTAGGAAAAATAATAATGTTTAAAAGATGTTGGGAAAGAAAAGATTTCGCAAGACAGGCGTTCAACGAAACTTGGAAGAAAGACGATATACGAACAGCCCAAGAGTGAGACGAATGATTCAGTACAATATTTCTGTGACTGAGGTGAGATTTGGTACTTTCCCGGCGTATCTGCTTGATGAAGTTCTCTCGGGTCTTCCACCGGGTCAGGGGTTCCATGTTGGCCGACGTTTCGATGCCCGACTCGTGCATCGTCTTCAGGGATGAAACGTCGGCCAACATGGAACCCCTGACCCGGTGGAAGACCCGAGAGAACTTCCTCATTTCTGTGACTGCTTGCACCGGATGCATGGAGAAGTTTTTCTCGGTTTTTAATGGAAGCGGAAAGATTTCCGGTGAAAATAAATCAAATCAGTTGAATGATAATTCAACGAGTATGCCACAGTTAATAATTAAATGAACGCCGTATAAGTTTATCACGACCTACCGATTAGAAGAAAGATTTTTTAATAACATCCTGCTGCTAAGGTGAATGAGTTTTTCGGGCTTGGCAATCTAATCAGGGAATAATACCAGAAAGGAGCAAACAAGATGTGAATATGTCATTTACTTAAAAGATTGATCTCATCGCATTTTTATTCAATTAATTCTACCCATACCCCATGCAAAATTTGCATATTCTTCACATAAATCTACGGTCAAAATAAATCTAGCCCAGGCATAACTACAATATGAATGCACTATTAGGATGTTATGATGTAAATTATTCTAGCGCACATTAGCTGGTATTGAAAAAATCATTTAATCAGTAATTATCTCACTTCTATAATACTTACTAAAGCTGAAAAGAAGAAATGTTTTCAAACCTTAATTTATTTACTCTTTGAAACCTTGGACAATTTTGTGGATTGCTTAGTTTTAGTTGGAAAATCATTGCAAAATGATATAATGAATATATAACATTAGGTTTACTTTCAAGTATGAGCATTAAAGCTTGAGAAGAGTAGAATTTACATTTAAAAATGTATTTTTAAGCGAAATGATTGAAAAATACTGACAAAAAGAAAAAATATATGACGGCTGAGGTCATTGCAAATTGTCATTTTATACTATTCATCATATTTTAGTTTAAATAATAAAGTGAAGGGGGTGCGATACCATTGAGCAAACAGAGGTATTTTATGCTTGAAATAGTTATCTTCAGGATTTAAACTGAAAATCGGTTCGCTGGGATTCTTCAAATAGTTCTCTTTACAGGCAGTCTCTTAGAACTCAGCATTTTTCCCGAACAAGCTTCATCCCGCCATTTGTTTTATAAGCCTATTATTCCCTAGAACATGTTTCATTGATATTCATTTCATTGTGTTCTAGCGTATCCTCTACCTCACTTACGGTACAATTAGTTAAATCATGACTCGCTGTGCCACTTTAATTATCTCTAACCTTTTAGAAAGACCCATTGACACTACTTTCATGCCAATTTTCTGTAGTATTATGCATTAATAATGCCTTTCTACCACAGAAGAGTATACTTCATATTTATTTATCTAATAAACCGTCTCCTTTCTTACTATGATAATTTCATCAAAATACATGGGTAAAAAATTGTAAAAGCAATTACACAAAACATGAAATTTTATCCATAAATCCAAGAAATCATTTATTTCATTATGAAATGATTCTATGCATTTAATTCATCTACTAGAATTGATAAATAAAGCGTGATCATCGATTCCTGGCCGCGAGGTCTTTTGAAATTTTGTTGAAAAATAAAAAAAATGTTTTTGAAAAAATGGTTTCTTCATTTCTAACACGGGGACTTATTGAATCGCCCTCGTATTCTTAGCAATACCGCTATGTACATAAAGACTACTACTGTCGTGATTATTCGACAAAAAAATTTCAAAATCACTTCATATAATGTAACGGACCTGAGCACTTTTATATTCTTCCGGGAACTTATTATTACATCCATCATCATTTGAACTCTTTCATTGATCTACGCATGTAACTAATAGGTGTTCATTAAATTTAACGGCTTTTCAATATCACGCACAATTTCCAGCATTTTCCTAAACTTTTCGATTGATATCTTTCCGAATACATTTACAGTATTTCAATCGGATGTTCGTATTTCCACCGAAAATTAATTAAACATTAAGAAATTAGCATAAAACAATAGGTGAGGGTACAATGGAATGTAGTTTTTCAATATAACTGTGACACCAAGTCGGCAGCTATTGGCAATAAAGGATCCGAGTGCAATTTAAAAAAGAAACAGGGTGAAGGGGAGAGGAATGTCCTCTAGCGTATTCTCCTTGTTTAGTAACCTTTAAATCGGAACTCCACCCACATTCATATGAGCTGAGTGGCAAAAATGGAAAGATGAAGGGAAAATACGTAAGTCACAGTTTGAGATGCTAACGAAGGGCATGAATACTGATATCACTAGTTCAAAGTGAAAGATGAATATCTTAATTGGATATAATACGCACTCCGTCAGCTTGGGCATATTATCTTAGTCCTCCTAACGCCCCCAAAGGTATGCTGTATTTTCTTTGCTCTATGACTTCCTCTTACCCTCTTGCCTTTCACATGAGCAGATCAGACATAACGGTGAGCTGAGAGATAGATTCTAAGCGGGGATGGGTGGAGGAACAGAAGATGGAGCTGCCAAGGAGGCAAATAATATCTCACGAAGAGAGAGGAAAAAAATCCTCTTTCCCAAAATATAACGCGGTGACTGAGGCACGTGACGCCGCAGAGCGCTTGAGAAAGAAGAGAGAGAGAAAGTTTTATAGGAGCTCAAGGGGGTCGGGATGTGGGCGATTAACAATGACATATTGAGTGTGGTTGTGGAAAATGGAGACATGGTCGTCTATGACGAGGGTTTAATTAAAATAGTTTCAAATCCACGTGTATTTTAATACAATCGGATTTTGATGAACACGGGATTGAAGCAGCAGTCAAAACATAACCGTCATTTCCTCCTCAAGACGGGAAAGGAACTTGTAGAGTGTCTTTTAATTAGTATTCTCAACGATAGAAATCAATGGAACTAAGGGAGTAAGATGCCCTTCTGCTTGGGTAGTTTGGGACAATATATGATCATACGATCATTAATGCATTCATCAAGAATAAAAAATCTTAATAAAAACAGTTGTATCAAGCAAGGTTATACTATAGCCGTGAAGATTGTGTCTAAAATATGACATACTACAACATAAAGGTTGCTACGCTATCCTTTGGTAGTCGTAATTTAACCAACTTCCTTTGATCTCCTTGAGTTACAGAATATTTTTAATTCACATTCAAGAGCCGTAAAAAGTAATTACTCCCTGTACAACTCAAGTGCCTTGACATTATATTGTACTAATCCAGAACTTACTCTTTGCCGGTTTGCAATACGTTAAGTGCTGAAAAGGTGCTCTTCACAAGTTAGTCGTATTGTTGACACTTAAAGGTTCGACATGTAGGTGGCAGGTGCGCTATAACTAGGCATCAACCAGATCAACAGTTCAAATACAAACTCATTTATTTCAAGCAAAATAAATAAATATAAATATAAATATAAATATATATATATATATATATATTGTACAAGTAAAACTAATGAGTATCACGGATGTGAATGATAATGTATATGAAGTTAGCGCTAGAGGACAAAGACAAAAACATTGTTTTGAAAAAAAAGAATTGTTTTTTTCCATAAACCATATTGATTATTCCGAAACCTGGACCTCCTCGCTTGTTAGCGTATAAATAAATAAATAAATGTATATATATATGTATGTATATATATATCTACATATATAGTATTTATAAATATATATATCTACATACATATATATATATATATATATATATATATATATATATATATACATACATATATATATACATATATATATACATACATATATATATATATATATATATATATATATATATATATATATATATATATATATATATATATATATACATACATATATATATATACATATATATATACATACATATATATATATACATACATATATATATATATATATATATACAATTATTTATTTTTTTATACGCTAACAAGCGAGGAGGTCCAGGTTTCGGAATAATCAATATGGTTTATGGAAAAAAACAATTCAAATCGGCATCGCAAATAACTTTGTTTCTCTGTGTGAGCTACGATGGTGAGTTAAGCGATATAGGTATGATCGCATGAAACAGTAATTAGATCTTATATAAAACATTGTCTGTAAATCTAATAAATTCCGATTAACAGTGACACATGAATTAAAGTTCTAAAAATAGTTATTTTTCTATAGCGCTAATTATATAATGCCCCTTCATATTAGCCCTCTACTAATATATATATATATATATATATATATATATATATATATATATATATATAAAGTGACGGACTGGACCGACCTTATGGGGTTCTGTGAAAGGATTGCACCCAGACCCCTTGCAAACCTATTTCATATGACACCTTATTAAGTTCCAGTTAGAAAATGATATTATTAATTAGTGTTCCGGATAATAATTTCATTTGGTTCCATTCATAAGACCCACGGTATATCTTCTGGAAACCTATTTCTGTAATACAGGTACACATAAGATGATACGTACCCAATGTAAATGCACATTATTTGACTATCAATCTCCAGGCGCACTGGCTCAATGTGCCATATCCTGTTCGGGTACGCCAGATGTTCTGGGCCATCCTTAATCCGGGTATTAGTGGTGACATAACAACCGATTTTGCCGTTTGATTTGAGCAGATTTTGTCATTCTAATTATAGTTAATTTTTTTAAGCAGTCCTTGTTAATAATTCGAATTTTTTTTCCAATTGTATTAAAGGTTGACCCTCTAGTTCAGTCTGTAAGTTTCTAAGTATGTCAATGGATATTTTGCATTAAGTTTTCTCATCCAATTCCTTAATTAGGATATCGCATTCCATGCATCAAGCAGGGAAAAATCCCCCTCCCATAATACGCGTGCCGCTTAGAAAATTAAATAAAAATTAATCCTTGAGAAATTTTCCTATTAGAATGGTATAAATTAACTATTAATCTCATCCTATTACGTATTAATTAACTAGTATAAATCAAATAGTTCTCCGCGATGCATGAAAAGAATGAAATAAACTCAAATAACTCACCGTAGAAATCAAGTCAGGAAATGTGGTCACTGAAGCTGGTAGTGTCCTTCAGAATCCTAAAATAAAAATTGATAAAAATCATTATTTTCGTTTACTTTCATAATTGAAATTTAAAGTTTCATTTAAATTCTGAATAATTCATTAAAACTGCTAGGTTTGCTTCGATCAAAATATAGTTCTTTAATGTCCAGTTAAAAATATTGTTACACAAAAAATACCAAGTGTAGAAGGGGCTCTTCTAGGACAATAGTTAGACTGTCCAATAAGTAGGGTTATACTCATGGTAAAAGGATACGATACGTCAATAAGACGTGTTTATTTCAGGCATACTTAATAATGCAACTTGAACAAGGCTGTGGAAAAAGATGGCAAACAAAACAAAGAAAATGGTTAATATTAGTTTTCAATTTCGGTTTTATGGGTCAGAAGGTTGAACTTTTTCACATTAGTTTATTTAGTTTATTTTTATTTATTAGTTTATAGTTTATTCCCATAAAAAATAAGGAAATATTATTAATTTTTGAATAACATCGGGCAAAAAGTTTAATTTTGCAACTCAGCATAGGTAGTCAGTGAGATCTTTCCGGAATGCCCTTGAGAAAGGGAATATTAATTACTTTAGAGAAAATCATTTGTCCACTAGGAAGGATTATAAAACCTGTCATGCCGTAATTACCGTGGGATTTTAGATACAAAAAAATGTAATATATCCTGAATGATTTTGTTTGCTTGGATTTTTAAAAAGGGCCCAACAAACAAACGGAAAATTAAAGTGGGTAACGATAATGATCATTGTGTGGACAGGAAATATAAGACTTGAGACCCGTAAATCTCTTCCAACAAGCTGCTCAATATGAGGGTGGAGGATATAGAATTGGGATGGCTGTAAAAAGAATGGGAGAAAGACATTGTTTTGAAATATTAATTTTTATTTGTGGTCTAGATTACATCGAAAATGTTCTTGATGTCATCGGAAAAGGAACCATCTTTAAATGTTTGTAATAAGTTTAATCTATTATGTAAAGGCCACTGTGTTAGGGAATCCCAGCCTAAATTTTCTAGCAAAGTAGTTACGCTACTGCGTTGGTCATAACAATTTTTGACAAATCTAGCCCCCCTCCGCTGAATTCGATCCAATTCCAAAATCAAATTTATCTCTTGAGGATCCCATATACTGGCAGCATACTCTAGGTGGGGCCTGACTAGGGCAAGAAAACATCGTTCCTTCACTTTTTCGTCACATTTACTCAGCACTCTTTTTACAAATCCCAATTTTTTATTGGCACGACCGCATATTTCCCGTATGTGCTTTCCCCAGGACAGATCGTGAGTAATTGTTACACCCAAGTATTTAAAGGAATCTACCCTCGCAATTTCTAAATGTAGCAGTGTTCAATATAAACCTAGGAAACTACGAAATTTTCTTTAAACTCTTAAAATTTTAGCCAAACTATTTTCGTGAAAATCCAATGATCATTGGGTGACATAGTGTATGAGTTATACGAGAAAAATTATCATACTTTAGGTCGCCAGAAAAAGTACAGAGGACGTCCATTATAATAAATAAGATAACCGCTATTCAAAAAATCGTCAATGATGACGCAAGAATTATATAGTTACATTTTTTTCTCCACTTTTCGGTGCAGCTGAGATAACGTAAGGAGCTGCGAATGAAAGAGAAAACATTCCTTTTCTGAAATTCGAACCGAAGCGCCATTTCTTTGTCGTTAGTGAATGGTAAGAACATTCTGAAAAAAGGTGCAAAGTAAAAGAGATTTTGAAAAGTTTTCAGCCGTTCAATGGAAATATGCGTCTTCGTTGTAGGTGGAGATGAAAAATTTAGCAATTTAAATGAATTATTTGCAAACTCCGTCCTAGAATAGCTGGTAGAACCGTGAATTGCTTTAAGTTTCTATCCCCAAGGCCTCATCAAATGGTCCTGCATAATTACAGAAACTCTTCTTCTTCACCGGTTAAACATTATGATTATTTTTATTGCACCTCATCTTCATATACCCTTGCGAAAAACTTAGGAATAACTTCATCATTCCAGACGGTTCCTGTAATTGTCAACGCTATTTCATGAATTTCTCTCTAACATGCCTATGTATGCAATGTGGGTACAAAAAAGAATTTTGATTCTCCTCAAAATGAATATTTTAGAGGAATTTGAACTTAGACTGAAACCTTCTATTGTGTGGAAGACATCACGAAGTGTCCTTTGCTCTGATGAAGTTATGATAAATAGAGAAACAGAGAACCATCATACAAGATTTTCATCGCAGATATGAAAGTCTTATTCATATTTGATACTGTGGCCTTAATTTAAACAACAATCGAGTATTAAACCTAAGAAAGTCTAGTCGAAAGTATTAAAAAGGAAGTAGCATTCAACTGCTGGAGAAATACCATCAAAGGTGGACATTACCATTACCAATATTAATATACCTTTACATCTAGTGTACTTTCATCTTGGATGTGATACAAGTTTGATCCTCTGAAAAAACTTTGTGGCTTTTTTGACTCTGAAATCCTGATGAGCCACTTCATATTTGAGAGCAGGTGTTCCAAGGGCAGTAAATTTCATGTTCATAACACCCAGGCCAAAGGCTAGACCCGAACCCTTGACCTTTGGCCCAGAAGACGAGCGAGTAACCCATTTGGCTAAATTATCGGGGTTGTTAAATGAGATAAAATTTTATATTTTATTTTGATTAACAATTTTGTATTTAATTTTGATGAACCATCTCAAATCAAGGAAGGGCACATAATTTGGAGCGGATAGATTAATTATGTCTACATCATGGTTATAAATTATTCCCATAAAGAAGAATCTAATTAGCTCCCCTGTTTAGAAATATAGCACCGAATAATTTCATCGTAAAATTGCACTTGAAAATGGCATATCTATCAGCTAACTACTAGATGGGTAATTTAAATAACGCCGCCTTCAGCCACCATGCCTTTGATGTCATCAAACATTCCTTAAAAATATTTTTGAGGGGACCTCTCCGGAATGGTGTTGATGTATTTAGGCTCGGGAATCCACCCCAATTAAACCTTTCTACCGGGAAGACGGTTATGCATTATCCAACAATTAGAATGGAACTTTGGTTTTCATATTCTATGTTGCCCACAGTTGAAATCAAAATGATACCTGGGATCAACAGGAAGATTTTTGCTCTTTAATGATTATAATGTGTGGCCTTTAAAAATGCCTCAAAATTTTTGATATCCTTAGAATCAACATAAATATAAAATGCTCGTACTGTTTGATACTTTTCCGAAGATATCATACGAAATAATTAGAATCGAAATAAGAACCGTCGAGTTCATACAAAAAAGAACCTAATGATCACTAACTTTCGCAGTGTCATTAATGAGGAGGAGTAACCAAATTTACAAATATAACCAAACAACACGAGAAGAGATCGAGTTAATGAACGCGTTGTTGTCAGGCGTTTGAAGCCTGTTTGTTGAAAGATGCAATCCGTAGTAAAAAAACTCGTCGTTTTTTGCCATAATATTTATGTTCAAATTTATTCAGTTTTTGATTGAATAAAATAAAAAATTACACTAGACATGAAGTAACCAGCGAAACGGACGTTTAATAAAACATTATGCGTGGCTGAAACCCCAAACAGAAATGTATTCATTCCTAAAAAGAACTAACCAAGCGTTTAATCGCAGGTGTTATTCAAAATATCACTCGCAGATATCTATTGAACAACATGTGGATAATATTCACAGTTTTTGAACAAACGATACTTTGCGCTTCTCCAATAAATTACTTTTGGAATCCTTCTGAACTTCTAAATCAGCATAATTGCACGCTACACACCCACGTTTCGACTGATTTTTTCCATACTAAAAGTGATAGGTATATCAAACATGGGGAAATAAATATTATATTTCATGTAAATTCCTAGAATTCCTGGAACGCCCTCTTGTTGAAATAAATTTAAATAGATTCCTCAGACAAACTTACCTTAGCTCGTTCAACACTCGTGAATCACGAAATGGGCCATACAAGCGCGTGATACAATAAACCGGCACTCGGAAACCAACGAGAGATGTCATTTAATTATTCTTTATAGAAGATTATATCGGAGGATAATGAAATAATAAATAACACGTGGGAATGGGCCGAATCGATCGCAAAAGGAAGAACCAGGGCTAAATATAATTGCCTATTTGGGCAGATTCAATATTAAATCGCTTTATTTCGTCTCGACTCTAATCCTTCCATTAATTGATCACATCACGACATGCCGGCGTCTGCGACGTGCCACGGAAAAGGGAACAAAGAGAGGAGAGCTATAATATCGTTTCACGATTTATAATTCCCTTCGCACCCCGATTCAATTCCGCCATCGTTCCCCCGGAAAGCCTTCCCTCCAATTTCCCCTCCCACACCCCACCACCCGCTCCTCTCGAATGCACCCTCATCTCTTCCCCCCCCACCCCCCAACTACACCCAACACATTCGATCTTCCGCTGCGCCCGTCCCATGTGCTCCCCTTCACTCATTCTATTGACCCCTGGAACATCCACAATTACTGCACCTAGCGGGTGCGGAGAGAATTGAGGGTCTTAGGGGAAGGTAAGGGTGAAGGGAAACTGGAAGGGTGGCCCTCCACCCTCTCTCAAAACCATACTCCACATCAACTCCCACCCTTCCCCTTCTCCTCCCGTTTTGCCCCTCACTCCCTTCTCCCCCTCCCTCGCCGTTGCGGCTGGGCGATGTTATGATGAATACACGGTCATGCGCGATCTGCATGCCACAGTACATAATGAATTTGAGCGTCAAGGAAGCACCGTTTTCAAAAAGAACTTGGGATATGTGTTACTACATTATAAACGTTTTTATTTCGATGCAAAATTGATTTGTTCTGGCGAAGATTGGGATAACATTCAATGAGAGCAATATCGGTTGTATCGTTGTTGAAAGCATTCCCAACTAACGATATCACCAACAATGGATCGTGATATATGGGTGCGTAAATATGTTTCCAAATTCACCGCAATGACGTTGTTCAAGCAAAGCTCTAATTACTTCGTATATTCACTAATCTTTTAAGCGAAGATTGGATGGCGAAAACATCATGTCTATCAAAGTTTAATTCCCATACACTCTAGGTTAATGTTGTATCTCGCACTCCTGAATCACTGGTCTAAGAATATGATATCTTGACCTATCTCGGGCAATCTTTTTTTCTATTTTATTCCTCTAGTGGTCCTTGAAATCAAAGTCAATCGTCTTGCTTCAAGCAAACAATAACTTCCCGAATCGGGAAACGATTTTCAAATGCCGGGTATTTCCCTCGCCATACCAAAAAAATAACACATTCCCCAAGCAAAAATTGCAACGCACTTCGATGCTTGAAGGTAGGGAGTACCGTGCCTAATGCCCATGCTTAGCACCCGCCCGCCCCTTTCCGGCGTACGTACTTCCACTCGTGTGACCGGAGGAATTGTGGCTCCCTCCTTCGCTCCGGGGGCGGGGGTTGGGTGGGGGAGGATAAACATGCTTACAAACGAGGCGGTCTAAACAGGGAGCGGAAAAAGAGTAAACAAAACTGGCCGAGTGGAGGCGTGGGCTCGCTCAGGGAGTGTGCGTGCGTGCGTAAGAGCGAGTGAGGGAAGAGTCGCTCGGGGGAGGGATGTGGGAAAGGGCGGGATAAGAGGAAAGGGAGGAGGCGATGAGAAGGTAAATTTCGAGGAGACCAGCGTTCTTCGGGGGTTGGGGAGGAAGGGGAGGGAAGAAGGAGAGGGCGTCGAGGTGGAGAGGCCGGGACGTGAGTCTGAAGCGTGTGGCGTGGAGGCGGCACAGAGCTAGGCACCCGCCTAGCCGTAAAATTGGATTAATGGCTGAGCATGCAGCGATGAATCACAAATGCTGAAGGCTTCCACTCCCCTCCCAACGCCGCACCCCTCTCTCCCCCGCTGCTACTCTCGGGCAACCTCCCGCTTCCCTCCCTAAGATCACCTCCCCCTCTGTCCGGCCATCTAGTCCCACCACCCCTGCGTCATTTCTTATTACTTAGTTGCTCCCAAATCCTCTTCCTAGTCAACCCTCTGTTTCCTATATCTTTCCGTTTACGTCTATCTACGTTTACGGGTTTTCCGTCAGCCCGTTCTCTGAGATTTATCTTCCTTCTTTAATTTCTCTCTCTCTCTCTATTGCTCCCGAGATCGGCGGTCATTACCTCGGGATTGACTCCAGATAGGAGGGTCGTCTTCCGGAAAAATTCCACCCCTTAATGAAATTTTCCAAGATTCGCCATTCGATAAGGTAAATATTTTCGGCTCCATTAATCTATTATTAGGGACTCACCGTTACGGGTTCGGCTTTCGCAATCATTTCTGCCGAACTGTATACCTGGAGGCAAATTAAAGCGAATAATCATTTTTAAGCCATCGGAAGATTTAATGAGGTAAAACGACTCCCTTAGATAGCTTTGTGAGCGAGAGGAGTATTAGGAACAGAACATTTTAAGAGGATTTCAGATTTCCTTAGTTATGGTTCTTAATGTAACTTGAACCTCAATCTCTAGCAAGCATAAACACTCGTTACTCACTCGACGATTTAAGTCGACTATTTGTAGACTTATCGAAACCCTTAGGTCTGACGAAAGGAATTGGACAAAGTCTTCTAATGAAGTCTTCGCTCTATGAGATGGCTAATTATTAAAGCCAGAAAGGACAGGTCTAGCCTTCGATTTTATGGGGCTCTGTGAAAGGATTGTGCACAGAAGCCTCACGAAACTGATTCACATTAATATCACGGCTTAATAAATTTCTAGTTAAAGTATTGAACTATCATGAATTATGTTCTTATTTTCCCGATTATTGTTTCATCTATTGTATCATTTATAATATCCACAATTTCTCTTTTGAAAACATATTTCGGTAATACACATCACATGGTGCGTACCCTATGCTATACATTATTTGACTGCGACGTTCTAGGTCCACTAAAGTGCCAGATCCTACTCGGGAAAGAAGGAAATGTTCTGGGACAGCCTTGATTGGGATATTGTAGAATATAAGTGTTCACTAAATGACCGGTTTAACTTTTTGATTTCAACATGTCTTTTTCTTCGAAAATCTTTCTAAATGCTAATCAATAGTCAGAATTTTTTATCGAGTCCTTGGTGATAATTCTTGATATTATTCAATATGTTTCCAGTTTCACTAAAGAGGGGATAGGTTGCAACTCTCTAGCAAAGTACCACAAATTTGAAATAGAGTTTAAGAACATTAGGATAAACTATTTGATGTTTTTTGCAAATTGATACTGCTATATATTAGCAATTAAAATTTGGTTGCGACATTATTATTAATGACAGGAAGGATAATAGACGAAATTTTTAGCTATTCACAATATCAAAATTCACTTGCCTACAAACTTAATGAATATCTCATATCCCCACTTGTTTGTATCAATTACTTAATTTCCTACGCTGCACAAAACAATTATATTGAAAAAATAATGTATTGTCTTTTAATGCTCAATTGTAATGTAATCGTTATATTAAGCTGCTGTGATTCAAAATGTATTAAACGTAACCATACATGATAAATTTAATAATATAACTGCAGGCCTTGCATTTAATTTTCCACTTTTGCATAAACAAATTTTTGAGAGTGAAACAACGAGTGAATTTGTAAAACTTCGCCGTCATTTACTAAATAATGTTCCATTGAAACCATTTCCAGAAATATCTCTTGATTTTTTCAAGTTAATGTATTTAAAATTACTTCCTTTGGTCTTCATTTCCCTCATAGACTTCTTCCCTAAGCGCAAAAATGGTTAATGTTACATTGCTCAACCAATACATCTGCATTTTGTTCTCTCCAATTTCCTAATTATAAATGTTTCAATTTCTGAGGATAATAATTGCTGTTCATGGAAAGTTTAAAAGAATTTAATTGATTCTTACGTAAAGACGAATAGATTTCCAGGAGGCATGCTCATTAATTTCGTTTCTTAATCTCATATGTTGTCGTAAGAGAAAATTAAATCAAGTCTCGACCTGAGTGGGAGAGAACGCGATTTAAACACGCGCATGCCCAGTCCGGGGTTTCGGGGTTTGAATCCCAGAAGGGACGCCGTGCACCCCTTCCGCGATGCACACTGGGTCGTCCGTTGGAACTCAGATCACCCGGAAAACCAAACACTACCCCACTCCCGCGACTAACACTAACACCACGGCCTCTCCCCCGTGCCCTACCATTCGTCCCTCGCCCCGTCTCCCCCGCACCAAGGCGGTCATTCAGCCATTTCGACGACCCTGAATCGATTAGTAGTACAATTTCGCATTAACCCAATACCCTTCTCCTCTCTCGCACCATGGTGGTCGCTGTTGATTCATTCACTCAAGCGTCGGAGGCCAGGCGAAAAAGGTTTCCGTTTGACTCTGCGCCGACTTTCGTCGTCCCACCTCCCTCTGCCGCCCACCCACATCACCCTCCTCAATGCCCAAGCATCCGTCTCCCTTCCCTCGCCTCGTCGACGAAAGGAATTGCAAATAAAGGCAAACAGTCCGGCTCAAGTGGAGTCCTCAAGTTCTTTCTCTCTCTCTCTCTCTATCCTTCTCTCCCAATCTCTCTCTGTCTCTCTCCCTTTCCCTCTCTCCCCCGCCTCCCTTCGTAAATTTCACAAACCTGGGTAAATTCCGTCACAGCGCGTGCCCTCTATACCCTCTCTCCTCTCCTCCCATCTCTTTTATTCCCCTCCATCCTCCGTACACTCAAATGCTAATATTAGTGCTGGGATCGGAATGGCCTTAAAACCAAAAAAATAAAAATAAATAAATGAATGAAT
The DNA here is from genome assembly GCF_022747635.1 of Hetaerina americana. Classification (NCBI taxonomy): domain Eukaryota; kingdom Metazoa; phylum Arthropoda; class Insecta; order Odonata; family Calopterygidae; genus Hetaerina; species Hetaerina americana. Next base: position 57,403,376 of record NW_027286070.1, read on the forward strand.
ACGCTGCCCAGGATGGGGGCTCGGGGAAATATCTGAGTAGCCTGTGTAAATTTCCTGCATCTTTTCACTACCGAGTACAAACTTAAGGGAACGAAGTGTGCAAATAAGGAAATCTACTTACAGCGTGTGTGTATATACTTTCAGTCAGGGTTGCCTTCCATGTGTGACGAAATTTATCTCGTTCTGGTGTATATTTTTCTACGGCATTGCCTTTATTTACCAAAACTGCTTCAATTTTGTGAATTTTTCAAAGCCACCTTCATACCTACGCACGAAGAGTCCCTGCGTTTCTCTCGATATGCTTATACAAGATAAGTTAGTTCATTATTTTGCCAGGGAGAAAAACACTTATAATTAATAAATCGTCAAAAGTCGTATAGAGTTAACTCTATTCAGGAAATAGGAAAATGTTCAATGTAAACCATGGAGCAGTCAGATGCATGAAGAAGAATTTATCCCTTTATTTTCGTGGAGATTTCCCAAGTTCCTCTCCGGCGCCCCCATAATTATTTGTGTGGGCTGATCAGAAAAAAGTTAATTCTGGCTTATTCCCCCATAGGGAAATTAAAAATAAGATATTCTAACCTTCTCTGGTGTTGATAGTAAGACTTCAAATAGAAATTATGCGTTCAGAAAGATATTCAACGCAAAGAGCATCACGTTTTCTTCAAATGTACCCCAAGTTGGGGGTCTGAACTGTCCTCCACGTAACTATTATAGTGGAGGCGGCCCTGGTCATAACTATTATCCATGGTTAAAGCACGTGCTACTGGATCTCATTTCCATAATTAACAATTAAACTTTAATTTCTACAAGAATAAATTATATCCCACATGATCAATTTATCTTTACTTAAAACACCAAATATTCAAATTCCATGCGGATAATTTGCGTAGTACGACCATTTAAAACACAAATAACTATTGAATCCTATTATTAGAACCTAATGCACAATGATAACAAGATATCCATAAGATTAAATTGAAAATAGGGACACGCCATACCACAAATTAGGAAGGCTTAAAAGTCGAGGGGAATTTCCAATTCAGAAGTCCTTCGAGGAAAAGTATTAGTTGATGAGCAGGACTAAGACGAAACATCAATTAACTCATCCGAAACTTCGCGGCACATCAACCTCATTTCCCTTTGATTTAAATGTAAAAAGAAATGATTAAAACTAAGTGAGTAATACCAGAACTGTGGACATCCAAGTAGTTTGGGGCGGTTACATCAAGTCAATAATGAGAAAAATGAAGGCAAGAAATAGTGAATAAGTAGACTGTTTTTCGTAGAAACTCGTTGACTGCAATTGGAGTTGAGAAAATGATTATGACCCTCCGAGTAATATATGCTATTTTTTTCAATTAAATAAAACAAAGTAGCACATGGTCAAATTTTAAAATTAACCTAACATACTATAATTCAGATGACCTAATAAAAACTTCGTTGCAATTTTCCACCGTTAAAACTTTATTTCCGACCATGGTTTCGATACACTGTATCATCATCAGGTGAAAATACAAAAGATCAAAGATACAATGTATCGAAACCATGGTCGGAAATAAAGTTTTAACTGTGGAAAATTGCAACGAAGTTTTTATTATGTCTCGATTCTACAACATCACGCCTGACCCTTCACTTTTCAGATGACCTAATTAAAATTGAAAAAACGAGACGATAGAAAATCGACAAAGGAAGTTCAAGTAATAGGTAAGGATAGAATGTTACAGGGAAGAATTCCGAGAAAGCAGAAAACGTGTACGCTGAGAACTTGAGAATTAATCGAATGCTGCAGAAGAAACTAGAGGAGAGAATTTTGGATGAACGAGGTAGAGTCAGGAAAAGAATAGGCATGTTAGTCGGAGAAAAAAAAGGTGACAGGAAGCATGTGGAGTTTAAATTTGGTTAATTATAATCCAGGTTTTCGGATATTCAATAAGCGACGCGTTATATGTGACTTAGAAAAGTGGCAGCGCTCACAGAGTTGGATACATCAAAAGACTAATTTTAGCTGTAGATGAATTATAATATTAATTTTAATATTTTTCCACCAGCAAAAGGACTCCAAAAACAGTTTAATCGACAATATACCACAGCAAAATTTTCCCAATAATTTAACAAGCGATGGATGGGTATAATTTTAGACGATTTTAGAAGATAGCTTTATACCACTATCGATAACTATTAATCACTATCGAATGTCAATCATATATTTTCATCGGTGCCACTACGTTTCTCTCATTGATCAAAAACTTGAGAATCACCTGAAAAAATCGGCATTTTAAAAACAATGTCATTCTCTCATGAGGCTCCGGGATGAAATTTTTCCTTCCCTTTTTAAACGGCGACTTCAAAAGACTTCAAATTGACTGCCTGGCACGCGCTGCCCGATGTTTGGGGGAGAGGGGCAAATTGAAATTCCCAGCGTGCAGCCGTTCGGTCCAGATAGCGAGCGCCCACTCTCGCGGAGATGCAGGCAAGCAAAGGAGGCACGCACGTCTTTTCATCACGGGTGGCGGAATCTGGAGTCCGCGGTTCCCAACCGAAATGCCTTCCGCCGACCGAACCGTTTGGTTTCTTCAAAACCCTCCCCCCCCCCTATTTCAGCCCCGCCAGATTCCCCCTCCCTTCACAACCCGGCTTGACATCGGCCTTTTACGCCTCTCTCCTATTTTTAGGCAGCACGTTGAAATCCCGGCACCCATCGTAATTTTGTGCTTAAAGAAATGTTTTGGAGATCCGGGGGCTATTGAGCACGAAGCCGGTCGAATAGGACGCGTGACCGGCGGGGAAATTACTTTCCACAATGGGGAGGAGAGGCGTACCGAAAGGAAGGCGGGCCGGGGGAGAGAGGCCCCGACGTAGTGGTACTGGGCTCCACGTCTGCGGACGCCTTCCGCTTCCACCATACTCCCCCTAATTGCTATAAACTCCAGGATACGTTAAACTGCTCAGGGTTGGAATGATCTCAATACATTGGTTTACTGAGGAGTACTGGATAAATGTAGCGGGTCTGAAGGGATTGCTCAGGCGCTGAGGAAGGAATCTTCCGAGAGAATTTGATGAAGTCCTTAGGAGTCATAACATTGGCACTAACTGAGCAGATTAATAACGATTAAAATTGCGGAAGGTCCTGGAATACAATTGCAATACAAAATGAGAGACTTGATGGTGCACGTTGCAGGCAATTTGCACACGATTAGAATTTATACCATGTAAAGGAAACGTGCTGCAAGCACGCAGATAGATGCGATTTCCCGTTGAATTTATAGCAGGTGATGACGAAAATGAATAGGTTATTGCCCATTGTTTACGTATTTATGACATTAATATCGCATTTATGGGGTTAGGAAACTACTTTTGAAGGGCTCGTATCAATATAACTGAAGGTGAGCCAAATTAATGGGTACATCTGGAGTGAACCAATTTTGTGGATTGAGATGTGATGTCGCAGAAGGCGAACATGATCGATTCGTAGCAAATAATAATGCATTGTTCCATTGTTAATAAAATTTATTTCGACTTCACTTGGTCATCTTCATCCTACATCTGAAGAGAAGCGTCAAAACATAGGTCGAATTATTTTATATTAACCGTGGAATAATTCTTTATTATTTGCTACGAATCGATTTGGAGTGAAGGGAAATGACTTATTCGTTGAAATTGTTTCCTGGAGGTAGAAATTCGCTCTCGTTAATCCGGCAAAGGTTTTTTTTTCCATAATATAATATAAATTTAAATGAAATAGCTGGTCAAGAAGATTAATGGAACCTAGAAACTTGGAATTAATACAAGGAGTAAATGAGGAAAATTGGGAGGAAGAACCAGATGGAGTCGGAAAAGCGTAAGGAAAGGTCCCATGAAGAATACGTAGATTAACATTAGGCCGTAGAGTTACCACGGCCCAGGACAAAGAAAATTAGCATAGGATACGGAAGAATGGAGGGATTAGGGAAGATTGGGGGCTTTTAAGATTCCGGGCTTACTCTTCTTATTGCATGTTAGACGAGCCCAGACGGGAAATAGGACGTTATTCGAAGAATACCACGTTTAAAATGTACGTCGTGCTTGGCGATCCATAATTAAACTACCGCTTCACAAATGCTCAACGGTATGCTTACTATCATGATACTAAGTAGATTTCCAAAATAAATATACTTAATATTTTTGAAACGAAAGAAATGCTTTGAATGCTGCAAAGCAGGATAGAAGATAACCGTGAAAACGATGGAGAAAATAAGAAGAATGCAAATGACCGGGAGAAAATGAATGCTCTTTCTCATACAGCACCAAGCTTCGAACTCAATGTTGCTGCAATATGAAAGGGAAAACCAAAAAAGAGCTAAACCATGAGCATTAACAATACACATTTAAAATATATCGTTCAGTGAGATTGATTTGCAATCCTATTGTAAGACTGTGAAATTATGATGGAATGCATATTACTTAATTAAGAAAATGGTCGATTGGTAGAGAAAATTTAAAATATTTTAAAATTTTTGTAATTCTATTTCCCAGTGAGTTTATTTGTCGATGTGCATTACTCCTGTATTTACTCTTTCAAATCCTTGCCTTAGTTTCTGGACGCGATATGCGACTTTTCTTTATGCTCAAATGAGGACTAAACATATCCATCGTCATAATTAGCGTACCTTAATAGGCAGTTTTATTCAAGCATATATTATGTTTCAGAATTTAAGAAATTATTTTGTATATGTATATCTTAGTGTCCTGCAAGCAACCGCTGTGGAGTGTGGTAGGGACATAAAAATCATGAAAACTTCTTTCCGGTTCAAGAGAGCGGTGATGAGTTTATCACCTTCAATGGTTCAAAACTATTTGAACGCCTATTCGAAGAGGCAGAAAATAATTAATAAAAAGCTGAACCAGTAAAATTTTAACATGTGTAGGAAATAAAACTACGTTGCACGCAGACGTAGATAAGGAAAATAACCTTATACGATGAAACGTTATCTAGAGACAGTAGTAATTGACGACATTACATTTAATTGTTAGATAATATAGTATGCGCGCATGTCCTGCATGTATGATGATACAGTGGCAGGTTAGAAACTAAGCCTATTCACGATGTGCGGGACGGAAAAAACCATTTATACTATTCTACAAAGCCTAAATCTTGCGAAATCTGTAATTTAGGAAGTTCAGAAACGTGAAATGTGGACAATGTCCTCCTTCCAAGAACCATTACACTGTATCCGCTCACTTTCCTTTCCGTTTTCGTCACACTTTCCGTCCTTCTCCCGACTCCCTTCTCCGTCCTCGCCGCTTTCCTATTTCCGAAGCTCTTCATCCCACCGTCACGACAGCGCATCCACCCAACCCTCCTCTCCCTTCCCCTCAAACCCCCCCATCCCCCCCTCTCTCTCTTCTCTCTTTCCATCAAGCGGGCGGAACCAAATTATCTCGTGAAAAAAACTCGATAAACCTAATAGATTTGCTCCTCCCCCGAGTTCCCCCGGCTCTCCTGCCATGCTAGCCAACCAAGATGGATCCCATGCCAGAGAGAAGCCGTGGATTGCTCGGGTGGTGGCGTGGGCGGGAAGGTTTGGTGTGTGGGAGCGAGGAGCCGAGGGAGGAGGATGAGGGGGGATTTTTCGGCGGAGGGGTTTAGAGGCGGGAGGATGATATTTTGATGGCTCCGGGCTTCATATCCTCACAAAATTACATTCACTCAGGAGGAGAGCATATTCCAAAAAACCGAGACCCAGTCCACCCGGATCCCATCCCCGCAAAAATTTCCCTTGCCCGCCAGACCCACTTCTCCCGCGAGCGTGGCCTCCCCCCTTTTTTCTCTCCTCCTCCTCCGCCCTTCCGTCGATCTAAATATATCTATCTTTTCATTTTTCCTCTTCCCATCCCCGCACAAACTTTATTAAGGTCCTTTTAATTCTTTTTCCTATCTATTCTTCTCCTTTTGTCACGATGACGTACGTACGTCCTTCCCTCACCCCTTGCAGTTTTCCGTTTTCTCTGGGTTTTAATGACGTGCTGTACTACACTGAACCGCTGGTGCTGGTGCCAGTTATGATTTATCTTTTTGCGGATGAAATGATTCCTGGCACCAAATGATGGACCCACTGACGGCGATTATAATATGCAAGAAGAAATATTTTTTAGTTCTCCTATCAAGAGTTAGGTGGCCACATGTTTTACGTCCACCCATTCCAGCCGTATTTATACTGGATCTGGGTGAGCATAACGACGGAAATATGGCCAAAAAAGGTAAATTTAGGATTAAGAGTCAAAACAATGGGTTAAAGGATGTTGTACAGAGGGTTTCAGGCCACGAAAAACTGGAGCACCAGCGAGGGGGCAAGTCAACACAACACAGACAACATATTGCAGAGAACATATTTTCCCTTTTGTAATTTCACCGAGGACGCGTGACGCGTACCCTGTCGTGCCCCAAATTCATGGTAAATATATCGTGAAAATGCTTGTTGCATTTTCTATGGAAACAGTTTATACATCAGTGTGTTTCAACAATGTTTCTATGACGAGGGCTGATATAAATGTTTTTTTCTTATATATTAAAACATACTTACTTGTGGAAAGAGTAAATTGAGCTTCTTACAGCCTCTCTTTAGACTGATTTTATTAAATAATATTTCCTTAAGCCGTAAAGGATTTTTTACTCCACAGTGAAGTTAAAGGTGGGGGGTATAGAGATGTGTGATGATTTTCGAGGTAAGTTAATCCCTCGCCAGTGATCTGACACATATTCAAATTCCTTTTACGGCTTAAGGAAATATTATTTAATATAATCAGTCTTACTTAACTGTATTTAAATAGGTCATCTCTCATTCACGACAACTCTAGTGCTTATTGAACATATATTTATCTCTATTCAATTCTATGAAATTTCATGCAAACTGTTTCATTTGAAATATAAACTGAACGTTCATCAAGAAAAGTTTTCGACTTCTCCAAATCTTCGTAAAATACCTATACGAATGCGCACTATTGTCGACAACATCATGACTTGAAACTTTCTGGGGGTGTATGCGTGTGATACTCATTTTTCAATGTTACTTTAGCTTGAATAAAACTTTTCTCTGGAATTCATTGCGAACTAACCTCACTGATATTTCGTGCCAAACGCACTTCGTTTTAAACTTCAGCCTTGCCCAGAAATTCCAAGTCCCACTTATAATATATTGCACTCAAACCGCTATTCAGGGTATTGTGGCCACGCAGCGCCGTTTATTATTCATTAATTCACCGCAAGTGTGGAATGAGGTTACTGTTTTCATTGTTCGCAAAGTGCTTGTGAAATGTTCCCTTTTGAAACAAGTTGTGGTCCGACCGCTGTGCCCTTCGGGCGTATCTCTCTCCCCGTGAAATTGACGCGAAAATTAATGATTCTTAAGCATGAAACATCACTCAGGCTTAATATTACGCCAATATATCAAAAAGGACAGTATTTTCTGGAACATCGGCATTATTCGTTCAAATTCATACGGTGTTTATAGTGATATTCATTCCATTTATTTTAAACAATTGATTCCAGGAACGATGTCAATCGCGCTCCACATTGAGATTTCAGGAAACCAGGGAGATTTCGATTTAATTTTCTCCTCTGGCTCAAGTGGAACGATGAGCAAAATTTTCATCATGGAGACATGATTGATCGCTACATCTTGCTCAAAATTCTCATCGGCCGTAGGTATGCACATCTTCGAAAGGTCCATTGATGGCGGAAGAGAATGCAAGAGTGTGGAGTGAGATAATCGTTGTTGCTTCGGCTATTCACTTACTCAGGACATTGAAGGTCCTACTCCTTCAAAATTATTTTCGTGAGACGAAGACCAGAGATAATATTCATCTATCATTATAAACAAAATTATTTTTTTCTTGGCTGGGTAATCTAGAAGCCCTTCACATGGCCATAATGTTTAATAAAAGTAATATATACCAAATCTGGCTGATAAACATATCGGAAAAATAATTTTTCTATCTTCAGATCCTGTGAATAAATGTTTTACAACATGGCACATGCCTTAAGATAATTCATATAGAATTTGCCAATTAAAAACGTATTAAACTTGTAAGATTTCATAACTCAAGTAGTAGTTTTTGAGCCAAATCTTTTGAATTTCAGGGAAAAGTGTGCATCTAATGTCAACATAAATTCCTTTGAAGCTTACATGGACAAATTGTGGCAAAAATGTTTCATTTGAGAGCTTACTATCAATCCAGCGCCCTGTAAACATAGATCATGGGGCAATAAAAGTCAGCCTAAAATGAGCAAATATGCGAGGGTTTAAGGAACCTCTTCAAAAATACAGTAACACAAGAGTTCCATGTTACAAAAAGTGCATATTAATCTAGTTTTCTGGATAAATCATGTTGTAATGTTGTTCCTAACAAAAAAATCTCCCAAACTTGATAATAGTAATGAACATGAGATATGATTTACGTATCTAACACCAAATGTTCCACACTGTTTTTCGCTAAATAAAACATACGAGGGTCATCCGGAAAGTAGTACCCGTTTGTGCCGCATGAAGTGCTGACGACGCGAGTAGCCGCTGGACGAGGTCAGATAGCTTCAGTGGCTTGTCTGCCTTCTCTGAGCCAAGTTGCGTGACGCTAGCATTGCCTGTGTTGTTTCTGTGATTGTTTACAATGTTTAAAAGAATTGAGAACGCCGCCAGTTGTGAAGTGAGGGCAGTGATTAAATTCCTCAATGCAAGAAACGTTCGCCCATGTGATATTCATCGCCAATTAAAGGAGGTGTATGGAGAAAATGTAATGGACGAGTCGTCTGTTCGGCGGTGGTGTCGCAACTTCAACATGGGGAGGGGGAACACACACGACGATGAGCGTTCGGGGAGACCGTCTGTCATTACAGACCAACTGGTGAGCTCAGTTGACGAATTCGTGAGGAACGATCGGCGCGTCACAATTGATGACATCTGTGAGCATTTTCCCAATGTTTCTCGAACAATTGTTCATGAAATTGTTAAACACCATCTGCATTATGCAAAAATTTGTGCAAGATGGGTCCCTCGCGTATCTCAATGAGCTGGCGGCGAAGGACTATGCAGCAGGAATACAGAAACTTGTCACACGTTATGACAAATGCCTTAATTTGCTTGGAGATTATGTTGAGAAGTAGTTTAAAGTATCCTCTTTCAAATAAAATTTTTTATGTTTGTTAATATTTACTTTTGTGTCTTTATTTCACGAACGGGTACTACTTTCCGGATGACCCTCGTAATTAATATAAGCACGCCAAGATAAGCATATCAAAATTATAGAGATATTTAATACACTAACAGTAAAAATCTTATTGCCTTTTTATTTAAACTGAATTTCTGTGAGTAAATTTTCCTACTCTTTACTCTAAAGTAGGATTAGGGGATTTGTAAACGGTAATTGCATCAATAACTTCTTCTCCCTTCCCGACTACGTCCATTCCTCAGTAAATTAGTCGTATCAGTTATGGAACATGGGGAAAGTGTTTAAAAACCCTCATGGTGCAAAAATAGGAGGCAGATGCATAATAACGAATCTAAAACATTCTTTAAATAGCTTTGCTTTTAAGTGAGCTCAATAGTGAGCATTTTATTCATCCCCCAAGTAAAAATTTTAAAAATCAAGTGCGCAATATGTTTTTCTTCAAAAACTTCTACAGAGTAATGTTTGTAGGTGAACTTACTGCATGGAGCTCATTAGTTTAAACAGACTAGTGATTCCCTCGAACGTTCCTGACATGCACAGATGTGTCTCGTTGCACTAATCCATGTTCGTAAAAATCTACATGATTCCCAGAATGGCCAAACTGAGAAAATAATTACGCAAAAAGGAGCTGACGAAGCATTTAAAACTTTAAATTATCAAGATACTTATACAAAAACGAATCTTGTAAATGTTTACCGCCACCAGGATCAAAACATCCATCTAAAATGCAATATGTAAATTTATTGGAGTAAAAGAACACTTATACAATTTAACACACCATCGGATAAATTGAATCTTAAAATGAAACCACCAGCTAAAATGAAAATATTCCGAAGTATAATCAGCTTAAGTTAAATGCCTTCTAGTTTACTTTTATGAGGATTCTTTACTCACAAATATAACCTCTGAAAATACATAATTTAAGTAACACTGCCATTTATCACGCATATTTACACCTACATTTATTTGCTCCCTTCTGGCTAACTTTTGTCATTTATTCTACGTACTCGTGAGGAAATGATTCTCTTTCCGTCAAAAAAAACAGAAACTAAACGGTCCACTCCAAAGGGCGTTACACCTGTAAAATTACTTACATTTACGCTCGATTTTAAAGTAATATTGTGTCCACCGGTTTATCTAAACAAAATATTGTATTTATTTCCGATTGATGCTAAAGAAATGAAGTAATGTGGTCAGAGATAGAGGTTCGGGCTCACAATTTTACGGGTTTATTGGTGTCTTATAAAACAGGGCAATAAATCGTAAATCTAATTTTACGGCTCTCACACCGAATATTTGCTCCCCATAAGCTTCGCGGATGTGTGGTAGAAACGATCCGTAGCATATTTAACTGCATTACGCTTTAGCCCGTCAGATTAAGTCTGAATGAATTTTAATAGCGGTCTCTGTTAACGGCGAGTGTTGCGTGACTCTTCTTCTAGCGGCGGGCCACGGGTTTAATTCCCAAAAGATAAAGCTGGGAGGTAGATCGTTTCATATAAATGAATTAATTTCTCCCCAAATGCCGTTTCATCAGACCCAAGTCGCCTCTTCTCTGTCGAAAAAATGGTCGCTTCTTTAATTCTAGCCTCAAAAAATAGGATAAGGGTTCGTGGATATGTTATAAGTAACTCTAAAACCGTTCGTTTGAACCAATATTCACCGATGTAATTAAAAGGAAAAGATAAAGAACGTGATTTTCTGTTTTATTGAAGTCATGTAACGAACTATCGTGGATAAGGATATTGTAGGCATTAAAGACCGATTCTCATACAAGTTTGTTATGCCTACTTCCGATTTCTCTAGACCTTTGTAGAAACATGTAAATGATAACTGGTGGAAAGCAATGGCAAGTCAACTGGTGCATTGAATTGTGCATGCGAGTCTGAAAAAATATTTTATGGCTACTTAGCTCTGCAAAGGACAATTATGTCAAAGGCTGATAATTTTTTCGTGCTGAGGAATTACTTTTAGCGTTTTTTTAATCGGCAATGACTCCTAATTTTCTCAGAAAAGATTGCTTTTAATGCATTTCATAAGTTATTTGCAAAGGCTAATAATTAAATTATCCAATAGCTAAGATACTAATCAACGAGGAGGCACTAAGGTAAAGGCAGTGAAACAGGAAGTCTGCCTGCTAACTCCTTGTTTCCACTGAAGAAGGTGGTTATGCCACTGAAAGTTATTCATAATGCAACCCCCGTAGGAATATTACTGTGTGTAGTGTTGTCAAATACGAGCTCACCGCCTATATACCAATGTATATCTATTTATATTTTTGCCTATATATATATATATATATATATATATATATATATATATATATATATATATATATATATATATATATATATATGCTTTCGTAGACGTAACACGGAAGTGCCGAATAGTACAATACACAGTAACACACAATATAGAAACACAAAAAAAGAAGAACACTCACACGTTATTTCTTGATATTTCGACGGAAACAATCCGTCTTCCTCTGAAGATATAGAAGTAATCATATATACATATATATATATATATATACATATATATATACATATATATATATATATATACTCAATTATATAGAAACAGATTTAAGGGAAAGGGACAGAAACACACAAAGGACGAACACAGGAGAGATAGGGAAGGAGGAATCAAGCGGTTCACTAATGCAAAAATATTTCCTAGGCCGGGATTTGAACGCCGGATCTTGCCGAGCGGAGGCTCTTAACCACTTCAGCTATCCAGGAAACGTGATTTACCCTGCGATCTGCAATGCTTTATCCAACCAAGTGAGCCGATTATTTGGCCAAGAGATGGCATTAGGGAGCTGTTTCACCCACCAAAGGAGAAATAGAAAACACACAAGAAGAAAGGATAGTACGAGGGTCATCCGGAAAGTAGTACCCGTTCGTGAAATAAAGACACAAAAGTAAATATTAACAAACATAAAAAATTTTATTTGAAAGAGGATACTTTAAACTACTTCTCAACATAATCTCCAAGCAAATTAAGGCATTTGTCATAACGTGTGACAAGTTTCTGTATTCCTGCTGCATAGTCCTTCGCCGCCAGCTCATTGAGATACGCGAGGGACCCATCTTGCACAAATTTTTGCATAATGCAGATGGTGTTTAACAATTTCATGAACAATTGTTCGAGAAACATTGGGAAAATGCTCACAGATGTCATCAATTGTGACGCGCCGATCGTTCCTCACGAATTCGTCAACTGAGCTCACCAGTTGGTCTGTAATGACAGACGGTCTCCCCGAACGCTCATCGTCGTGTGTGTTCCCCCTCCCCATGTTGAAGTTGCGACACCACCGCCGAACAGACGACTCGTCCATTACATTTTCTCCATACACCTCCTTTAATTGGCGATGAATATCACATGGGCGAACGTTTCTTGCATTGAGGAATTTAATCACTGCCCTCACTTCACAACTGGCGGCGTTCTCAATTCTTTTAAACATTGTAAACAATCACAGAAACAACACAGGCAATGCTAGCGTCACGCAACTTGGCTCAGAGAAGGCAGACAAGCCACTGAAGCTATCTGACCTCGTCCAGCGGCTACTCGCGTCGTCAGCACTTCATGCGGCACGAACGGGTACTACTTTCCGGATGACCCTCGTAGTATAGCAGTCATACAGCATCATAAAAGATAAGAACAGCGCGTTTCGTGGCACGCATATCCCGAAGAAGATACGAGCCACATTGGCCTAATACACATTATATATTTATATTTATATATATATATTTATATATATATATATATGTATATATATATATATATATATATATATGTATATATATATATATATATATGTATATATATATATATATATATATATATGTATATATATATATATATGTATATATATATATATATATATATATATATATATATATATATATATATATATATATATCTGTGTGTGTGTGTGTGTGTGTGTCGTATATATATAATTCAGTGAGAGAGTGCTTATATATGCGATTGCATGCCATCAAAGGAAAGCTCTGCTAAGGCACAATTTAAGGTCCATAAACCCGGAACGGAAGGACCCAGCGGTCGAGCCTTGGGACAGAGAGAAAGAAAAAATTGAAATTCACTGGGCAGAGGGATGAATTTGGAAAACGAGGGGGACCTCAGCTTTGGTCCCCTACCGAGCTGGCTAAAGAGAGAGAGGGCGTTCACGGTTTCCTTAAGGGGGAGGGGGATGGGCAAGTTGAGAAGAAGTTCGGAGACACATCCACAGGTGGCGCGTCGCGTATTTTGCCCACTAGTGTGGGAAGACCGGGAAGGGGAGGTTGAGAAAGAAAGCGACGAGAAGTATGGGGAGGGAAAAGAGTTAGGTGCAGAATTGAGTGAAAGAAATGAAATCCCCGGCGGCGGCCAACGGAAATGCAGCGGGATATCCTCGGCCCGACACTACAAACGCTGCTCATTTTCAGTTGCGTTTCACCACTCCATTTCAATTAGCTTGATTGTAAATGCTTCGTCCGGACATTTTCATTCGAAACTGAACCATAGAGTAAACACGTCCGATTTCTAATACGTGAAACAGTTCACTGGTCGTCGAGTTCAATCACCTCAGGATTTTGTGAACTAATAGAAGATAATATTACTACATTCCAAATTTTTAAAATTTTAAGTTGTTTATTAAACAATAACGCAGCGATGATATTTTATCATTGACATGTTTGAGAAAAATCGTTAACTTTTTAAATTTTGAAAAATCAATGAATGATAATAAAATATGTAATGATAAAGGTTATGAATATAATAAACAAATAACCGAGGAATTTGTATATAAAATGAATTTCAAATATCAATATCAAATTATAATAACCTTTTGTGCTTGAATTTTCTCTTCACTCCATTTGTATCGGACGTTGGAATAAAAAAGAAACTGCCGAAATGATCATCTCCTTTTTCTTCAATTCAAAGATATCTCCCTGAATCCTCTACCAATAACTCCTAATATTTACAATAAGAGATCGAACTCTTTCGCCATCACTTGATTTCAATTAATCCCGGTCCAGACTTAATAATTTTTAACCAAATTTCAAGGTGAACCAATTGTAATTTTTTTAATGGAGATGGTTCAAATGTTGCTGCAGTCACATGAATTACGAGAATGCATTCACGCTAAAGTTGACAGAATCTTTGATGATACAAATCCGAATTCAAAAGACTGGATGGCTAAATTATGCTGCATTATAAATGATTATAAATGAACTAATGATCATTATAAATGAACTAATGCCATTTTCTAATATTAGGGATTATTTAGTTGGCCGTTATGAAAGTAAGACGATGCGATTCATATAATTTCAATGGAAGTCCTCAAAATATGTATCTCTTACATTGAAGCACTCCCGATTCACTTTTCTCATGAAGTATGGGGAAGATTCATGTGTGCATATCGGTACGAGAGTCAATTAACTGAAGCCAGCCCGGCATAACGCGACGAATGAAACCCCCCTCCCCCACGCTTACCAATTAAGTTTGCTTGTTCAGCCCCTTCGCCACCCTTGTCCTCTCACCCCTATACAGCTTCTCTCTCTCCCTCCCATCCTTCGAACCCCCGTCAACCAACTTCCGGAAAGCCCTCGAAGGAAAAAAAATAAATGAAGAAAAACCAACCCTTCTCGTCTATTTGCCTCCGCCGGTTCAAAATGGGGAAGGGGTTTTGGAGGTGAGCGGTTTGACTTTATGAGCGAATTTAAGGAGGAAGAGAGAGATGTATTTTTTTAACTCCTCAGAAACGCCAGTTTTTAAAAACCTCCTCCCGCAAAACCCTCCCTTCTTCCTTGGCTTTCTCGTCCACCAATCCCTTGAGTCCATTACTATCTCCCTCGCTCTCCCACAATCTCTTCTCTTTCTTTCCCACCAAATCTATCTTTGTCCACACCAAACCCAATGAAACAGAATGGCCGAAAATAAAGTCTCGAGGATTTCGAGAAGACAAGGGGAAACGGTGTGATGGTGGTGAGGAAGGGACTTCGAATGGGGAGAAGAGAGGGATTGGTGAAATTTAATTTATTCCCTCGAAGAACCGACCAAGGTTGAGTGAATTTAAGGAATGTGGATTCGGGAAAAACGTCAACTTGAAACTTAATCAAATGCCGCCTGTAGACCCGAGTCTTTATCAAATTACGCAAATAATGTGAGCCAATGGAGGACCCCACGAAAAGGCTGAATCTCGAAAATTTTCCGTGACCGGTCCTTATTTAAACGCTCGACGCAGGGGAAGTCGTCAAGGAAATACGAGACATTTTTCTTTTCATGATGGCATGACTGTTACTGCGCGATTAGATAGAAATGAGATTAAAGCTCAAAAGTGTACGAAAGTATTTTCGGCATATTCTGTAGCCAAGAGCAGAAAAAATTAGGCCCGATCTGTCCACGTAATGCAATGAAAACGTTCTTGGTCAACTTCAAAACAGTCCCGTAACGGCGCTCGGGGTTGCCGAACTTTTCATTCTCTCTCAAGCTAACGTATAAAATTTTTGGTGGCTCCGACGACAATGATAAAAAATTTTGCTCATAATTTTGAGAGCACCAACTTTAGAGAATCTATTGAATGTATTCGACTGTGTGTGTGTGTTGACAAGAGAGAAAAAATACCTTATGGGATTGACTTTAATAAAACAGTACTTCATAATAACAGCTGCACATTGGCTAATTTAATACGAGTACATTGCATGAGATTATTTGGTAGCAATACTCAAGAATTCCAGCACCCAAAATATATCAGCCATTACTGAAATTAAGTGTCCACAATTCCATCCTTATGCCTACACATATTTTAGTCCACATTTAAATAAAATAGTTCTTTTAGATATCACATACCTCTCTCGCTCCCTAAATTTTCGTTTCTAGCCATGTTAAATGAAGCTTACAAGCTTGTGCATGAAGCGCAGGGTGAAATATTGGAATGAGACAATCGAGGATCATCTCTCGATAGAAAGAGAAGAAAATGCAGGCGATGATCTACTGCTACCAATTTTCCTTTTATTTTCAAACCTATTTCAAATATAATTCAAAATCGATTTGAACTCACACGGAAAATTTTTTCTTCCATTATTATGTTGGAGCAGAAAAGTGAAATGTTGAAAAAGTTGACAGTAACATTTTTGGCAACGAACTAATTTCCCGCGACTGCATCGGTAACATACACACCGGCCTACACAGGGTATAAATGAACGCAGAAAAATTCATTTTACTCGGTAGCATTGACCTTCGTCCAGAAGGGATAAAACTGATACTCACGGGAGTATGTCTAACAGAGAGGATCAACAACGTTCGAAAAAAAATAGGATGAGGCTACGGACGAGGGAACGCGCCATAGAACCGAAGGAGGCGGTGAGGTCTAAGTCGGTCAAAGCCAATCACTCGAATTCTCAAGTGGACTGCATTGCCGTAGTCTTGACTCGTGTTGCTAGTGATCATTAGTATGTGTTTTAACTTTGCCCAATGGGGAAATCAGCAACGTCGCTCTCCTTTCTGATCACAGGCGAGGTCGATTCGGGCATCACGTATAACCTTTCGCTGAGGAGAAAATTATGAAATTCATGAGGACAAAAATAATGAAATATGAGGCATGAAAACGAGTTAAAGGTGAGAAATTACAGTGAATTGCTTCAAAAACACTTATTTTTGTGGAAAATAACTTTTAATACTTTCTCTAATCTTATGTGTCGTCCCAATTTTTAAAAACGGAATCGATGAAACGGCCACTGAAAAAAGAATGCAAGCATTATTTTGGCGAGGCTGTTTTTGAGCCTTATTTCACGTATGACTTCTACAAGTCCTTATTAAAATTTGATTGCTCTTTGAAATAATATACTATATTTTTTACAAAAGAATAAGTGAAAAAAATTCATTTCACGAAGGAAATTTTATTTCATATAAATGAAAAAAAAAATTCTAAGCGTAATAGTATATTTCCTAACGCTGTATAAAAAAAGGCGTTGATCAAAGTCACAAAAGTTGACAAACTCGTACGGTAGCCTAAGGTCAATTTAATGCTCTTAGAAAGTTTAAAGTTTTTAAAATAGGTGATTGATAGCAGAGTAATATATTTGTCCGTAAAATCACTCTTCTACTGTTATCTCTATTATTCAAAATAAAATTATTAGCCTATCACAATAACTACAGTAAACGTAAGACTTCAAGCAGCTCAGTTTAACATTTTTTGAATGATTACGTCCACATCGTCACACTAACGTCTTAAATGCCTAGTTGGTCATTATCAGCACATAGAATTTTTCATAAAATCAATCAGCGGAAGTTACGCTACGTAAAAAAGAGTAAAAGGAAAGAGAAAAGATAAATAGCATTCAAGTGGCAATTGGTATGGGGCATAATGGAGTATAAAAAAAGCCAAGAGGAACCGGGAGAAGACTCATTTGAAATATTTAATTCTCAGTGAGGATATAAGCGAGTAATTCGAGTTGCATGTGAGTAAACAAATAAGCGGAGAATATGTTAGAAAGAAAGGATGAATCTCTTAATCGTACAGCGTATGAACTAATCAAAATGACTTGGTTTTCTTAGGTAGGTTTTGGATGGGTATTAATTTTACATTCTCCCTAAATTTCTTAGCCTCCTTCAAAATAGAATTTATTCTTCAAATCCAAATTATTTCTACCCCCTTCATTTCGTCCATCATGACCAATATTTTTCTTCTTCTTCTTTACTTTACTAATGGTAGGAGGGTAAGGAATGACTATTCGAGGCGGATATGCGTGAAGAAGTGAGTTGTGTTTTGAAATAATGGATCCGATGAGGAACAAAGCGGCAGGATTAGAGTAAACTAAACGGAGATTGTCAAGGTGGTAATGATTTATTCTCTCGAAGTCAACGGTTGAAGACACCAGCAGAATCAGATGATTTCCAAAAGACTTTGAGAACAGAATTTTAGTCACGTAATCGAAGAAAATATGTTTAGCAAATATCAGAAGTTTTCTGAGCCTTGAATGTGACAGAACATATTAACACCATGGTAATAACACGAAACCCTCCCATGGACTACAACCGTGACTTGATGGAAGGGTTTGTGTGTTCCAATGACCCCAAGAGCTGTGCTGGTGGTGGCAATGATAATGGCTTCTGGTAGGGCCACCTATGCCAGACAGGAGGAAGGTTAGTTGTCAGACGAAAGGTAGTACACACAGCGTCTGTTCCTCAGTGGAGCGGCCATTGAGTCATGGTGTTACGTTAAAAGCCACCTTAATTATCATTCCCAAGAATATAATGATGGATAAAATAGAGAATCAGTCCTGGCAACTACGGGACTCGGCCCAATCGGCCGTATTTCGTGCCCAGCCGCGGGAGAGGCACGGCTTCCGCGGACGTCCTCGCATGAAACTCTTGCAAGGGAATACCGACAGCAGCAGGACATGAGACGCAGGAGAAGAAGACCAAATTAGTTAGAATATAGACTTGGAATGTTTGGACAATATGAAGAAAAGGAAAATCAGAGATTATTAAGCAGGAGATGAAAAGGGTAAATATTGATATTTTAGGCTTATGCGAGGAAAGGATAGCGGGGATAAGTGGATTGATAATTATAGAATAATATACAGCGGCGGGGATGAGAGCCAACGCGGGGTTGCCATAATATCAAATAAAGGGGTAAGGGAACCGTAGACAACATAGAAAAAGCAACGGATGGAATATTACTGGCAGAGATGAAAGCAGAACCGACGAACTTGGTTATTATTCAAGTATACATGCCACCGAGCAACCATAAGGAAGAAGATGTCGATAGGATATACGATCAGTTAGAGGACATGATCGCGTGTGTTCCTGCAGGGAAACATTTGATAGTGATGGGGGATTGGAATGCGACGGTAGGCGAAGGAAGAGATGGTGATGAGGTGGTGGACTACGGTTTAGGCACGAGAATGGACCACTAAGAGAAAGCAGTTAAGGCCTGTAGAAGACAGAGGCAAGTCATCACCAACACTTGGTTTAGACACCACAAATGGCGCAGGTATACATGGAAAATGCCAGTTGACTCAGGAGGGTATCAGTTAGATGATATTCTGGTTAGGTACAGGTTTAAACGAAATGATTACAAAGATATTTTAGAGAAAAAATGGAAGAATATGAAGGCAGAGTTAGGCAAAATGAATAACAAAGAGTTAAATAATAAATTGAGACGGGTAGCGAATAAAGTAAATAAGTAAAAAAAGCATGGTGTAAATCGCAGTGCAAGGATATAAAAAGTTTGCAGGGGATGGTTGAAATTAGTGCGCTATTCAGCATGATTTAATCACTTTCGCGAAGAAAGAAGGGAAGCTCGGTGCTAGCAGCTAGAGATAAGTGGGATAAGATAATACGAAAAAGATCTAAGAGATGTGGAAGGAATATATAGAAGAACTATATGGTAAAGAAATTAGGCCAACCAAGTTAAACATATGAAAAGCACATGACGCAGATGAAGATAGCTTAGGTCCAGACATACTCGACAATGAGATAGAGAGGGCTTTAAGGGAGAAAAAAATTAAATAAGGCAGTGGGGATAGCCATCATTCCTGCGAAACCACTAAAGTATATAGGAAAGGGTGAGAGGAAGACTGCATTTATGGACTGATTTGTAGTATCTGCAAGGAAGGAATCTTGCCAGATTTTGTAGGATCAGTATCAGTTCCTATTCCGAAAAAGGTGAAGACTACATCATGTGAGGACTACAGGACAATAAGTTTGATAACCCACGCAGTAAAGGTGGTTCTAAGGATCATAAATAAAAGGATAGAGAGTAGGGCAAATGATTACTTATGATTACTTAGGGGATGACCAGTTTGGGTTTAGGAAGGGGAGAGGTACTCGTGATGCCATTGCAGTAATGAGATTATTAATAGAGAGGAAGGGAGAACACAATCAGGATGTATATTCCTGTTTCGTATATTTCGAAAAGACGTTTGATAAAGTGAGTTGGGATAACTAACGAGTACATTGCAGAAAATAGGAATAGATCGGAGGGACAGGAGGCTAATTCGTTACCTATGCATATCTCTGACTGCTCAGGTGCGAGTGGGGAACGGAGAGTCAAGATGGGCAGTGTTAGTCGAAGGCGAAAGGCAGGGTTGCCCATTATTACCGTTGCCGTTCAATGTATGTATGAAGGAAATGATTTGAAAAGAGGCATGGGAAGAACTGGAGGTAGGAATGAACGTGGGCGGGGAATTCGTAAAATCAGTTAGGTTTGCGGATGATCAAGCTTTAGTAGACCAGTCAGCGAAAGGGTTTCAATCATTGCTGCGCATATTAAAAATTCAGTGCGATATATAGTGTGGGATGAAAGTTAATATTAATGAAACCAAGATAATGCGATTTCCCAGAGCGAAAAAGGCTAAGCGTAGCATTAAATTAGGAGGACATAAACTAGAGAATGTTGGACGGAATGAAAAGGAGAAAGGAAATACGCAGGAAAAGTGAATGAAGGGGGTATTGACTGGCAGTGGGATGTTGAAGACTGTAATAGAGGGGAGAATGTTGGGCAAACGAAAGAAGGGAAGGAACAGGATAGGGATGTCGGACGGGATGAAGGGAGGAAGAAAGTGCTCAGAGATGAAGAGGGACTTGATGTAGAGTAGGTTGCTGGATTGCGTTTTTTTAGGAGTCGCAAAATATTTATTTATTTGGTAGTTGTGTCCATCCAAAACCTATCTTAACCGGTAGATTACCTTACAATAATATTAACAAAAAAAATAAATCGAATGATTGATAGGAATTATTATTGCAAGCAGTAGTCAGAGAGAAAGTGGATCGAATGTATGCACAGAGGGCGCGAGAGGAAGAATTTTTATAAATCAATTGATGGTATTCTAATAGTTAAGGTAAGTTTTGGATGAACAACGGCACGTATACAGCTAAAATTCTCTTGCCCCTTCCCCAAAACATAAAATGGCCTTCAACACTACATTAAGCCCCTTTTCAATTTTGCATACTTCCTCCCTCCCTTCATACCGTCCAACATGTCTATCACATTGCTACTTATTTCTTGTCTATGTAATGTTCTACCTCCTCCCTAATCCACGCATATCATCTCTTTTCATTGACCTAGTTTCCGCGTCTCACACATCCATGATTCATATGATAATTTTCACAAATCTTAATTTAACCTCATCGTTGAGCGTCACCGTCAACAATTCCCTTGTCCTTTTGGAAACTTCTTTGGCTAACACAGTTCTTCTTTCGAGGCCCTACTAATTTGAATATTTTGATGCAAAATACTTCCAAGTTCCGCAAACCCTGCTACCTGTCCTAATTTTTCTCCTCCAATTTCTAAGTATAATGTAAACCTCCGGCCTCATAATCTTCATTTTGTTCACATACACTTATAAAAACGAAAATTTAAAAATGTCATCGCATTTCCATTATATTAGGAAATCAATTGGTTATCCCCAATAAAGGGATAACAGCGTTTAGAATGACAATCCGGTGTGTCCATGGGTAGCAAATAGGCAAGTAACTTCTCTCTTATTGTCCATTTCTGTCGACCATATTTCCTGCTCCCTCCATTTCAGGCATATTCCATCTCTCCTCTCTTCCCTCCTCAAGCCTCTCACTACACCTCCCTAAGGTATCCCTTCTTAAGAACCCTCTTTAGGTTGGCTCCCACCCACCCCTTAAAACCATTCACAACCTCCCCCGCACCCCGAAATACATTTCCCCCTCCATATACGCACGCACTCCCACAAACACTTTCTGGACCCTTTTAACTTCCTTCCCCCTTCCAACCCCATGTGCGACCAAATACCCCTCTCCTCTCTCCACCACCCCAAGACCCATCCATACAAGAGCTCCATCCTGCTCATCACAACACCCCCTCGAGACCTCCGTTCCCTCACTCACCCCCCCCCCCCCCCCGCCCGACGTCCCCTTTTCATCCACTATCCCTTCTTTTGCCACGAAGAGGTAACCAGGATAACGAATTTACGGCAATCGAATCAAAACTGAGATTGGAACGGAGGAGAAAGAGGTAGAACGAGAGGCGGGGGGAGGGTTGTGGAGAGAGTGGGGAGAGATGTTGTGGGGGGCTGGAGGGTTACGAGTTGGGATAAGACGAGCAGGAGGAGGTGAGGTGTGGGGTTGAACGAGGAGTATTGTCGGGAAGAAAATACGGTGTATTCCTTTTGAGGCAATTTTTCTTCTTCAGCAGGAACTATAAATCTCTCCTGTAAAAAAATTCTCATGAATCACTCTCTCTTCCTCACCTTACCCTCTCTCTTTATCGCCCTCTCTACCGCTCTCAATGCTGCATGAGAAAATAATGCTTCGGACAGCTGATATTTGATCCAACTCAAGTGTGTGAAAGCGATAATTTTCCGTTGTTATTCTTAGTGTAAGCTCTTTTTCGCCAAGTAACGATATGTTGTTTTTATCGTGGTGACTTTAGAGTCTTTGGTGAAAATATATGAAAACATTTCGAATTCGGTTAGCAAGTTGGGGACATGAAAAGCTGGAAAAGAGGTGAAAGAAGACCTTTGCCCTACAGCGTGGCAAATAAAAGTTGAAATAAAACAGAATTGAAACATTAGCCACATTTGAATCTGCAATGTCCAACTGTTGTATTTATTTGGAGGGAAATTTTGAATGGAATATTTCGTCATATTCACTCAAACAATGAACGCTATATCGCTTTTGCTGTAGCAGAGCGTGGACAACAACCTCTCTGACAATTAAATGAAGAACTAGTGTTACATGAGAAGGAGAAGCGTCCCTGTAAAAGCCACAAAAAGAGTTTCCGAAAGGATATTCGGAATGCTTTATTGTGGCCTTTCTCCAATTGGATTAAACCAAAAAATAAACTACAATAACGTGATTTGAGGGCACAAATATTAAACATTCGCTTTCCACAAAACGTTTTCAAAGCACGAAAACATCTCCAAATGCGAATTCAATTTTTCAGAATAATACTAGAATAAGAATACAATTGAAAACACAAAAAAGGAAAAATAAAATTTTTATGATCAAATAATCTGAGAAATATAAGCTTTTATAATAATCAATTCATATTTCATAATCATAAAGACATTTTAATAGGATTTATAAAATTTAAGTGTATATCAAAACACATTTTCGCAAAAATACTTCCAACGCATTATGCATCTGGCATCATACTGCGATGCATTACTGTACTTGATAAGCCATCACCACTTTATTTAGTTACCTGGCCTGGAAATTAGAAAATTCCTTCAAATTCACACCGTTGTAATCTTCTCGCTGAGGTAATAATTTTCCAGGACTTCCTTCTCCATCACCTTGACTCCACCGGTTGTGTTTGATCGGAGAGTGCCACTTAGAATGCCAGCGTGATTTTCTCTGAGTTAAAATATTTAGTTAAAGCACTTTTCTAATTCAAAATTTGACGTTCTGCGATTTTTACAGATATTTTTGTCCAATCAATAAATGAATAAAGTTTCAAATATTAACCTTCTTAAATCAGAATAAAATAAGTGTAAAAATTAGAGAATAAAAAATATGACACGAATAGTAATTGAATTTCTTAATCACGTAAAAATTTAATTCTATATTATATAATCTCGCAATTACAACTCACTCTTTACCAAAATATATGCTTTTGAAATTAAAATAATGTATTCAAGAATTCTTTGGTGAAATATTGAACTTCAGTGAATTAAAAACCGAGAATGAGTCACTGAAAGGCAGCACTGTAAGGCGCAGATTTAGACAAATGCTCCCAACAATGACAGCACGGCTTCCAGCGGGGCGTTAAGAACAAGAAAGCAAAAAAAGGAGCCTTGTATTTTTTTGTTTTGACTCCATCGGAAATCTCGGCCGGGAAGTAGGAATAGCCCCGAGAGGCACGGAGGCAAGGCAACTCCCTCCGCGTAAAGGGAAGCGAGGAGAAAGGAAGAAGAAGTGCGAGGATAGAAGGGAAAGGATGGAAGGGGAGAAGAGAAGGAAACTCGAAGGAAGGGGGACAGGTCGGGAGAGTGGGAACCCGGAAAGCGTGGGAAACAAACAGAGCGGGTGAGATGGGGAAGATGGTGAGGGGAAAATCGGAGAGGACTGGGGATGGGGTAAGACGAGGTTGGAGGAAGAATGGAAAGCATAAGGGGGAGAAGGGAGAGAGTGGGATAAGCAGTTACGAAGCCATCGGCGATATTGGATTTTGAGGTTAAGGAGTATAAAAGAGGAGGGAGAGGGAGCAGGGAGGGTGGGAGGGGAGGAATGAGGAGGGAGGAGACTGAAAGATATCAAATGGAGGCGAGGAAAGCAGAATTGGGGGAAGGCAGTAATAAGGTTTTTGCCGGGGGGGGGTGAGGGGGGATACGTGGTGTAAGTGGGTTGGATTTAGGGTCAAAACCTACATAGAGATGGGGCGGGGGACAGAAATATTTTCCCTCTAGTAAAATGGTGAGTTGTAAGTTTGGACTGAAGAAAATGAGAATGGTGATTTTCACGCATCTTCTCCCGAAGGGTGAACATTCCGGAGGCTGGGAAAGAGGCTCGATGGCGAGACGTCACAATCCTTACTACTCGTCAACGCTGAATGGACACCTACCTTCCCGTTCGCGCTTCTGCTGATAAGGATATCTGTGAATTTTTTAGGGACATTTAACCGGAGGAGGTGGCTGATGGACGGAGTTGTGTTGGAATTGTGTTCCTAAGAGGCTGTTCTTAAACTGTGAGATAATTTTCTGGGACGGGATGTAGCATGTCATTTCGTTATATTACTTGTAAGGAATTCTAGGAGTCATCTCATGCAAGGTGTTATTCCAACAATTTTTTAAG
This sequence comes from Hetaerina americana, assembly GCF_022747635.1. NCBI lineage: Eukaryota > Metazoa > Arthropoda > Insecta > Odonata > Calopterygidae > Hetaerina > Hetaerina americana. The sequence goes on from NW_027286070.1 coordinate 57,428,357, forward strand.
AAAAAAGAAATTTGACTACCCTTCTTCATCGAAGAAGAGATTATGCAAAAGCTCACAAATCGCTTCAAATTAATTATTTAAGAATTTATTGAAGTGTGAAGATGGTTTTGAAATTTTCATTTAATTTCATTGCATTCATTCTGATAGCGCTAAAATAAAAAAGTGACTTATCATTCATGACTGCGCGAGTTTTTGTGAAAACACTTACTACTTTATGCATTCTTTAAAATATCCCAGGCAAAAACGTTTCACTCATACCTGAATGCTCTGTTTTCTTTTTTCAGTAAAATGTGCCCGTTTGACAGATGATATAGTTCATGATAGTGTGGATAATTACGGAAGATGGGGGTGGAGGCTTCATATCTTATGGATCCTTTCGAAGAGGGGAAGTGTAAAAAAAGCCATAAAAGGCCTCATGTAAATTTTGTAAGACACTAAGGTCACCGAAAGAGGGGAATGGTTTTAAACAGAAACTGAAAACCAATGTGCTGAACACAGGACCCTTGACGTGACATAAACCGTGCACTTTTCCATAGAACCAAATGGAACCCTGTGAGTTATCGATTACCTGATAGACAAAATTTTAAAACATGCATGAGGTATGCCTATTTTATTTTATTGAGCATAAATTTTTGAAAACAAAACAGGAAGTATGACCAAGTTTCAGGGGGATAATTAAAGGATAAATGGAATGTATTATCATAATATAAGTACATTCAACCAAATAATAATTGAATCAAATAACGAACAGGTTGATGAGAAAAGCCTAGGGAAACGTACTATGCATAGAGATGGGTAAGGTTCATTAAGCATACATTGAGGATCTGAAACCCGTCGACGAAAATGAGACGGAAGTGGTAAGGAAATGTCTGATAAGGAAGAGGGAAAATTAACAAATAACGCCGGTAAGATAAGAATTCTAACAAGGAAAAAATACCATTTAAAACAATTAACTTTTAGAGAGTTCCAAACTATTTGGAGATTGTTTTGATAGATTATAACATTCTACGTGTAGTGCTTGATTTTTGAAGTAATTCGAAATTTGGGACTCAAGTGAAACTTTGAAAGCCATTTCCACCCTGAAATTAAGTTGAGTAAATACACTGATAGAGAATATTAAATTATTGTGCTTGTCCAAATGAAATGGAAATATCAGGCAAACCATTTTCCTTTACCTATAACTTTAAGCACTCGCTTCACCTAATTGATAGCTCAGATTTGCTCATCAATCATTATTTAGGTTCATCAGTACCATGGTACGATGCGAGCTATTTAAAACTCTGCCATGGAAATCCTACTTATCGAAGTATATTATTTTTACGCGCTTAGAAGCTAGATAGGGCAATAAATTTACATTCTCAGCAGTATAAAAGTATACTGGTAAAGATATTTATGAGTAATGAAATGCACTTTACTTTAGCGTTAAATTTATAAAAACCCATTGATGCATGAACATATGAGGAGAAGGGGCACGTGGGCAGGTGGACTCGACCTCAAGTTTTCCTTCCGGCTGCGGATAGAGGTAAGGTGCAATTTCACCGCGTTATTTTTAAAAGATGTGTGGTTAGGGAAAGATATATAAAAGTATGAAGTTCCCAAAAGACAGTAAAGACCAGAGGAGACCCTTTATTCGCCTGCTAAACAATTGCTAAATGAAAGTCCCCGAGAAAAAAAAACGGATACGGGGGAAATTAGCGATTTATAAGTGCGTGAAGTGCCCTTCATGCGGGTGATCATCGATTATGGCTTACGAGAGCCGCCAGCTGGCATGGCATTCCGAATGATCAATAAACGAAAACGTTTTGAAAAAAAAACAACCAAATTGACAGCCAAATGGACGACCTACAGCAACCTCAGTTCAAGACTTCCAGCCAAAACTTCCCAGCTCAATAATTGTGCTAGGACAACGGTCTGCACTTATTGTTTTTTTTCATATTTCACGCCAAATGGCGTATTTTAAATGAGGGCTGCAAAGTTCTCAACAATATACACAAACACACCGAGAAACGTGTACTTATAAGGCACTAGCTAATTATAAAAAATGAAATATTTGAACTAGAACTATTTTAGCAGAATTTTTATGAATTATTGAATAAAATACTACATCTCTATTTGAGTTTCTTCGGCGGGTTCAACGACTGCAATACAATATTATGATAATAGATATTGTAATATCTTTACGAATCTTCAGTTAACTTTCTCCTACACCGATGCATGTTGAGGAGTACCTAGCAACGGTCCTTGAAGAGTCAAAGAATCTATATCTAATGCCGATGCTTGCTTCTGCTTTGCAAGCAATAATACAAAGCAGTCCATTATAAATCCATACTCGTAATTAGTCAATTGTAGAAAAAAGATTTTAGTCACTGAAACGTCTGAGAAGGTCACAGGTCAAAGCACGATTACCCTAGCAAATGACAATCATCATCTTGATATCAAAAATTCATAAGAGAATATTATGAGAAATTCCTTACTGATAACCCCCAGAAAAAATAATGGAATCAATTTTAGCCACTTCTTTGGTTTTCGATTTCGAGAATTCTCTTAAAAACTATCCACGTCCACACTTTTCAATAAATTCATTAATGCAAATTAAGTGATTTGCCGTCATTTTAGCTTGGAATTAACGACATTATTTATTTTATAGAAAAATAACCAAAGATAGAACTTATTATTTCCGAAATATAATGGAAATAATGAGAGTCATGCATATACTTACTATCAGATTCTATTTACCTAATTCGATCGTGAACTGTTTTTACTTCCTTTACTACTTTGTTTTCTTGCATGATATATTAACCCAACCCTGAATCTCTGCTTGCTTGCCGACTGACACGAAATCGTTTTCTACGCTTAAGGAAATGCATTTGTATTCATCTTTGTATGCATGACTGGGAGTAAATTGTATCATTTTTGTGGCGGAGAAAAATGTACGCACGCCAATAAGAGTTTGAAAAAGATCATCCATATTTTACTCGTGAATGAATTATTAAATGGTAAAGGTATTTGCCACGTATGTATCTGAATGTTAATATTAGATCAGGGAAATTTTTCCTACCAATATAATGATATTTTTTAGACCATGATGATAAAGGCAGACCAACGGGATAAAGAATCCCTGAAGTAATGAGAAGGAATAAGGAATGATAGTGTAACTTGAAAAGTTAATCAAAATAGATTTTTTCCAACTGCAAGAAAATGGAACAATTTGACGAGATATTTTGAGTTTACATTTCATAAGCGTTTTCTTCAGCAATAGGATATGCGCATGAAGAATGCATGAGTAGCCAAGAGAACTCCGATATCCACAACAGCTACGTATGTATATTTGACAGCCAGCGAATCCGTCTGAGTCTGCTTATAGCTAGGTTGCAGTCGTGGCTTGCAGTGCAGATGATTTGCTCTTAATTAGATACGAAATTGAGAAACCAAGAATGCTGCACTTAAAATAAAACTCACAAATTTAGAATGCTTAGCGTTTGCAAAGGTAATCATGTATCTCGTTTTATACCCTTTGAGCTATTTTTAACCATAGCAATATTCCCCTTTCTACATCTAGCTGAGGGGAAAAGCTATATTTCCGAGTACGACTATTGCGCAAGACCCTCGGGAGTTTCCAGCGGTGGAAAAATTGGTATTGGCAAGGGAAGTCGAAGCCTGAATGCACTGGTCCAGCCCTCCCCAGGAGATTTACATGAAAAGTCTCATTGGAACTCATAGCAACCGCCATCAATAAAATATAGTTTGTCATTTTAAAAAATCAATTAACAGTGCCTATTAAAAGCCAAAGGACATTTATATCAATTATTTTTGCACGACCATAGTGATTGCTAATGAGCGTAGGAAACGTCAAAGAGTCCTTGTCTAATTGAAGCATTTTTTCGAACATACGAGTTTGACGTGGCTGATAAGAATTTCTACACGTTATCTTGAAAAGACGGCCAAAATAAATAGGTCAAAGACAAACAAGAAATGCATGCATATCACGTCGGGGCTCATTATAAAGACATCTTACATCATCGTGAGTTTATCATCCAAATTGGCTATGCTTCAAAGAAACCTCTCAAATTTAGAAGAGCGAGTGTTTGCGGAGGAAATCATGTTGAGTAGAATTTCCTCGAAGTAAATTCGTAATTAATCCTCTTTCTGAATTACTAGGAATCACAAACTTTCACGCCTTATTGTAATAATACCAAGACAGTCAGTGTATAGAAACACTGACATGCATGTTCCGTTTTTATCAAATATCCCCAGCTCCTGTTCTTTAATAGAACAACCTACCGAAAGGTCGCAACAGGAAACATTGATATCATAATTAAATTTATTGCCTATAAATTAAAAAATATATTTCTGCTATTTTTTAACGATGAATGTATCAACTCTAGGAATTACGTATAACTGGACGTGTTTTAGTTTACATTATCCAGTTTGAATTTGTCAGTACATAATTTTTACTGTGTTGATAACTGTAATTTTTCGATTCATGACTTAATGCTACTTCATGTTTTCACCTGTGTCATTACTCTTTATTACCTCTTTACGTAGATTTTATGGCGGTTTTTTTACCGAAAATCTTTAAAGACCTAAGTTAATGAGCAGATTATTTCTAGAAATGCTAGTTGCTCCGCTTTGGGACTATGATCACGAAGTTAAAATCGGATCTTTCTCGTCTTCCTCATTCCGTCTTGCTTTGGAATACCGAGATGAATGATCGAAGTGCAAAAGTAGATTTTCAATTTATTATGATTATTCACAGATTCATCTTTAGTTTTGATATTTATACATTTTATTCGCGATTATCATCATGTCTTTCTTGACCTCCAAACGATAAATTTTAAAGCTTTTAGATTAAATCTGTAGCCAACGTAAACAATTTGATCATTCAAGTCTTTAAATTAAATTAATGGCATTACAACCAATCTGGTAGTAACCGTCTACATGCGGAGTATTACATGTATTTGATGATCGTATAATTAACTATTTATTTGGGCAGCACATTTACACTACTACCTCTTGCTTTTCTAGAACGGATCCACTGTGCAATTCCTTTTGCAAAATTCATTTCCGTGCTCGATGCAAAATTTCGTTGCTTCCTATTCCATTCATCCGGCCGGGTACGGAACCCAATTTTAATGAAGCTAGACAAAGTTTCCATTTTAACTAATGACACCATGATTTCCGCTTGCGTTACAGACGGGCAGTAAGTCTCCGGTTGTCTGTCACAAATCAGAATGCAAGCCTCCGCAGCTATCATTTCCGCCTGAGGAGGCGCCGATGCCACGCGAACGGAGCTATGGAGACGGAGGGAGCACTGAATCAAACATTCCGCAACCCTTTAGCCCCCCTATCCCCTTGCCTAACGGCTAAAACCCATTCCGCCCCCTCTTCTTCCCCCTTGCCCTCATTCCCTCTCCGTAAAATCCCTTCTAATTACCTCGGCGTCCAATTAACCCTCGTCATTCCACTCATCCACCCACCCCTCCTTTCTCTCGCTCCATCGAAAAAAATATTCGAAACCAATATTCTTCACTCCTGGCTCTCCGTTACCACATAACCCCCCTCCCCTTTCCCCCCGACCAACCCCAGGGATCTTTACCTCGTCCCCGAACTCCGTCCCGTATTCCACCCGTGAGCTTTCGGCAAAAGGCAGAGATAAAAAAATAAAACGAGACCAGAGAGCAGGACCCCTCCCTGCTTCTCTCTCCAACTCTCTCGCAAGCGGCGATACCGGCCTCTCATTCCAATAGCGACAGGGAACGAAATAACTGCGGACATTTATTATTTTTTTCCTCTCCCTTTCCCACAATTCCGTTCACCCTCGCCGTTTCCCTTTCGCTTCCGATGCGTTCACTCATGCCCCCCATCCCCGTCTATTCCACCGAGAGGAGGAGGAGAGAGCCGAAAGGCAGAAGTGAGCGGCAATTAACGTTTCACGGTAACCCTAAACAAATAGTCCGTAGAATACGAGTGCAGGATGCCCAGGACGGAAAAGATTAGATGTAGATCTGATGACCCGATGCGGGTAGCTGTTTCCGTGTCATTTGATCAGAGCCCGATGAATATCAACACCCAGCGAGGCCTGGAGTCGAGATTTGACCAAAGGTAAACTTCATTTTAAGAATTATCTTTCGCGTTATCGCGATAATGATTGGGTCAGTTTAACATGCATTCGATTTGATAAAAAAGAGAGAACCGTGCCTACTTTGTCAGCTTACTGTAATACTGAGAGTTTCAGCACACACGCATTACGCGTGTCCGTACAATGTACCAGCCATTAGGTTGTCCAAACTTAAGAGTGAATTTAAGGTACGTTAACCGCAATAATCCTTTAAAAAAAAGTCATGTGCATTTTGAATATAACACTTTTCATTTGTGTTCACCGAGAAATAATCCCTTCCGAAGCAACTTTTTAATAAAAATACTCCTACCGTCAAATATTTTCCTCGTATTCATTCCAAATATTCCATGATGCTAGTGACGCTGTATTCCAGGAAAATGAATGATATTTTCACTAAATTGCTTTAATCATATTTCACTCGATGACCTCCACGAATAAAATAGGATTTCCCAAAAAAAAATAGTCCTCTAACCGAAATATGAATTGAAAGTATAAAGAAATTATCCATAATCGGCCAAGTATTTACTCTGCCTCCTTTTGTGTGACTCCCTCAGTACACAATATAATCAACAAATAATAGCAATATTTGAAATTTTGAAATATTCAAAGAAATAGTGGTAGGTAGAAGGCTTTTAACTGAAAAAGTCATGCTTTATACATCTAAATAATCCTATGCATTTTCCTTCGACGTTCTTCCCTGGACGACAGGTTTTTCTTCTCAGTTTCTCAAGCATAAATATTAGTAGGTAGCTACTTAACATACTTTCTGCGCAGGATGAAATACAATAATCAAGTCAGTGTAAATCGGCCTCACTTTACATAGGTGGCTCACAGGTAAATATTTAGCGTTCTAATACTAATGTGCTGATATAATTAAAATTTAAAACTGGGTCTTTCTACCCAATTTTTAACGGTGTTTAGGCATCAATCCCACAAGTACAGCATATCCCAAGGTTATCAGGGTGGATATAGGAAGAGAACTGAAAAAATGGCTAGCAGTCCAATCCGAGCGGTCAAATATAGGGGAATTTGGGAGGAGAGAGGATAGAGGGGGTCTGAGGGAAGATTTGAGTAAGCTCTGGAGAAAGGGGGATAGTTGAGATTCCTGGAAGTGTGGAAACCTAAATACGAGAGGGGTTTTGAGCTAGAAAACGGGTTATTCCTTGCCTCGACATCAAATTCAAGGAGTTCACCGTCTAAACTTCCTGACCGCTCCCCTGCCAAAGCTCGCAGAGCTATGCCTACCGACTCCACGTAACTCCCCATGCGCCACCTTACCCAAACCTTAGTCGGGAGCACCGATCCAAGGGGCCCTCATTCCTCCCGCACACTTTCGAATCCCAGCATCTAAACCCGCTCTACCCCCGTCAGTCCATCCCCAACCACTCACAACCCCTACCCTAGCCACTCCATCGAAATACTCTTCAAGCTCTCCGTACAACTCCACTTACTCCGCTGCATTATTCATGGGGGAGGGGAGAGGGTTAGGGCGCGGAGGGTTTTCGGGGGTGGCAGAGGCGGATAGGGTTGAGGTTATGTATGATTGGGGGAAGAAACCGGATGAAAGGGATCGCCAAAGAGCAAAAAGGAAGAAGGAGAGTTCCACGAACTATATACGCATATACCTTAAGCGCGGGAGTAGACTCGGATTTTCAGGGGTATTATCAAATTTTCTAGGGGTTTCGACAGATTTCAAGATTATATACTGTAAATAAGGGGATGTAAATGAAATAATAAATAGGAAAAGGTGCATCAATATTTTCTGCGTAATTCAATATCGTGATCAATGGCATGCGGAAAGCGCGTTCGCTGGTGAGGTACCTTAAGTAAGGAATAGAGCGGTAAATTAGAGGACGGCCTGCAATGCCACACGTAAATTCTAATCCAAGAAATAGTTTACCGCTGTTGAAATTAAGATTATTTTCAATTACTGAAACTACCATAGTTAACCATAAATACTATAATTTACTTTTATTTGCATATTTCTAAAATGGACAAACAACCAAAATAAATATGAAGCGGTCAGTACATCATTTTGCCAAATTTTAGTAATTCCTATTTTGAAAGTACTCACAAACAACTTTTTTGGTGAATGTTTTGTAGTGTTTGAAATATCATAAGGAAATTTTGTTTTAAGAAAGACAAAATTAAAATCCTAAGCAATAATATTTTTTATAGATTATTACGTTCACATTCGATTTAAATTTCAGGAATGTCGAATAGTTCGCCATAATCCGCCAAATAGTTCGCCTTGGTATCGAATGATAAAATATATCTCCAATTTTCCAATTAAGGAAGATTCACAGATGATATGAAGTTTCGTCAAGTGTTGCCTGAACACCTACAGCTAGCAACAACTTTAAGGACACCTTTTGCATTTTAGACCAAAACTTCGGTTTCAAGAGTTGAAGTTGAAATTTATTACGAAAGAATATTTCAAATGATTCAATTTGAAGTGGAGTTTTAATTATACATTTGCTCGATATTTTTCAACCTAATTTTCGTGATATAATTGTTCTCTAGAATCTATTCTTTTAGTCTTCGATTGAATGGAGCGGTTTACGGAGGAATATTTTTATACAGCAAGACTAATGACGTATCGAGAGAAAATGTATGGAAATGGGATGGTGAGGCGGGGGGGGGGGATAGAAGAATAGGAAGGAAAGTATGAATTCAGGAAGGAAGAGGCAATTTGGATTGAGCCGCCACAGGGACATGGATGAGACAGACTAAAATCACCATCACGATTGAGATGGAAAATATAATCTATTATAGCAGTTATATAAATGCTATTTTCCCGTAGAAAATAACGTTGAGGGAATCAACGTTAAATAATTTTATTAACCTGCTTCCATTGCGATTAGGCATTTTAGAGTTTATAATATTAGCGGAAATATTATTGTAACCTTAATATTATAAATACGTTTAGAAAATCTCGCTTTTTCCAATCAACCACATGCTTTCACTTTCTAATTATAATTTATAATATGAAATATTAAGATGATGGTGAGCAACAATTTTTAAAAGTTCATTGAAATAATATTTTTGGCATAGGCGGAAATTCTCGAAATACTAAAAACTAACGCTATATTTTCACCGTTGAACCTTTACAACAAACTCTATTTTCTACATAAACTTAAAATGAACGTACCTACGGTCATGAAACAATGGAAAATGAAATAGCCAAGACCGTAAACTTCACTTTTTCGTGTTCCACTATATTTTCTATCTCTCAAGGCTAAAACAGGTGGCTAAGTAATTTCGAGATAAAACTACACGCAGCAATTTAAGTTTTGAAGCTAATACTTGGAAGAGAGGATGTGCTCTCTTAAAAAAATCCAAGTATACTCCCATGTGCATTCAAAATTTTGCCATTATTAACCAAATAAATAGTTTAGTTAATTTTAACTTTCTTTCATTATTTAATAAAAACGACATATTAATGAATAGCGCAACGAGAAAAAAATTTATACTTATGTGAAGGAATAGAAAAATATTTTTCCGTGCTATAGGACTCACCAAGGAGTTCATTTCTCCCTTAAAGGATATGAAAAATGGCATCGATGCCGCCGTCATAAATACTTAATCTCTAGTTTCCCAAAGAGTAAGAGGTCCCACTACGACTACCCGTTTATGGTAATAATGCGATAAGCCACGAAAACTCGAGAGGAACTGAGAAGGAGGGGATATCATGGCGTATGTAAGTACTTACGAGGAACTCCTAAAACAGATGGAACTTTGCTATTTCTTTTATTTTCATTCCGCAGCGGCTGTGCCAAATGATATTTGCATGTCTCTCCGGCGAACGAGTAAGAGAGCGAGAGAAAGGCGGACAGAGTGTTAGATATGGTACACTGAGAGAAGCCAGATGCAGTGACGGCGTTAATGCATCAAAACATTTTGATTCACGTAACCCTTAGCTTTTACTCCACACTGACGTCTTCCGGGGCGATGTTTGTCATTCAAAAAAAATGAAGAGAGGTCGTAAGAATAATGGATTCAAAAGTCGTAAAAGATTTGGAAATCATATATGTGAGTTCAAGGAGAATCTAAAAGAAGAAAAGCTCGGGAGCAATATTAAGTACTATGCCCTGAATACTGAACCACGTGGGGAAAAACTAATGAATACTTTAGCAATATACGGCGTGACTGCATTTCCCATAATGACCCTAACGCGAAGAACTTTGAAAGAAAAATACGCCAATTATTTATTCATGACTTGATATTTTGACATTATTTGCGTTGCCCTTGTGATAATAACACTTTCCGAGTTTAATCAACATTGAAAATATCTAGACTAATTGATATTAGAAATTTCATTTTATTTTACGACTAATAATTTATACTTAAATAAAAGTAGTTTTATGGCCGACTTTACTCGATGTCGTAAAATTTCGATTATTACTTCCCACTTAAACAGACGACCAGGGTGACAGCAAGTTGGCATGAATAAATAATACAAATTAATAAATATAAATATATATATATATTATTTATTAATGTTGATCTTTTTATATAAATCAATAGAATGGTATTGATTTAATTTTTACATTTTATTTGAAATTAGTTATGCCCTGCAACTCTATCTTTTATAGTTTAAACAAATAATTCAATCCGAGTGTTTAATATGTGATAGTAGAGCACACCCAATACTAAGCCGAACCGCCTGCAAAATGCACACATTTTCGTAAGAAGGCCAATAATTTCCCTGTGACACTTGTGGTTTCCCAGGAAGATCTGGTTTCCGACATATCACACAACTTGAGTGAAGGTGAGGCGTCACCGAACGAGCACTACGCACTAGACTACCACGCCCAATATATCATGGTTATCCACCAGCATTTTAAACATTCCTGATTAATTGATAAATTATATGAAACATTTGCAAAAGTTAGTTAAGCCGTTCTTGAATGGTGGGAAAAAACGGAATTGAACTAATTTTATACATTGTACAACTAAAATGTGTCCCAAGTTTGTACCAAAAAGTGTTTTTAAGTAGCCTTTTACTTAATAAATATTCATTTTATCTTATTATGCTGGTCGAACTACCGATATCCGGTCAAAATAATTCCGTTTGTATCTGAATTGAACTCAATGTGTTCTATTTCTTTCAGCCATTGTGCTATAAAACAGGTAATAAACATAGTTTCCACGTATAAATATTCAACCTGCGGATACAGAGTGCTTCGTCTCTGCGGAAAACCGTCTCTGGAGGGCAATTGTCCTACTTGAACTTGAGGCTTAGATGGCGAGATATATGAGTCGAGAGGACTCTCGAGACGCTTAGCAGCGGGCGATGGATGCCAGGAAAGGATGACCGGCAAAGCTGCACTTCGCCTTTGAGAGACCGCAGACTTCAGGTGGGAATAGACCTGACCTGCGAAGTGACAGGTGGATGAGGGGGAGGAGGGGTGAGGCGTGAAAGGGGCGCAGCTTGCATATGAGTTTACATTATGGCGGGCCCTTAGGGACGAGAGGAGGATTCCTGGGCATCACGGAGGATTAATAGGGTCCGTGTGCGTAGGAGAGCAGTAGAGTAGATATTCTGTGGAGACGAGACGTGCAAGGGAGAGACAGTACGCATCACACGATCCGTGACGACTATTCAGTGCAGCCAATCTCGCGAATGTACGGGAACATTGACGAGTTGTCCGAGACGTAGCCACTCAAGCGTATCTTTCTGACACAACAGAGGTTATAGGAAGGGCAATATTGATAAAAGCGGGTTATACTTTAGAATCAATATATTTCGAGTCCATGGGTATTTGTGCGATAGCTAGAATCTTTTACCTCATTACACATTATTCACCAGGGGAATCTATTAAATATTAGATGGTTATTAGACGCTGTGCTTCTATTTTATCAATAGATACCACTAAAAGCAATCGTATAAAATACCTAACTGCTGCTCACCAACATAAATGAATCCTTGCTGGGAATACAAATCATATCCAATGTCAAGTCCCCCCCCCCGTTGTCTTACGACACCGGCTTTTCTCCCTCTCACTATTTTCCTTCAAGTCGATACACTGACCTGCCTCAAACTCCAACCCGTTCCGTCCGTCGCCGTTCGACCGTGAAGGCAGCCGGGTGGAATTTACGACGGGAAATCCTTAAAACACGTTATTGGCGGAATGAAAGGCGTCCTACGTATTTTCTACCGCCACTCTCCTCCTCCTACTGTCTACCTCTTTTTCTCTGCGCTCCGCATTATCTTCTAGTTTCCGCTCTTCCACGCACAAAGTTACCTATTATTTCGACTCTTCGGACTACGCGGTTAGTGTAGAGTGAGGAAATAGCTTGGGATGCACTCGAATTCTTCTCCAAACTGAATCGCATTTTGTCCTAAATCAGATTATTTTCCTCAGTGATTACTTCTTTAGCAACGTTGACACCAGGGATTGGTTTGCTAGATGAATTCAAAACCTCATTCATAAAAAAATCCCACTGGCACAGACAAAATCAATCAGCTCAGAGCGACAAAATTCAGGGTTTATCCGACGGAGCGGAGTAAATTTATAATTGAACTGAAATAGCTGGCAGTTCCTTTTTTGAACGAAGTTTTGTTCAGAAAAAATGCTATTAAAAATCAAAAGGTATCAAAGGTGCGTATAAGTGAACGTGTTTTAATTGTGAAAAAATTTTTAAATACGGGGCATTTTTTCCGCCGTAACATATAGTTATGTTGTCGCTTTTCATGGCAGAATATCTTTTTTACGCGATTAGCTTTGTTTAACATTTATATCAATAGCAATGGTTTTTTAAAAGTAAATAAATTCCTTAATAATAATAATTATAAATTAATTTTTAATTATAATTATAATAAATTAATTAAAATAAATTCCTTATAACATAAGTAATAATATCAATCGAAATTAGTCTTTTAGGTTACGTTCTCCGGCAGTTAAAAATTGTACGAGTTAATCTCATCATACAACACCCTGGAATTCATTCGCGAAGTGAAATGACCGAACAATTACCGTACTTTTGGATGGTAAATGAACCGCTTGGTTCCCAGGAAGTAACTATGCTTATTGGTTTCCGTTTGAATCATGAAATGTGAAGAAAAACTCAAGTTTATGGTACTTTATGTAGTTTATGATACAGTATGGTACTAAGTTTATATTTTTGCTGTATTCTGGTTTTTCTTAGAATGTAGCTTGCAAAATCGTATGACTGGACTACTACACAAGCGCAACTAGAGTTCCTGTGAGTATGAGTGTCAGACTCTGTCGATGTCTTAAGAGGTTTCTCTGAAGCGAGGGGCATATGCTCTCGTAAGAGGTGCTTCAGCCCGGTTGTAGTGACTGACGGAGTGCTCCGTTCTCCAAGAGCGTCAAGTACGATGGGAAAGGCATTCCCGTCCACGAGTAAGATGCCGAGTTCATGTCGGAAATGCCTCTCCAATCAAATCCCACGTCTTCTCGCACTTCAACGCATTAGCGCAATGGAATTTCCATCTCTTTTTTTACTAGATCACAACCTCAAAATTTCGGACCGTCTTCAGGGATCACTTCCTGTGAGTTCCCCTCGGATGTAGACGAATGCAAAGACGAAAGATTCCCGGCAAAGGGCTTGGCAATAAAAATAAAACTTCACAAATATGTATTTAATTAATATTTGCATAACATTCCATGTATATTGCTTTTAATAATTAACGATACTGTTCACATAATGAACCTATTTCGACGGTAAGACCTGAGAGTGCCCAGGGTTTTCATGTAGAAGGAAGGAAAGAGGTGTAAATGAGGAAGGAGAATAACTGTGAAAGTTGGAATGCTGTCGGTTACAGACAGGAATTTTTAATCCATTACTGAGATATTGAACAATGGGCGGGATCTTTTGCTGGCTGGACAGACAGAAGATGACTTTGATTCTACCCGCGAATGCTCAACGCTGAATCTACAACAACAAAATTCCACCTTCCACAACTGATTTTTGTTCTTCCCTCAGTTTCCTATAGCTGCTCTGTTGAATTTTATATATTTCATGCCTATTTTCATTACTTTATTTCTGTCGGCTGAGTGCTGATGTTGAGCTTTCCTTCTTTAAATAGTTTTAATAATTTGAAATATTCTCGAGTGCTACCAAAGAGTAAACTAGAAATCCTTTCCTAGTACTGAGAAACTCCTTTATAGGGGACCAATATAAATACATGATTAGATTGATGCGATCACATTGATTACCGCATCCCATTTTATTTTGTTTTAAGCTTCTACAGTTCAAGGGTCTTTAGAAATTTCATTTTTGCCTCTCAAAATTCGCAGGAAATGGGATAATGATGTGCGAATACGTAAAAGTATGTTATACATGTGAAAATTAATTACATACTCATTTGACTTTTTATCTAACTGGTTGTATCTGATTTTATGAAGTCGTGCATGAATATTTTATCCGATATTCGCATGACAGCTTCCCTTTCCAGTTCGGTATGGGCACCGTTGATAGCATACAAGTAGATCCCCCAATAGTGAATGAAATAAAACTTGAAAGATATTTCTTGGAAGCAGAATACTATTATTAATACCATCCTCTTACTTCCATCCCTATTTCTATCCCTCACAAGCTGTCATTCCCCCACCATTCTCACGTCGCTCTGGAAATGGCAAAGTGCATCGGAACATGCGATAGTCTTGTGAGCCTCTCCAATAAAATCTTGCATCTCGGTTGGTATGAATCCTCCTTTCTGCCGGATAAAAAAAGGCCTACATGTAAACCTTTCTTTGGTTATTGTAGAATTTCATATGTAAGGGGAAAATTGCTATAAAATGAAAAATCCTGAACAAGTTGACTGTGGAAGGAAGGCATTTTGCCATAAACTTGACGGTGTATCAATCTTCCGGCCAATTTCATCACAAACGGCTTTAACAATATATTTTCCCACTTTTATTTATTCATGCGATTGAGTTATTTGCATATATACCAAAATAATGTTTTAAAACGTAACAAATGTCAAATATTAACTAAGACTAAAATAAAATATGTTGTATCAGGCGTAACATCATGGAATTTGCATAACATATTGAAATGAAATGAAATAATTGACTTTGTAATTCCACACACTTTATAAAGTGTGTGGAATTACAAAGTCAATTATTTCATTTCATTTCAATAAGACTAAAATAGTTATGTTTTCAACAAAGATAGTTTATATAGGTCATGATATACCTCCCACATTGAACAAAGGATGCCCTTAATCAAAAATTATTATTTTCAGTTCTTTTTAACTCATCACCATCGTATTTGTGATGCCCGTACATGATAAAAACGGCTTTATTTCTCATGTTATGTGTTAATGCTGCAACTCGATCGTAAGCAGCTACAGCTACCCCTTTACTAATTGCCTACTGAACATACCTGCTCAACTTATTTCGAGGAGGACACTATTTAGTCCTTCTCGGTCCGTTTATTCCGTATCTCCACCCATAGGATTACATTTCACCTGATTCAATCGCAGTTTACTCTCACTTTTATTCCCCAAAACCATTTCATACTTGATAATTTTCGACCTTTCGAATGCAATAGAAGAAGATATTAATAGAAATTAATTCATTGAAAAAATTATGAATGATATAAAATAAGAAAAACTATGGCTCACTTCGACTCCGGAAGCTACAAAAAACCTTCTGTCGAATAAAATATGTCTCAGCACTAAAATAACCTCTATTTCTGAACAAGCGAAATTTACTACTTTCCTAATAAACGTGCATAAAAAATTAGCTTTCACGTTGTAAAGGTGAATCCTGGAAAGTTCTCAGTGATATTTTGTTTTTTAATGCCCGCGTACAAATTTTTGGAGTGAGGTCGAATATGACATATAGACAAATATCCAGAAAAGCCTCACAAGACGAGGAAATGATAAGCTACTACCCTGTCATCATGCTAGAAGTTGAAAAATTAAGGATATTATGGCCTACGGACGAAAAAATTATGTTAAATTGTGTATTTTCCCTCATGAGACAACTTGCAAACGTGCATTATATTATGGTTCAGTATAAAGACTGTTACTTTGAAATGTTGACTTTTGTGAGTGAAAACTTACAATATGTTTAGTGCATCAATGAATTATGCTTAGTTTTTATTTATGTGCACAGATATCGCATGCTAAGACACCATTTCTAGACTATCAAAGAATAATATGAGCATAACTTTTCTGGCAAAACCACTTAGGCTTCTTTTGGCGTTGATGACGCCGGAGATTTCCACAGAGGGCTTTTGCAGTTTACTCTCGAAAACAAAATGAAGAAACTAAGTTTCATCTACAATAATTAAAGTAAACTCATGAAACTCATAATCTTCCTAATTCTCTCTTTAGGGTTTGACAAGTTTTGGAACCTAGTGTAAGCAGGTCTCTTGCATAGGATTTTTCGGTTACCATTGAGTGAGGGGGTGGCTACCAATTTTCAACATTAATGGTAGCACTCTTATTTCATTTGACTACCTCTTCTCACATGACAGCATCAGTGTTAATGTTTACTTCCATAAGAGCTCCGAGCCCAACTTCCTTTGAAACAAGCCACCTTCTAACTCTTCCCCTCCCAACTCTTCCCCTTGCATCCATCGTTCCAGCCCCGGCTCCCCCTCAGTTCTGTCCTTCTCTTCCTTGAGAAAGGTGGCTTGGACAACCAAGAATTCGACACCTAGTCAGTTTCTTTTCTATTTTGTGTGTTTCTGTGTTTTTGTCCATGTCCACTAGTGCTAACTTTTAGACATTATTATTTTCCTCCGTGAGACTTTCACAAAAGTGTTATACATATACTCGTATGTGTGTGTATGGTCGTACAAACAAACACAACGAGCCGGATCGGATAGAGGAGGTCTTATATATATATATATATATATATATATATATATATATATATATATATATATATATATATAATATGTATACTCGTTTGTGTGTGCGTGTATGGTCGTACAAACAAACACAACGAGCCAGATCGGAAAGAGGTGGTCTACAGACAAACATCCGCTCAAAGTGCACTCGCTTTATTTACGTATCGACTGTTTATTTCCTTCTGCCGAGGAAAGCGAAATATTCTTCCACAAATGGCATCAAATAAACCAGGAGAAAAAACCCGAGAGAGCTCCATAATAAAGGAAGGGAAGGAAGACCAAGAGAGAGAAATAAAGAGGATGAGGACGAAAGGATAGAGAATCGCCGAAAAAAAATAATGATACTCCTCAGGGGAAGGATAAAAAAATAAGAATGGTTGGAACAAAACGAGTAAACCCACCGAAATCCGTATTTTTCCTTCTCATTCCCCCGTAACTCGCTCCTCCCACTTACACCGCCCAGACAACGGGAGTGTTTTAAATAATGGATTCATTTTCACAAACCGCGTGCTACGCCGCCTCGGCCCTAGGAGCCCAACCCCCTCCTTCCCCACCCTGGCCTTCCCATTCCCTCCGCCACCGCGGGGCAGGCAACCCTTGAAGCGGTTATTTGTTGAGCTGGTACATACGAAAAGCCTTCCCACTCACCCATCTACCTTCCTTCCCTTTCTTCGAACTCCAATGCCATTCCCCTTACGCCTCGCGTTCCCCTCATCCCCCTCCGCCTTCTCCTGACAGAACGTACGAGCCTCTTGTCTGGCCAATGCGACTGCTTTTCGCATTTTTTTGCAATGTTTTACGAGGTTGTGAGGCGTACGCAAGGAGAGTTGAGATACGGGAGTGAAGTGAGGAATGCGATGAGTTGAGGAATACTGGGATCCCCAACGCCGATGAGCGTAAACCACGAGGGAGTACGTACGTAAGATGCTAGAAGAAGCGGAATGGGCAAGAGATGGCGCTGAAATTGGAAAAAAAATATTTAATGAAATGTGTAAAACTGGCCATGAAAGAATATTTGACTCAGATGCGCGTCTAGATTATCCACTTGTCTGGCATATTTATCAACCAATTACAGCAGAAAGTACACCTCTTCCGGGCGAAATACGGAGAGGCCTCGTGCGGACTTCATGTTTAAAAAACTGTTGCTTACTGCGCTCCAAACGTGAGAGGAAATTAGAACATAAATAATTCAATTTGTATTGTACTGTTTTCGAATGAATACTAATTTGAAATGATATTACCTAAAATATGAATTCGTTGACGTGAGATAGAGAGAGGTGTCCAGAAGAGAGAGATTTCTACAGAAGCAAGGAAAAATTTTTATGCTCGAAGGATAAGGTATTTTCTGGGATGGAATAATATGTTGGAATCATTCAACTCAATACGCAGAAGAGACACCGCATCCTCGTGAGGAGAATTCACTCGTATGCGAAGTAAGATCCGCAGCATCGTGCCAAAGCATTGGTGCTCGGCGGTCAAAGGTCATACCATCGTTTTCCTTTGAACAGGAGATGTTTGGTCTCTAGCTTTTTCTATAATTTTCTCTAAAACTATGCAGCAAATGTATATTTATTTTCCCACTCCGACTTATACCGTTTTTCCGCATGGAAAATGTTGGCTGAGTTTCAAAATCAATAGTTGTAAACCAAAACATGATTACAACAATAACATGGAACTAACTAATATGGATACATAAATTAGGTTACCATAAATAGGAGAAACAAAATGAATACTCTAATTTCACCATGCTGGATTCATGATGAAAACGTAAATTAACTTTTGATGGAGAATATTCATGCTCAATAGCGTCTCTCTTGCATCTAAGTCTAATATGAAGATTTCCCTCATACTTCCTCCTAACACTAGGGCCTTGCAGCGACTCGTGGTGCATTGTATTGATGTAGATATTTCAATAGAGCCATAACCAAGAGAGAACATAGCAGCTAAAAAAAATAACCGCTGCGAATTGAAGATTAGTGGCAAGCAGATTATTATTTACCAAAATTAGGGTACAAGGGCACTGCTAATTTTTAACCCTATCAAAGTTAAGTATCTTTGCATAAAATTAATATGTTCATCATTAAAAAGTAATTTGAAATATACTGAAATTCATCTTGTTTTCATACTTGAAGAATATAAATCTACCATTTATTTTGCTACGCAAAAAAATATTATTTTATTTATTTCTGTGCCTCATTTTATCAAACGCAAATCCATTAAAAAAGGCAGAAGTCAAAAAATATCAATTAAACCCATTATTTATTAAATAAGTAGTAATTGTAGATAAAATATTGTAATAATAGCCTTCTTTCCGGGAAATAATATTTTACGGAATAAACTATAGATAGATGATATCAATTATTTTAAAAATCTCGAGATACGAATTATCTGTATAGAATCAATTATTAATCTTCAGTTTCGTAATATAGTATAATACATTCAACATAATATTCTGGATGGCTGCGTGATTTATGATAATAATAGGCCGGTAATTTTGCATTTCATTCAAACGAAATACTGTCCATAGAGTTAATAGAAAATGATTACCCTTTTACATGTTTCATGATGTGAACGCAAACGATTGTGCCTTTGAACACGAGTGACTCACCGCGCTGCTTTTTTAACATTGATTATAAATATAATGTCATATGACGTGCATCTGGTCGCTCATTCCCATGTGCGGGCTCCTAACCACATAGTTCTAGTTCCAACGGAAAATGAATGATCTACGCTGTTTCGATCCTTGCACTCCCAAGTGATAAAATTTCAGCCAAAACATTTTTCGCCAGTGGATAATGCATACACGCTATTCCGTTAGCAGAAAACTACTCTTGTGAATTCAGTTAACGACCTCTTTTGGACGAAGAGCCGCGAGAGAACATTTCAGGAAAACTCACCAAAGCAAATGCCCACTTGAAGGCGATGCTCGGAGAAAAGAGATATAGAGTATTCGTTGAATGGACGAGGTGTTTGGCGAAAAAAGAAATTCTCGGCAGAAAAACGAAGCAAAAGGTAGTGCAGAAGAAAAAAAGATAGGGGATTACGAATGCGAATCGGGGGTGCATTGCAAGCGCGGTGTTTGGCGATAAGAGATGGGACGCCGGGAGAGAGAGGCTCCCGATGGCGCCATGCAGCGGCGGCGGCGGGAAATAAGTATGCTTACGCCTGTAAAAAGTGCATATTCATATTTATTAAACACATAGGTTGGAGTATTAAACAAATACCCATGTATTGCCTCGCTTGGGAGACATTTAAAAAACGAAGACTGCGGGCATAAATTATGCATTTTGAAAAGTACAAATCATTCAAGTGGATCACTGGCACGAGGAGATTATTTCTAACGCCTGTAAACATAGGTATGAGACCCCAGAGTGATATGTTAGGAAAATTGACTGCTGACCTGATCACTCTAAGGAATAATTTTCCCCTAGCAAAATCCGAAGGCACGACAACGGAAAGCATCATTTAAAACAAATCAAACGATAAACACCCTAATGGCTGGTAACCTAAAATCCCCCTACCACACGATCTCCTTTGGCTTTCAGGGAAAGATGTACATAGATGTAGAATGGAGTGGGAGAGAAGCTGAAAGGAGCCAATGGGTGGTGCTCCGAGGGCCATTTTAGAGCTGAATGGATGACGGCAAGAAAAGGAGTAAAAGATTGTCCCTAGCGCAGGACTATGGCTCCGGGCGTGAATTTCGCCTCTCCCCGCACTCATTTACGGAAGAGGATTAGGAGAACACCGAATAAATTGGTAAATAAGTCGCGGCCAACGTGGGTGGGGCGAGGGCGGGGAGGGGGAGTTGAAGAGAGCGATGGTCGGGGAGATAGAGGGGGAGAGGTGGGATTGCTGAAAGGAGACGCGGTCGTCGACGTAAACCGTGGAAGAGGAGGGAGGAAAAAATATTATCCGGAAGGAAAGCGGATACCAAGAAAAAAAATCCAAACTGCAGCGAAGTGGAGGTGGGTGGGATGAATGCGGTGCGGGAATCTGAGAGACAAGGGTGAGGCGGGCATAGAGGAAGGTTTTTATTTACGGGCAACGTAGGCAAATAAAAATGAAACAAATGAAAGGGAGATTATAGGAGAGCGCCCTTTAATGCTCTTAGTAAGCGAATCCGTGGTCACAGCCTCCCCGGGCTCCCGAGGATGAAAAATTGGGTCTCCAAAATCAGCGGCTCTGGAACCCGCCCGAGTCGGTAAGTCGACGGTGCCAGGAGAGATTCGGAGACTTCATGCGAAGAAATGAAAATGCCCCGGGACGGTAAAGAGGGTTGAAGTTCGCGCACAGACTAAACAGAGAATTGGACTACTACTCGTCCACCGCAAGATTTTCTTTTTCTATGTGAAGCACTTCTCAGCAGTGAACAGGCTAAATTTAAGTCAAAAATTAAGAGAAATCTTTGTTCATACGTGACGAGAAGCCTTATAAACTACTGCAAATGTTTCACTCATGCAATTAGCTCAAAATGGCTCATTAAGTTCTACTATTCCGTCAACTTTCTATAAAATCTTTGGCAATAGTAACATAACACACATTAGTTTAACCTCACAGATTGAACCAACCTTTTTCTTTTGTTTCTTTAATGTTGTCCAAAAAGTTTAACTTAAAATCAGGATTCAATTAAATACTAATCTACCAAAATTGTGTATTTTAGCGATTAATTAACTAATTTAGAGTTTTTATTTGACATACTATACATTAAAAACGTAGTTAAATGTTGTGTCAAGCAGCATCTCTTGGGAAAGTATATTGATTTAAATGCAGTCATGATGTTTCTTACTGAGTCAATGTTATGTTACGCAAGATTAAAAGTGGGTAATCTTATAGTAGATTTATTTTCCCAAAATATAAATCTAATTTTTATAAAAGCCATCAAACCGGATAATGGAGAAAATCCACCCATGCCAACTTACGTAAGATTCACTTAAGACTTGGCGTGTATTATTTGGTAGCAGTATCACGAAGAATGTAATGATGAATTATTATTTCAAACCCTGAATTTTTAATGGTATTCAAATATAATTTGTTTTGTTTTTCTATTAGGAAGAGAATCAATGTCAATCAACTCATACACACTTCACCAATTTCAGCAGTAAATTAGTCCCTCTTCATTCATGATCAACCGAAAAAATAGGGAATTGTATGAAAAAATATTTTTCTTCCAAAATCTTCAAACTATCCAGTGATACTAAGTTAGAAATGCCTAATGTACAATAAAATATGGTAATTAAATGAAGATTGAAGAGGGTAAAAAAACTTTTGAAAAGGCGAATAAAATGTAAATGAATAAACCATCTCAGAAAGAAATGTTCCAATCGATTTTCAATTGCAATCATGTGCAATTATCTTAACATTAGACCTCAAGACAAGCACATTACATCACTTAACCACACGTTAAGACTATCCAAGGAAATTAAAGAAAACAACTAAAAGAGTATATTAAATCTGTATCCATTATCGGTGCAAGAGCAAAAGAACATTTGCACTCATCTCGGCTCAGCCTGTGTGACGCCTATTTCGTGAAATATTAAGCTAGGGGATGAGCACCGCAGCTTTCTCCCTTGGAAGCTTTTATCCTGCTCTCAGAAGTCTAAGGCGTATGCCTCACCCACCCACGCCCTTTCTCCACTAAATCCCCATGCCCTCTTTCCTTCATCATCCCTCCCTAACCACCACCACTTCCCCCTTGGGTAACCTTTTTTTTACCCTTCATCCTCCCTTCAATCCTTACCTCTTCCAACTCGCTCACTCACTCGCTAGGTACTCTTACCCCTCACCGCCGCGGAGTTAAATTTTAAAAGGATGGGATGAACGTCACAAAAGTCACTGAGATGTTAACACGGGTGGGAGGAGAAGAGGCAGCTCCGGCAGGGAACTCCAGAATCAGAAACTTATTCACAATAAAGGAGTCGAGGAATAGGTGGGGTGGGCCGGGGTAATGGGCGGAGGTCTTGCGAGGGGAAGCTTGGGAGGAAGGAAGAAGGAGTGGAGGGGGGAGGGGCCACCATTTGACTCCCTTGCATCTCCTCGCTGCAATTTCAACTGTCTCGCGCCGGGGGTGCGGGAGAATATTCATGAAGTCTAGTTTCGATGCGACCCCGACCGCTGCCTCCATAAAAACCGCACCACTCTTATCCCACGCCGAGCGTCGCTCTTCTCGCCGTGACTCCACTTCCTCTCCCCGACGCCCTCCTTCCGCGGATTCCGTAGCTACATCCACGCGGATAGGATGATGGAGTAGGGGAATGGTAGGCTTCAGTATTACGGCCCCGGGAGTTCCGGGGGAGGTTAGGGGCGCACTCGGAAAGGAGTATTCACTATCTCCCTCTACTCTGCGTGGTTACCCCGAACGTGCGTTCACGAAAATGGGAAAAGTCATGGCACGTGCCTTAATGAACGAGCATATCTGTTCGCAATCCTGGGAATGAAGCCACAAGACACAAGCGCGGACGGTTCTAAAAGGAGACGGCGGTGATTCGTTGCTCAGCATATTATCTCATGACCACGACACGATGACCCCGTGTTCGTCCCTCTCTCTCCCTGCCGTCATTTGGTCTTATGGGTTATCCTTCCTTTTCTTACAAAGAAGTACTATGCATGGCGCAGAGGAGAAAGCGTTCTTGGAAGAAATCCAAAGAATTTAGGAAAATACGTAGGTGCAGAGCATTTTGAATGAAAATTGAATAGTAAAGAATGTAGCGGAGGGGAGAAGACGTTTGGCAAACGAGGTAGGATAAGTATTGAGATGTTTAACAGAATAAACGGATGTGGAATAAATGCGGATAGTTTCATGGAGGGTAAGATGTCAGGTTTTTTCTAGTTAGATGATGTTGAAAACGTTGGAGCGTGTTATATGTTCACTAAAAACCCAGCGTAAACCATTGTATTAAATATTAATACTAACGCCATCGTTTCTAATGCGGGCAGAAAACTTGAACATTTCAAAATATAAAATTTTTTAATATTAAATATTTTTGAACGGACTCTTTGATAGCAAAAGTGTCTGGGTATCACTACTCCAGCTGGGGCTTCTCGTCGGGCATGACTCAAAATATGAATGTTTTCTTTGAATGGTTTTATTATGACGTGTGTTTGCGTTTATTGTGATTCGGAATGATTCTGAAAATTAAAATAGTGCCTCTGAGCAGTTCATTTCAACGTATGACGTTGAGTAACGAATTTATTCGGTCCACTGCAACCTGGTCAGCGTCTGAAAATATGGGTGTCGTCAAAGGTGGGATGGCGGGCATTTTCGCGCATTGAATCATCACGGAGCACCCATAAGAGGGAGAAACCGAACAAGCGGAGATGCCTCAGAGAATTATGGACATCTATTAAATACTGACTTCATCATTCCCCTTTCTGAAATTGTTCGCATTATCCAAATAATTGTTTAGTTTTTTAAGAACATAGCCATTATTTCCAAAATAAATAGCTCGAAAAGAAGGAATTTCAAAAATTAATATTAAAACAATGCAAAACGATAATACACAACCTACACGCGATGGAAATAGGCTTAAATATTTGTAAAACGTGGTGCATAGCTAAGTTCCCATTATCCTTGATGATGCCTGTGGCGTTCAGTTCAGGCCATAGCAAGTACTGACACAGACAATGCGATTCAGTCACTGTAGGAGTTGTCTAATTTTTGAGGGAATACTTAATTTAGTCACTCAAAAGGGGTAAATGATAGGATTATATGAATGGACAAACTATCCCGAAAAATGAGCCAGAATGTAATAGTAATGAGATTCCTGATATTGCGATGACTATGCATAGGAATGAACTTCGTCGAAGGTTTAGAGCCACAGTCCCACCACGCGGATGAATACGACATCTGGAAGTCAACCTTTAAGTGGAATGTTACAATAAGTATCGAATGACCTAAAACCAGTTTTCTTTTATGTCTTTCTTTAATCTTTTTTTTCCTGTTACCTTGCCATGTAATGGCATATCAGCTATTGGAATTTCAACGCAGAGCATCGGCGTTCAATAAGATCAAAAGAAATATAACAACAGAACATTTTTCATGCCTTTGTACTTTAATAAAGAGGCAAACTTACAAGGATTCCTGGATAATTTTTACCATATCATAGTAAAAATGAAGATCATTGTGTAACGGATTATACGCATTACTAAATAGGGGTTTACTATGCAACAAATTTTTAGGATATTGATATATACTGACATTTATGCTCGCTTATGCAAATTTTGAAATTCCAACCATCAAGGGGTCAAACCATGCATCCCAGACATTCCGGATAACCATAGGGTAACCGATGGGGGAAGTGGGTTGAGCCTTGGCCCCCTCTCTGGGTACACTCTTATACAAGACTTTAATATCCACGCGATGGGGTACGAAAGAAGCATTCGTGGCATCTGTTCTTTTTATTGCGCAATATTTTAGAAGTCTCAATGGGACGCAATATCGTCATGTCCCCTCCTCAAAGTTATACTTAGCTGAATCCTTCATCTCTTTGGATATTACGTAACATATGAACCGTCCTGTTGGAGTGCCTTAGTTTATTCAGATTTCGCTCGTGATTGTCCGGTTTATAATTCATTTTAGATAAAATTTATGCAAGTATTTACTTGGAACATGACGTGGTTGACATTTTTTGTGTCCCTGCTACCAGGATATACTCATTCCAAGAGAAAATCCGCTATATTTGCATTTTCTCATGAGAAGATTATGGATGCATTTTTTCGAAGCGATAAAATTAAACCGCGTAAATTGGATTCCTCAATTACGAGATATAATGTGCAGATATAGGTATCTATTATTATTTCGTCAGATAAACTTGCAGTCGTCTGTTCAATGAAGCATTTTATCACCACATTATATACCTAACAATATGTCTTCCCTTAATTTCGAGGGACAAGAAAACTTTTTTCAATTGGTAGCCGAGCAGATTATATATTGCTTCAAGATAAAGCCCTTCTTACACATTATGAGCACACTTATGAAAGATTTCAACGGTAATACAAATTTGAGATTCCGAGGTTTGCGTGCGTATTATTCGACATCACGTTTTAGTTACTACGAGTTTAGTGATTACTCGCTTACTATACTAGTACTTACTATATAAATAGCGCGAGTATCGTAGGATATACAAGAATACATAATAATATAATTTGTTTGGAAAACTAAGCCAGAGAATAATCGAGAACTGTTTATGAACTATGTTCAAAATCTGGTTTTTATTTTTATATAAGTTGGCTCAAATGTGGGTTTAATTGGATTGAATTATTTTTACCTCTCTTTATACTACATTCCTTAGAAGTACATTCTTCATATTTTTTGAAGACTTCCATTAATAGCCCTTATGAGCTCCGAAAATTGACTTTTCAGATCAATTTGTGGTTTCATAGTAGTTTACATAAACCTATAATCTTCTAAGACCAAGAGAAAATTTTTATCACCATGTCGAGGGTTGATCACTTCACTCTCAAACAAACAAAGTAACAATCTTTAGCTTACGTAAATGACTTAAGCTAATAAAACATTTTTTGTTTATTCAAAATATATTGATTTAAAGCTTATGAAATGCTTGATGAACGATCAATTATGATATGTACGAAACACTTACATAATGAGCTTCATGACTCTAACGTGGACTCCTTTCATTCGTTCTAGCCAAGCCAAACACCGTGTGTCCACCTTTTCGAGGGAAATGGCTTTGCGTAGCTTATACATGCATAAAGGGTGGGAAAAGAGATCGTTCCTTCTGGGAAAAGATAAGCGGCGTGGCCAATGCAAAATCAGCCCCATCGATCAAAATCCCTAGTTCCTTGTTGGAAGAGAATCCTTCATTAGTAGATACCCGTCTGATGGAAGATGAAATGAGAAATATGAGCAGAAGTATAATGAAATCAAAAGACAAAGAATTATCCTTAAATTTTGGGAAAACATGGAAGTGCATTCCATTTCCTCATCCCCATACACCATCCATTGGGTGGGGGTTCGAGAGGAAGGCAACGCGGACGGAAGTGTGGAGGGAGACAGATATACCCGAAAGGAATTTTGAATCCTAATGAATCTGACTCCGCATTTCCCCCAACCGAAAAGTTTGCTTTCGTATTTGTTCCCACTTTTGTGCCAATTCCGAGCTGCATTCATGAGGGAAAAGTGAGACGATAAGGGGGAACGATGTGGATGAGATAGGGAGATATCCGAATCGTAACACCGTTATTGATAGGACGGAAAATGTCACTTCTTCGGAAACGTCGAGACATAAAAGCCGCTCTGAAATAATTTCCTTTTGGTACTGCTTTTAATTAAAACTTTTGGGTTTCCAAGCCTAGGAATAATTTCTATTTGAATGATACCACGTGCAGTCAATACAGTCATGACTGATGCGAATATGAATATGAGTATGAAGCGAAATACACTGATGGGAGTAAGAGAAGTTTATGGATTAGATTAGACTTAGGTTAGAGGCAGAAGAGGTACTAAACCCATTTGAACTATGAAACTAATCCTAAGAAAAAGAAAAAACCCATGCTCGAGACGAAATTCTAACCCAATACCTTTGGGATGGGGATAAGTGCATAGTAAATGTAACGCGATAAACTACGCAAAAGATAGGAGTACGCCTCTATGCATGCAACATAATCCACTCTTCGACGACGCAGTCACAGAAATGAGATAAATAAATATATGGTAGCATGTAACATACTACCTTATGCTAATTTCAGTAGCGTACGTATACATCTCATTGCGAAATCACTTTCCGATGTTAACCATTATTGTACCCGCGAATAAATTTCATCTTTGATGAACCAATATCTCCCACGTCTTCATTTTCAACAAAATAGCCGAGTCAATCCCCACTGTTTTCTAAGTGCTCAATTTCATTTCTCAGTGAGCTCTCGTTTTAACAGATTTTTTAAACTTATTCAAATACAAGTATGATATACGTCTAATTAAAAAAACGTATGAATTATTGAATACATTGAATAATAGTATTATATTTCAAAATTAAATCAAATGAATCCGACTGGAATGTAATTCCTACAATTTTTAATCTAGGTTCAAGGGCGAAAAATGACATCGGCAAGTTGGTACCAATATATTGTGAACCAATAGTTGGCCAAAACATTAAAACGCGTTTACTCACAGTATTGCTTGAACGATTCAATCGCTCAACCTTTGGCACTGCTCTCTCAATGCTACGCAATAAATTAATTAGAAATAACCACGAAAATATAGAAAGTGCTTTACCTACGCGTCTCTAATCTAAACACCGAAAAGTGAAGGTATATTGAGAAAAATAACTGTGTTTTTTGGGGATAATTAAATATCCTTGTTCGGGCAGAGAAATAACACTACCACGAAGACACTTTAGAGAGAGAATTTCTCCCTCCAAATTTGGATTTATTTCCACTTCATACGATTAACAGCAAAAATGGTTTAATTCATAAAAGCAGTTTTTAGTTGTAACTAAACAAGCGGGTAGAGACAGTTAACTTGAATGATCGCTAAATGTATAAATTAAATGCCAATAATCACTTCAATTTTATTTAATATTTGTAATGCTACCATATAAGTCTGGAATCCCATGTTGCTTTTCCCCCATTTTTTGTGGTGTTCCAAAAAAATAGCAAAATGGCACAATATTTAGCAAATGATATCGTAACAGTCTCCATAGAAAAGTATTTTGAACTACTATCGCTTAGCATCGCGGTCCCATGAGCTAATATCGGAAGAACTTTCTTTGGTAAGAGGAGTCATCACTAATTTTTTCCGTTTACGACCAAAAGAAGTAGTTTTTTTTAGGTGAGCAAACTTTTGGATTCCGCTCAAATATTTCCCATGCGGTATGAGTCACCGGACGAAATAATTGAATAAAGCTTTCAGGCTCGGAAAACTTCCTCCACCCCTTTGGACATGAAAGGACTTTCTTGCGCCCTCCACCTCCCCTCAATCCCAATCTTACCCGCCCTCCCTTGGCCACTATTCCCCCACAGTTAATGGCCCAAACCCCTTCCCCCACCCTCAACCTCCTCCTTTACAGCGGAAAAGTCTTTAGCGGTTCGCTCGAGTGGATTTTTTCAAGAAAACAGCATAGTTGCGGGCACCGTGCATTCGGCAGGGGACCAGGTGGGTGAGTTAGGAGTGCGGGAAGACGACTTTGTTTGGCTCTCTAAATATATATATATATATATATATATATATATATATATATATATATATATATATATATATATATATATATATGTGTATATATATATATATATATATATATATATATATATATATATACACACATACACAAAAGTACATACATATGGAGAAGCGGAGGAGACTAAAAAGGGAAGTAAGAGGGTAAAGAAGGTAAGAGGGGAAGTAAAGGACGTGGGAGGCTGTGGGTCGACTGGGAAAAGGAGGAGGACATCATCCAGCCATTTAATTTGTCCTCCTCTTCCCATCCTAAGCCACTTAGCACACTCTTTTACTCCATCTCTCATCTTCTATTTTTTTCCCGAGGGCTTTCTCCTCCCTTTATTCCCTTTCCTCCAACATTTTCCCTCCTTCCTCATTTTCCCCTCCCTCTTTCCAATCCCCTAACCACTCCTCGCACGCAGCAGTAAGCCAATTGCCTCAAGATGCTCTTCCTTTTAGGAGGAAGCGGGGGAATGACCGAGTGAACGGAGGGTGGTTGGGGCTAACAAAAAGAAACTAAGTACACGGTTTTCTTACGTCGCTCGTCTTGGATGCTCATTGCCTTCTCTCTCTTTTGTCCTTCGGCTCCACCTCCACCCTTTCTCTCGCGTCCTTTTCACCTCTCCGTGCAAGCCGAGTAATCTTCGCCTTTCCTTTTGACGGCCCCCTCACCCCACTTTGCCTCCCTCCCTGGTCTTCTCTCCCTTCGATATCCTTAGCGAACTCGCGAATGCCATTCCTCTTTTGTTTTGTATACGAAACCGCTGGCAGGTTCTGCTCGCGCAGTGTTCACCCTGAATATTTTATCTCCTTCCTCTTTCCATCTAAATTTCTCCGTCTTCCAACTCCTTTTCTTACCCCGGGAGAATTAAGAAAAAAAGACGATCATGAAAGTACAAGAGAAAAAATAATTTAAGCCGAATTCGCGGTGAATAAAAGGGAGAACACGAGTTTCACGTTGTAGATGCATGCCCTTTATCAACCGAAAGAAAATATATCGGAGGCTTACTCCCCCTTTTCCCTCCCTCTCCTTTTCCCTTACTCTTTCTCTCTCTCTCTTTGCAAAGACGGACCCACTTGATCTTCCAAGATCAAATACTTTCGTGAACGATTCTGACGTTTGCCCAAGATGGGGAGAGACCCTTTGCAAAGGAAATCATTTTTATTATGAATTTCTCTCTCAATACCAATTCAATGGCTCGTCAAAATTCCTCATTTCTAAGTCTAGCTTTACTAATTACCTTGTTTGTCAACGTTATGACTCATTTAATTCATATTCAATTGATTTTAATTTATGTAGTGGCTAAATTATAAGCTGACTCTCTAAATGAGAAAAATAAGAGGTAATCATCAAATTAGAGAAAATCCAAAATATTTATAAAATTAATAAAATGTATAATTTTACGGCAAGAAACATGATATTTTATTTGACCTACTCTAAAAATTAATAATGCATGGCTTTATTTCTACAAAAACGATTTCGCAAATTTTTATCTCATGGCAATAAGCAGTTTTTTCTCGTTATACTTAACTCAGAATCCTCAATAAAATTTCAATTTCCGAGAATAAAAAATGGTCTCCGGAAAAACATCTTAATTGATCGGGAAACCATGTTTATTTCAGAGACGATGCCCTTAAAAAGAGCCAAAATAATTTTGATGAATTTTATTCAAAAATTTCCACGAATCTGCTGAAATCCGCGTGTGTGTGTTGCACCAAAGTTTAAAAATATGTAATAGGAGGCAGAATACCTCGCAGGGAAGTCATTTAAGGGCATCATAGAGTTTATTTGAGACATTTCACGATAAAGTACTCTTTATACACACATAATGATAATAATAATATTAAGGGTCGAGAATGTTGAGCATCACGCTACTGCGAACGTATAATAATATTCCAGGTTTAATCAATTCCTTCCTAAATACGGCTTCAAATTCGAAGAAAACTTCCTCATTTCTTCTTCATAAGTGAATAAAATATGATCAATGATCTTAAAACTGATGAAATTCTCTTTAAAGATTAATCATATCAGATATGATTATTGCGAACCATAAGGTATCCGAGAAAGCCGAATTGTACGATTATTGCAGTTATGAAAAAGTAATCGCAAGGAAGAGAGAAAGACAAAGATTGTGATAGGAATGGTAATGATAGGTAACTGGGAAGATTCCCTACTCTCAAAGACATGATGGGGTAAGCGGCATGCTTATAACGAACCCCTACTCGAACGGACCCAAAGCAGGTCTCTGGAGAGAATCCGGTGGTGAGAGTGAAAGGAAGGACTCTTGAAGGAAGTAGAGAGGAAAAAAGAGAGAGTAGGCAGAGAGAATCTGTGCAAAGCGGAGGAAAGGTGGCCTTTCTACGTCGAGATGAGGGTCAGAGCAAAATGAAGCACTCACTGAGTGTTAAAGAGAATAAATATAGCGCGTGGAAAAAAATACAACATTTTCTCCAGAAAGTAATCAAAGGAGATTCCTAAAATGGTTCTTTTATAAAATACAAATAAATTATTATGGCAATAAATATGAGTGAAGGAAAAAATGTTTAATGATCCATGCAAAAAAATGATCACATTACCGAGATTCTAAATGTCTTCAGATAAATACAACAAAACCGGGCATTGGAACTTTAGCTTACCCTTAAATTTTATTGAAACGATTATTTTGATTCTTGTAATAGTAATGTATACATACGAACTTTTCAACCGGAAACTATGATAACAGCAAAACTAACTAATAAGAAATTGAAACTGTCTTGGACAGAAATTTCCATTATGAAGGTGTATCGAGTGAGAATTTAAACTGTGAAAGGGGGGGGGGCTTGACGGTGCATGATTTTAGACTGGGTATGATGTTAGACAATGCGTGATTTTGGACGGGGTGCGATGTTGGACGGTGCGTTGTTTGCGCGGTGCGATACTTGGCCATGTGTGATGGTACTGGCTTCCTATTTGCTTTGACTAACATAGTATGTAGCAGCTTATTTTTTATGTATTTATTGACACACTTGCTATTGTTTCAAGTTCATTTGTGATACTGAGGATTTGTGTGCCACCCGGGATATTCTGCACACGTATTTAAATAATAATAATATGTTAAGGCTAGCACTTGGTTCACCGATTTAACGAATTATACGCATGTACGAGGGTAGGCTGAAAAACGAATGCGCACATGCTTGTAGGCAACAAACAAAATGACCTCCTGGTGGCATGTGGAAGTAACATTCCCCAACTTGCGTACCAAATGCGTAGATTTGAGGTCGTTTCCTTTATCCAGTGTATTTCGAGAAGCGGAAGTATGGAGACGTATTCTAATGCAATGTCAACGCGAGTTAAACAGCATGCTGTTATCGAATTTTTACCTGCTGACATAGTGACTCCTACTGGGATTTATAGTCATTTAAAGGCTGTTTATCGTGACGATGCTGTTGATAGGTCTACTGTTAATCGACGGGTAGTAACATTTCGTGGTTGCGAGCCGGGAAAAGCCAGAATTGTTCATGAAAAATGCAGCGGACGTTCGATCACTGCCAGAGACGATACACATCGCAAACTCGTCGAATATTTGATTCAAAATGACCGGTGAATCACTCAAAAGCATATTGCGAACAATATTGGAATATTCAAGGAAGAAGTTTGTCGCGTTAAAGGCAGTCTGGCGCCAATAATCTTGCAACATAACACTCGTCCACACATCTAGCACGCACTTGGAGAAACTCTGCGAAGCCTGAAATTTGAACCAATTCCTCACCCTTCTTATTCTCCCGATTTTTTCCTCAACTCAGGGACACCTCAAGGGCCATCATTGCACCTCGGATGATGAGGGGAATCATTTGTTTTTGTTCGCGCTCTACAAGCATGTGTGTATCGCTTTTCAGCCTACCCACGCATTTAATCGCAGTCGGATCGCAAACGCAGAAGTTTTGGATTATAATCTCATCTCGTATTGGATATCACCTTTATCCTAGGAATACTAACTTCATATTTTGAGGTAATTTAACGGTAGTTGTTTCAGCAACCAAAAATAAAGGTCATTACTACTTACTATACTAAAAATTATGAGAAAAAACTCTCTTATTATATTTAATTTGACGAATACATTAACTTTTACGTATTTACAGCTTTAAAGCTGTATTCAACGGTAAATCTTTGTAGTTTCTATTGCAGTTATTG
Organism: Hetaerina americana; assembly: GCF_022747635.1. Taxonomy (NCBI): domain Eukaryota; kingdom Metazoa; phylum Arthropoda; class Insecta; order Odonata; family Calopterygidae; genus Hetaerina; species Hetaerina americana. The sequence goes on from NW_027286070.1 coordinate 57,461,654, forward strand.
CCTCTAAACGCTATCCAGATTTTTATACGATGAAGCATTTGCGTAGTCCGAATTGTTTACGCCAAACTACAAGGATGGTTCGGTGATCAGTATGAAAGCTAGTGCGAGAGGTGCGAGGGAAATTAGTTTCGTCCCAAACACAGGACACGCATAAATCTGCAGGCGGAGGGATTTCGTGTCGCTGAGCGGAATGAAATGGTCGGCGATGGCGGCGAAGGGGAAGAGACGCGGCAGCACGGGCTGGAGGGGGGGGGAGAGATATGGGCCGACAGATAAGGCCGTGAAAGAGGAGGAGGGTGGCTAAGATTGGAGAGGGGGAAAGGGATCTACTGGAGGAAGCATGGTGTGAGGGAGAGGCGGGCACGGAAGAGCACGAGGAGACAAGGCAGCCAAAAGTCAAGGTGAGGGGATGAATACCAAAATCCCAATTCCTGACCGGAACAAGGGCTTCATTAAAGCATCCTCTCAAATTAAACGTTTGATGGAGGGATCCGGGCTTGCCGGGACGGAATTGGTGGGGGGCGGGGAGGGAGGTGAGAGTTTGGGGGAGGAGGGACAGGGGGGTTGGGGTGGGATGCCGAATCGAAATGCCTTCCGGACGAATGCCCGTCCACTTCTCCTTTGCCGCGCCTCCTCCTCCGCCCATTTCCCTCACCTCCACCGCCGACACACGTGCTCGGCCATGGGCACGGAATTTGAATTCGGCGACGAAAAGCCCATGTGATCAACGGCTAATAATCATCATTCATGCTTAATTTCGCTCGCTCCAGATGGCGGCGGCAGGAATTGCACGAGCCGCGTACGTGTCCGAGGCCCTCTACGCGAGCTTAGGTCGGGTTACATGCGCGTCACTGGGGAGCAACTAAAGGGAACGATATGGAGAGTAGGTAGTTGGGTGCTCACTGATAAGGGCATTTAGTTTCGATTCAACGTTCAGCGATTCATAGGCATTCAAACTATATTGATTAATGAAGCACCTTAAAAATATCGCGAGATCACAGACTGATTTTCGCTTCAATCCCTGACGAAGTTTGAACCCCACGTTCAAAGCGACTGGTAGGCTCTTCCTCGTGAGTTCTCTCACTAGAAAATAAAGATTAGATCAGGAGTAGTAATTGCTAATTTTTGTCCACGCAGGGATTTGTATCAAAAGTATTAATGCACTAAAAAATCGGGTTTGCAATATTAAATTCACTTCGTGCTCAGTAGAACATGAAGGGGTTAAAATTTTTATCTTTTACATCTTTACTTATGTAACAAGAGTGTATGGAAAGGAAATATTGACGAAACAAATTAAGGTAAAGCGAATTAATGCCATGAATGTAAAAACGTGCGTTATGTGTGTACACGCATAAGACAGGATGGTAGGAGCTGTATGCGGTTACGATTGATGGAGTTGTTTTGCCAAAGGATGAGTGGAAACCATTACAATTGTAGCACAGTATGGAGTCCATTCTGAATTAAAGGGCTGATTTTAAAGTAAGGAAATGCAAAATATTGCCTCTATGACAAAATTAGTTTCACAAGAGGCTGACATCTTTAGATCCATGATTGTTTCGTATTTCTCTCCTAAGGATCGAACAGTAAAAATTTCAAAGGACTTGGCTCGGTGGAAAATTGAGAGAATTCTGAATGAATTATATTTGTCGTCTGAAATTGCCCCTTATCTTGATATAATATTTAAGAAATCAATGGCAGAAGAAAGCGTGCCAAGCGGCTGGAAGATGGCTTCTGTAACGCCCATATTTAACGGAGACCGGGAGAACCCCAGTAATTATAGGCCAATATCGCTCACCTCCATCTCCTGTAAGATTCTTGAACAATCATTGTTAGTTCCATAATGAGATACCTCGATAGCCAAGATTTATTGATTAATAACCATCACGGGTTCCGTAAAGGTAGATCCTGCGAAACTTAACTCGCACTCTTCGTTCATGATATAATGCATTCCGGTGCAAGTAATATTCCAGTTTGTGCAGTATTTCTAGATTTTAAGAAAGCTTTTGATAAAGTCCCTCATTGCAAGGTACTCGCGAAGTTGGAAACTTATGGAATACACGGGAGTATTATATGCTGGATTAGACAATTCTTAAAAAATCGTGTTCAAAAAGTCGTCCTGGATGGTGTATCATCCGATGCTGTTAAGGTCACGTCAGGTGCACCACAAGGAAGTGCCATAGGCCCTAACATGTTCCTTATTTACATAATTTACCTCAGTACCGTGGTTAATAGCAGGCTCCGTCTTTTTGCCGACGATGCGGTTATTTATGGGGATATTCGAAGTCGCGAAGACAGAATCGCGTTAGCTAACGACTTAAATGCAATTAAGACTTGGTGCGATACATGGCAATTGGAATTGAATTTGAATGCGTGGTAATACATTTTTGGGAAAGGAGTAATTCCCTCCCATTTAGTGACAAAGTGAAACAAGCAGAAATCGCGAGGGTAGATTCATTTAAATACTTGGGATTAACAATTACTCACAATCTGTCCTAGGGTAAGCACATACGAGAAATATGAGGTCGTGCTAGTAAAAAATTGGGATTTGTAAAAAGAGTGCCAGGTAAATGCGACCGAAAAGTGAAGGAACGATGTTTTCTTGCCCTAGTCAGGCCCCACCTAGAGTATGCTGCCAGTATATGGGATCCTCAAGAGATAAATTTGATTTCGGAATTAGATCGAGTTCAGCGGAGGGGGGCTGGATATGTCAAACATTGTTATGGCCAACGCAGTAGCGTAACTACTTTGCTAGAAAATTTAGGCTGGGATTCCCTAACACAGTGGCCTTTACAAAATAGATAAAACTTTTTACAAACATTCAAAGATGGATCCTTTTCCTATGCCTACAAGAACATAATACGAACCCCAACGTATTACGGGCGGAGGGATGACGAATATAAGATTAGAGAGATTGACTGCAAGACTGACAGGTTTAAAATGCCATTTTATCCCAGAACAATTAGAGACCAGAGTGCTTGTAATCTATATCCCCCATGAGTCAGTTCGACTCAATAAGTATTACCCTACAAAGTAGGGACTACGCATGGTTATATATATATATATATATATATATATATATATATATATATATATATATATATATATATATATATATATACACACATTCAAACACGAAATCCCGCCAAACGGCGAATAAATACTCATATATACAGAAACATATATAAGGAAAAGGGATAGGAACACGTATAAAGGACGAACACAATAGAGGTGGGGAAGGCGGAATCGAACGGATCACAAGAGTAAAAAATTTCCTCAACCGGGACTCGAACACCGGATCTTTCCACTTTCCGGGCGGATGCTCTTAACCACTTGAGCTATCGAGGATATGTAATTTACCCTGAGATCCGTGGGTCTTATATGTCGCCAAGCGCCCCGATTCTTTAGCCAAGAGGCTATGCGTGCCACGAAACGCACTGTTCTTTTCCTGTATGATGTTGTATGAATTCTAACCACTGTCCTTTCCTCTTGTGTATTGTCTATTTCTCCTTTGGTGGGTGAAACAGCCCCCTGACGCCATCTCTTGGCTAAAGAATCGGGGCGCTTGGCGACATATAAGACCCACGGATCTCAGGGTAAATTACATATCCTCGATAGCTCAAGTGGTTAAGAGCATCCGCCCGGCAAGTGGAAAGATCCGGTGTTCGAGTCCCGGTTGAGGAAATGTTTTTACTCTTGTGATCCGTTCGATTCCGCCTTCCCCACCTCTATTGTGTTCGTCCTTTATACGTGTTCCTATCCCTTTTCCTTATATATGTTTCTGTATATATGAGTATATATATATATATATATATATATATTTTTTTTTTGTAGGTTCCCCCCACCTTACCCCATCCATTTGAAAAACTCTTACCCCCTCATCCCTTACCCTTTCCTCCTGGTGATACACCCCCTGCCACACACCTTTTTGGTGGCTCGCAGGGTATTGACGTAGATATTATGATGAAAGAGAAACAGTGTAAAGACCACACGATGAAGAGATTTGGATTGGGAGTGAAAGATATGTTTTAGGCCTTCGGTGGCACATGAGTGATGCATTTTCCTGAATAAAGATGTTTCAAAATATATCAATCTATGAATAATGATGAGAATACCAATAATAGCATGAATGGAGAGATTTATTTATTTCTTTTCAAGTCTTTAGTAAACCGATGAGTATGTATGAAATCGCACATACATGCGTACGTGCGTGCAGCGTGCATTTATATATATATATATATATATATATATATATATATATATATATATATATATATATATATATATATATATATATATATATATTCAAACACGAAATCCCGCCAAACGGCGAATAAATACTCATATATACAGAAACCCTTGGCTGAAAGAATCGGGGCGCTTGGCGACATATTAGACCCACGGATCTCAGGGTAAATTGACTATCCTCGATAGCTCAAGTGGTTAAGAGCATCCGCCCGGCAAGTGGAAAGATCCGGTGTTCGAGTCCCGGTTGAGGAAATATTTTTACTCTTGTGATCCGTTCGATTCCGCCTTCCCCACCTCTATTGTGTTCGTCCTTTATATGTGTTCCTATCCCGTTTCCTTATATCTGTTTCTGTATATATGAGTATTTATTCGCCGTTTGGCGGGATTTCGTGTTTGAATGTGTATTTGGCCAATGTGGCTCATCTCTTTCTTCTGGCTATGCGTGCCACGAAACGCACTGTTCCTTTCCTGTATGATGTTGTATGAATTCTAACCAAGGTCCTTTCCTCTTGTGTATTGTCTATTTCTCCTTCGGTGGGTGAAACAGCCCCCTGACGCCATCTCTTGGCTGAAAGAATCGGGGCGCTTGGCGACATATTAGACCCACGGATCTCAGGGTAAATTGACTATCCTCGATAGCTGCCTTGACAGCAGGACGTGCCTGTGTTCACCGAGTGTCTAAAATCGCCGGCGTCCGAGGCTTCGGCCGCCGGGGTTTGGAGAGCGGCACTGCCGGACTCTCTCGGAAATCGAGGTTCCGATCGTGTTTTGTTTCGAGCGGCGGTTGACCGCCTAGTTCATCAAGAAGCGTGCAGTTTGACTCTCGACTTCTTCCGCCGGGAAGGCCGTACTTTTGTTTTGTTTAGTGGATCAAGACTGACCTTGACTCCTGGTGTAGAGCTTAGGCTCCTTTTGTTTGCTACCGCCGGGTGCGTGTGGCGTGGAGGGAGCGTTCGTGAGTGTTTTATTTCCCTTTAAAGTGCTCGTTTTTTTTGTTGCGCTTTCCTTCTTCATGCTAGTGTGCTGAATTTGATTTCTTCAAATGGCTGTGCGCCGCTTAAACACGCTCGCCTTGCAAGTTGACGAGAAGGCGAAGCCCCCTACCCCGTTGGAGGTCCACCTCTTCACGTTAGAGTCGCTGGGCCTCACACCCGAAGAGATAGTGGCGATCCAATTTGGATACAATCGCCATTTGATATTCCTGAAGTTGGCAACCGAAGGTACAATGACAAGGATTTTAGACAATACTCCGCGGAAACTACCGTTTCCGTCTTTAAGTGACCAGAGGACGACAATAACAATTGACGAGACTTCCGGCAGCCCGTGTAATGTCAGGGTTCTTTGTCTCCCCGTGGAGACCCCATTGGAAGACATAACAGGCGAGCTCCAACGCTTTGGTAAAATCCATCGCTCGTGGGAGAACAGGTGGGAGGGAGACAAGATGGCGCGGGTGCTTACTGGCACCAGGGTTGTGCGGATGACGGTCGAGAGAAATATCCCCTCGTACCTCCACATCGGCGGCAACCGGGCCATCATCATCTATGAGGGTCAGCGCCGCACTTGCGCCCGCTGTAACCAAGAAGGCCACGAGCGCAAGACCTGCCCTCGGAACCAGGGAGGTAAGAGCTATGTGGAGGCAATGACGATGCCCTCCAACCCTAACGCCGCCGTGGAGATGGACGAGCCCGAAGTGGCTGTGGAGGAGAGAGCGCGGTCGCTTCTACTCATCGAGGGTGCGGCCCCGGCTGCTCCCGTCGGTCCCTCGCATCTCCCTTCAATTGGAGGGAAATGTCAGCGGGAGCGAAAATCGTCAACGGAGGAAAGGGAACCGAAAAAGAAGAGGACAGACAAACCCAAGCTCCTGGTCTCGAATACCGATCTACAAATGGCTCACGTACCTACCACCTCGCCTAATATCACACGACCTCCAGCCCCCGTCTCCGTGAGCTCGTCAAATGAAGAGGGATGGTCTTTCGCCTCCCCTCCCCCCGCTCACGCCATCGACGCCCTCGCTACGCAATCCTTGCATCACGGGTTTCAAACACCCCGAGAACCTCTGGTGACAGGTGAGGAGGATGCATCTGATTGCAATGTTTTCCCGTCCCCAACAGCTCATCCCTCGATCCCTTTATCATTGACTGTAAAGGAAGCGTCACCGACCCCGGAAGTCGACCCGCATACAAGTTTCCCAAAGTCAAAAATCCCACATACCCCATCTTCTTTCCCCATTAAGGACAGCCAAGGTGTCGACGATCTTCCCAGCGCTTCTCAAGATACGGACCACAAGCAACTATCGCCCCTGATTTTTCCCGACCACAATCCTTCCGCAGATGAGCCCCAGCCCGCCACTCCGACCCTCCCCGAGGGTACCTCCTGCCCCTTGGCCGCCCCCAGCGGTGCTCCTTCGAAGAAGGCCCCCTGTGGAACGCTGCCGAGTTACCCGGTCTTCGTGGAGACCACGGCTGGCTCTTCCTCTTCGGACGAGGCCGGGGGGGAGGGATGTGGCGAAATGCCGCGTCCTCGCTCGTCGACCCGTTGGACGAGGCGTCCCGGGAAACGGCGAAGCACTCGTCGCCCGGGGTCGAGTCGCGACCGGAGCGACGCTAGCCACGATCAGAACTCTGGGAAGTGATGTCCGGTAGCCACCCGGTGCCGGACACACTTCGTCCATCGTTGAAGAGTTTTTTTTTTTTTGGCTGAATGACTGATTGAATCGATAATTTCAACCCTGCCATTGATAATTTCTTACAATACATAATTTTCCTTTGCTAGCTAAAATATCCCTCCTAATATCTGTGGACCTTGTCTTCCTTTCTTTTTTCATTCTAAATGTAAATGGTCAAATGTACGAGTATGCGTCTGTATGCATATGCTTATGTATGTGCGTGTGGATGTGCATGTGTGCGTATGTATGTACAAGTGGATATGTATGTGGGGTATATGTATCATGTATGTATCCATGTATACACTTATACTGAAGAAAAACATGATATACCCATAATCTGTGACCTGATATTATGCATAATGCTAACAAACTGTGTAATATTCTGAGCCGAATAAAATAATTTATATCATAGCTCAAGTGGTTAAGAGCATCCGCCCGGCAAGTGGAAAGATCCGGTGTTCGAGTCCCGGTTGAGGAAATATTTTTACTCTTGTGATCCGTTCGATTCCGCCTTCCCCACCTCTATTGTGTTCGTCCTTTATATGTGTTCCTATCCCGTTTCCTTATATCTGTTTCTGTATATATATATATATATATATATATATATATATATATAATATATATATATGTGGGTCGCGGTAGTCCAGTAGGTAGAGCGTTGGACTGCTGACCGGAGGGTCCCGGGTTCGATTCCCGGGCAAGGGACTCTGGGCACCTGCAGCTCCACCCAAGCTAAAGTGATTTTTCGGGTACCAGGTCTTCCTGGTAAACCATAACCGGCACAGGGAAAGGAACTGGCCCCCCTACCCTGATGTGTGAATTTCACACGCCTTCGGCTTAGTACTGGGTGATCTCTACCATCACCTACTAAACCGACCTTCGGGTTGATTACTGTGTTTATGGTATATATATACACCATAAACAGAGTAATAATATACCCCAGTAATATATATACCATGGTTATATATATATATATATATATATATATATATATATATATATATATATAACCATGTATATATATGTATATATATATATATATATATATATATATATATAATATATATGTTTATATTTTATTTTTATAACCATTACTATCAAGGGTGAGTAAAGCCAAAAGATACTAATTAAGTACTTTTTTGTATCACGCTTTGGAGACAAGATAGACCCTAAATCCCCCATATATTTTCCTTTTACCCTTCAGTTGTCCTTCTTCATCGTATACCATCACTGAATCCTCCTTGCATTTCTCGTGTTTTATACAGGGAGATGATTACTTTTATTGTATCTGATAAGACAGTTAAATCGTTATTGCAGCAATAAGGAGGAATAAGGGCTATTTAATATGGGTCAAGCCACTACTAATTTGTCAACTGTGTCTAACAGGGATAAAAATAAGTGAGAAGGAAGACTGCTGCATGTAAGGAAACGAAAGTAAAAGTCTAAAGCTAAAAAGAGAAACGGAAGGATTAACGTGCACGAATTAAATGTTGAAAAAAGATAATCTATTAAGACAACGAAATGAGACAAATATATTGCAGTTGAAAAGGTGAATGGTGAAGTTAGTAAAAAAAACGGAAGCAATATATTGAAGTGTTTTTGGAAAAATGACACTAGAGAAAGTGAAAGGCTGTGGGTGCTTCTACAAAAGTTCTTCCACTGAATGCAATTAGAATGTAACAAGGAGTGCAATGAATAATGAGCACCTGAAGATGGATAATGATGAATACAAAGAAGAAAAAAATACAAAGAAATAAAAAGGATGGAAATAATATCCTTTTCGGAAGAATATATAAAGAGCAAAGCAAGGAAGGTACAAAGAAACAAGCGTCATAAAGATGGTGAATTATTATATTTTCTCCGGTGAATTCGCATTCGGAAATAGTTTCAGGGAGAATTTGAGAATTTTGAGATTTCAATTGTAACAAGGGTTTCAAAAATGCTAATTTGATGAAGGTGAATTTTAGTTACGCACAAAATTTGCGCAGTGAAGTTCGACTTTATTTATAAAAAAGTTACTGTAACATAAAATTGTTATGCCTGGTAAATGTAGTACATGACATAGAAATATAAAGTCAATTATTAGATATTGCTACTCAGTAAAAGCGAAATATTAAAAATATTGCAGCAGATATAATGGTAGCTGACATTCCGAGTGCTTTGATTTAAATTAACCCTCAACTAAATCATGCATGCTTGGCAACCATTTCTGATGAAAGCTTACATTTAACAAATGAAATGAGTTCATGGATAAGGTTAGTACTGCGCTTGTATATGCAAATTTGTGCGTTCGTGTACATGCAATTAGGTGTTAAACCACTGGATAAAGTCATAAACGGTAGTATACCTGGTGAGGGTAAGTTTTAGATGAACTATGCCCCTACACATTACTATACGTATTCCTAAGTCCTAACAAATATGATACCAAATATCTTACAAGCGCAAACTACTAAAATCTTAAAATAACTCATCCTTAATCATGCAAAATTTTGACCTCCATTAATTCTACTCTATGACTATTTTTTTACTCCCTCTACCTAGGTTTTTCAGGCATTCACCTCTCTATTACCACCATTAGCATAATATAGCCTCTAATTATCTCCTGCATCCTATTGTCGTACCTTTATCGAATTTTTCCGACAGCCGTCTCTCTTCACCTGCCACACCAAGAATGTCATTATTGGTTTTCCTTCCCATCCATTTTACTTTCTCCATTCTCCACCCAACTCATGCCTCAAAAGTCTGCACAATCCATGCTTATTCTCTTGCCTCAATGACCATGTATCCGAGATATAAAGAATTACCCTTCATGTTAAAGTTTTCTTTATTATTTTCTAAATAGCATTACTGAAAAGAGCCTGTCATCAACCCCCCTCTTTAAAATCGATCCTTTACCTAACGTAATTATTCTTTTACATCCATAGTACTCTGCCCATCCTACTTCAAAACACTTCCAAAATAGATTTACTGTTCTATCTGATCCAGCTAATATCCCCCAAATTTAATTTATGGCGACGTTTTTATTTTTTGAGAATCACTTTACCTTTGTTTTCTTATTAAATAATTCTCATCTCATGGCAATCACAATGATGCTTCAAGGAGAAAATTAATGATTCCAACTCGTTAGCTGAATAGCTAATTAATGCCTGATCATCTGCAAATTTGATTTAAAATTTCGCCACCCACTTTCCCTCCTGCCCTCCGTCCTTCCTATGCCCTGCTTACCATTTTCTTTGGATGGAAAAGAATAGTTGGTAATGTGCACCTATTTCTTATTTCCCTGCGTAACAATTCCCTCTCTAACTGTCCATGTCCTATTTTCGTTTCCTCACCACTGACGTTTGAGACGTACACGTTCCGACTGTCCTCTAACCCTCCAGAGCACTCCTATCTTCTGCAAAAACATTCATTGGTTGTTCCAGTTTACTCTGTAAAACTCCATCTCAAAATACACGAAGTAAACAATAATATCTTGGTTCCAGTATAATGAGTTCTGTAAATAGGTATGTTATTACTGCTACTGCCTCACGCATACCCATTCCTTTTCTAAACCCTAACGTATATTTTTCCAAGTACTCTCTCCCTTTCTCCTCCATCCTTTGTCGATGGCCTTAACTACTTTACCGTGTCTGAAATGAAATTTTTAACCCAATGTTCTCACATACTGTACTGTATTACTCCTTCATAAACCTACGAATGTGTCCATAACAAATGTTCCCTCCACTAAAATTCTTGAGTAGTTCTACTGGAATGTAATTGATTCTCACGCACTTCTTTGATTCCATATCTCACTATTATTTTTCCATCTCGCAGTAAAATATTTCTAGTCCTATGGTACAGTAATCAAAATCATATACGTTTTCTATATCAAAAGCACCTGAAATATTTTATTTATTATATTGTTCCTCCATACATTCTTTCCATATTGTCAGCAGCTCTTCTCCTTCAATTGATGTCTCAACCTTCAATTTATATTTTACCTCCAACAAAGGAAATAGATTTTTCTTATTAAATCCTAACAGTTATTGCTCATTGGGTATGAGCCCACAGTATTTACAATAGGAATTTGTAAGAGTTAATGAACAGAATCCGAAGTTACAGGAAAGGCACCTGAAGAGGGACTATGACTATATAATGAGTGATAATGTTTAAGGAATAGAAGAGTTAATGGTTTTACATATCGCGGAGGAATGTTTGTTAACATCGAGAAAAATATGAAAAGGGGAAAAACAGGATAATGGTGTTGGGAGTACATGTAGTATATGTAGTTCATCAAACCATAACCAAAAATTCATAGAGACATATACAGCAGTGTATACAACTGTTTTTGACGACTTCTTTGCATGAAAGTGAAAATTAAGTTTGTAAGAAGAAGTACAAATATCGAATAAATTTGATTATGATGGAGTAATTGAAAAGAGTTGTTTTAAAAATAGTTCAGCGGTGAGAGTGAGAAATGACTGAATCATGAAAAGGACTGGTTGATTATGTAATAGAGAAGACAAATCAATAGCTTCCCTGGTTTTTTTAGGTTGAGAGAAATATTGAAAGCCAAATCAACGAAAAGTCAACAGCAAATTAGAGAATTGTAAATTGAAATAATAGTAAATTACTTCAGATGAAGAAGTAGACAGATGTAAACTAGAAAGTCATGGATGATTGTAGTTTTAAAAAATCTCAAGGCGAGGAATATGGGAAGTGTCAGGGTCTGGAGATTACTTGTGAAAAAGTGATGCAGGAACGCGACTTAGGTGAAAGAAGGACACGCGGTAAAGGGAAGTTTCAAAGAGTGTAGTAAAGGAGAGTTGGATTCCTCGATCATAAACTAAAATCAGGACTTATGTCCTTGCCATCCATAAAGATTAACAATGTGTGGTGCAAATTCATGGTCCAAGTAGCAAGGTGAGCGAGTATTACGGCAGGATAAAAATAACTCTCTTATCCTCAGTGATTCACGCTGATTTTTGATGTATTTCGATTGTGATACCATTCAACCACTCGTCTTCTTGAAAGGAAAATGAATCAAATGAGGAAAGGATAATAGATTTTTGTGGGTTGTGATTTAATAATAGAGTGTGTTAGAGCGTTTTTTTCTTTCAATTATAATTTGTCATGGAATTGGCCAAATATCATTAGTAATCCTAGCATTATTTTAAAGCACTCATCTTTATTTAAAAGAATTTCGTTGGTACATAGGATTGTGGATGCAAAAACGTTCACTTCAACCTTGATTCTTCAAAAACCTCTGGAGTTTAAATTTGTTACTTGAAAAGGAGCGCCCAATGAAGAGAAGTTAGGAATAATTATGTGCAGGAAACGCAGCGTGCATGGAAATCATTAATGTGACGAATTCAATGAAAATTCCGTATGAATCTTTCATATAATTGTATACATTACTACTAGATGAATCGTTTTCTATTTATATTATCAACTAATATTCATGATTATCATACCAGTTCTCATTTTGTAAAAAACATTATTTTTTTTTCATTTAGGATAGGCTTCGCGAGTAAAATAATTTAAAATATATTGTTTTATTAATAAAACATTGTGTTTTTTTAATTATCGTAAAAATAAACTAGTCTCTATCTTCTTGTCTACGCAAATACTGCACGTATTTGTAAAATTTGTAAATAATACATATCACTAGGCGTGAGAGGCACTGAAAATTTAAATATTCTCTTGTCCATTGTATTGCCTCAGGCAGGTACGAATGTAGAAAAGATTACTGGAAACACTCATAAACACACCCATAAACATTCAATAAAATGCGTAAATGAAACTATAAATCGTCCCCTTTCAAGCAACGGCATAAAAAAAAACCCACGTTTTGAACTCCGTTTTCCCACCGAAAATAGAGCAACGGGAAGGATAAAAGTACCGAGGAAAGAAAGAGTGTCGGAACCACCAAGTCCTTCTCAACTCTTCCGTCGCCCGCTGCACCGAGGAACGAAGCCTCCCCGATTAATCAACCGACAAGCGGGTGTGAGATGACGAGCACGGGGAGAAACGCGAATTACCCAATTTCACACAATGCCACGCCAACAAACGATGCATAAATTAAGGGCGGCACTGTTTTAGCAAACGGTTTAATAAGAGTGGGTGAGGAGGGCGGTTCGCGCCGAGGTGCAAGGGGCGAAACACACCGCACCCAGAGGTGGGAGCAAGGAAAGTACACAGGCGAGCACACACCCACACACAACCACGCTCACACACCCGGGCATACACGGCAGCTGAAACGGATCGTCGAGCGAAGAGAGGCCTAAAAACAAAATTAAATCAAGCGCGAGGGTGAAGCACAAATGGAGTCACAGTTAATTATCAGTAACAGTGCGGAGGATTCCCGCGGCGAGGAAGATGGGGTGAGAGGTGGAGAGAGGGGGAGGGAGAGCGAGAGAGAGAGGGCGGGAGAGAAAGGGAGAGAGAGAAATAGAGAGCATGATAGCGAGTGTGAGGTGGGAAACGACTGAGGTGGCTGAGCTTTGTTGAGGAGGATAGTCAGAAGCGGGGGAACAAAACGACCCAGAGCCATTTTTGAGCCACTACCTTGCCCTTTAAATTTTGTATAACCAGCTATCCACAGGGCTCATATTCTCTTGTGCCTTCATTATCGCTTCCTTTGTGCTATGGGCACATAATGCATGCACGGCGGAACCGGATTTAGGGGTTCGTGAAATGACCAGTTCCCTTCCGATGACTCCTCCTCTCGACTGTAAGTACTCTGTCCGTGTTCCAACGCTGTGATTCGGTTTTATTCTTTCGTGCCTCATACATTCACGGTATGACTTTGACGTAATGAGCTCTCATTACATTTGTTCTAGAGAGGAAACGGAAAAATTCCAGGAATATCCCACCTCATCAAATCTTAATCGCAAGACCATTTTAACTTAGGTGTCACTCCTATTCAGTTACTTACTCCCTGTTTTCATTTACACAATGGATTGAATTTTTCCCCACTAATTTGAAAGGATTTTACTGTTATTATGAAGTCTTCCAACGTACTCTATGACATTTTGACACATGTTAATACATTCTCAAACATCATTACCGCCGTCCACGTTTTGTCATCCACCAGTCACGTGCCAACTTCTTCAAATTCCATGTGCGTGTTTGTGTGTATTAGTATATATATATATATATATATATATATATATATATATATATATATATATATATAATGGGCTGACACAATATAACACGAATAGAATAGCAACATTTGCTAACATTTGCATTTGACATAAATGTTGCTGTTCTATTCTATTTGTGTTATATTGTGTCAGCCCATTATTGTGCCGCTCGTGTGAGTTTTTCCGTACAATCGTGGTACACACACATATATATATATATATATATATATATATATATATATATATATATATATATATATATATATATATATATATATCTTCTCCTCCTGTAAACACCACTGGGGCACAATCTATTCCCGTTATTATTTATTTTGACTCCTAGACTAAATGAGCAGTTGGATCAGCATCCATGAATGCATAAGTTGAGTAATTGGAGGAAATGTCACGTCGGTAAGTCGTCCCTCACTGGGCACATAATAAAGCACGGCTATATTGCCTTCAATCAATATTGAGTAGCCTTCACGTTGTCGTCTTTCATTGGGAAAAATAAAGTGGCAACCACGTTTGTAAGCCCTCCACCATAAGTGCCTCACCTTCTCTTTCTCGTTCCCCCACATGCGTATATTTTGTACGATCTCGTATATATACGTGTCCATAAGGAATGGATCAAAGTAATTTACCTTCGTTCGGACGAAATTGTATGTGCGTTCTGCCGTATGGTCCTGGACTTTGCATGGTAAAAGGACTTTTCCTTTGCCTCCGATGATAGGGGGAAGACGAAGAGAGCGGAAAAGGACGCCTGGTTAGAGGGGCCCAAGAAAGTAGAGGGAAGAGAAGACGCTGAGACGATGAGAGAGTGCCTAATCAGGAGAGACGTCTTGGGACCTTTTACTGCGGACGAGGAACGAGATGGAGGGAGAGAGAGAGGGTGAAGAGAGAGAAGAAGGTATATTCGACCTTTGTGGGTTTCCTAAGAACGTCGGTAAGGAGGTTTTGCGGCTTTCATTTTAAGGGGATGCGAGAGAGAGAGAGATATTCCTGTGCGACGATGAGTACAAAGGGCGAAGCAGATGATGGTTTATGAGTAAGAAGACGAGCCAAATAAGGGGAGAAGGAGGGATGGGTTTGGGAGGGTTTCTAAGACGGCGGAGGATGGATTGGAGGAAATGGAAGGAAGAGAAGGATGCAAGACAGTGAGAAGAGGGAGGAGCTCTGAAGGAGAAGCAAATAGTGCGCATTTAGAGTATGGTGGGGTGTACACGTAATGACCGGAAATATTTACGGAGGATACCGCGTGTTCAGGTAGAACACCAATACTCGTTTAAGGTTACCCGAAGCATATTATAGTCACAGGAAGGGTACTGTAGGCATGATTTTGTTCTCGACATATTTTTTGTGAGAGCAAAACTTTGAGCATATCCCTCTCTTAATTTTTTACATACCTTTAGGATCTCTTCATTTAGCGCTTTTGATCATCTTAAATTCAAGTGACACAACCTTTTGGTCGTAGAAACCATCACACGTGTAGTATGTTGTATAATTAATAGCATTGTAGTAATTAGCATAGCAAACCCACCTCCAGTATTTCATACTTTTTGTGTTCGGTAAAAATACATACTACACATAAATAAGATGACTGGCTGGGGGATCTGTGACGGTACTCTTACAATGCACCATAATAATTCATCCAAAAGTAGTTCTATTTTCGATTTTTTATTACTTACTACATTTTCATCGAATCTCTTCTTGAGAACCATTAAATTTACATATTAAAAAAATCATTTTTCCATAATTGAAGCCTCAGGTGTTGAATACTGGTGCTATATATAGAAACATACATTATTATCTCTTTTTACCGAAGGAACTAAGTTACATGGTATAAATTCGGGATATTCTGATATTCTGATAAATAATATTATGTTTCTTTTTAGCATATGTAAATGTTAAATCAATATATCATTGATACTTAAGTTTCGTAGTTGACTGATCTCAGATTACCTGATTGCAAAAAAAATAATTACTAACATTAAATTATATACTTATGGACATGAACTCTGAATGCAATCCTTTGTTTGACGTAAAGATATATGCTAACTGAGACTAAAATGAAAGTTAATTCAACTTCCTGTGGTAATAGACATAATAAAGGAACTGCATTTGGAGGATATATTCTTAAATATATCAGATAAGCTTTCTGTAGGTCTAATACCTGGGTAATTAATGAAAATATCAACATTGCTGTCCATGCAGAGTAAACTAATTGACCTCTCCCGTACCACATATTACTGAGATAATCCCAAAAGCCATGTTAAATCCACAAGTATGAATGGGTAAAGTAGCCAATAGCTTACCATAACCAATTGCTGAGTCCAATAACTGGGTCGAGCAATCTACAACGACTCAAAATTGCTCAATAAATAGACCTCCCAGTTCTCCACTGACCCTCCGAAAAGAGATAAGCCAATTACGGTGTCAAATCCATCAGTGCTATTAGCCCCTGATCACTGATACTAATTCCATCTAGAATTGATAGTAGTTTTATAATAGCTTCTATATTTTAAGTGACTCTTTTTCATAGTGAAAAGTATTATAGTATCTCAAACATCCAATAATCCGCCATTGATTGCACTGTACGTGCATATAAATATCCATAATATCACCTGATAAAATTATAAATCGTCGCATAAATTTCTAACAATCAAATTTCAGAAAATCTAATGAGAGAAGTTTTGATCCATAAAAATGCGAATCAGAGGAAAATTCGGAAACACGTAAGGCAATAGTCTGGTCACTCTGAAAATACATATCTAACCCATTTTTCATAAGCAAAAGGCAATATAAATGTAAAAAAAACCAAGCCTTGTATGGAAAGTCAATTTCCTTCATGCTTTCCATAAAGCTTATTGGGTACTGAAACCGAAGCGTTACGTGGTAAAAACGTACTTCCTATCAAAACAAGTCATTTATTATGAATCTTCTTTGTGATTTGATAAACCGTGGGAAATAATCTCATCAATCAATTTTTATGCACAAATAATGCGGTCCAAATTCAATACAGATTAAAACACATGCGCAAAATAGTGTAAAATATTGCTTCTCTACTAATTGCAGCAATTGGTAAAATGTGTGAAACACGAAAGCTTTCGTCGTTGGCAAAGTCGACTGCCGAAACATACACAAACACACACAAAACAAATGATTCCAAAAAATGACTCTGACTGCATCTTAAAAGTTCTCTACTAAGCGTTTAAATCTCTGCAGTAGCTTGATTAAAAGTGATAGCTTCAACATGAAACTTGAAAGGCATGCTTGAAGTTGTTTATCATGAGTTGATTAGGGATAGCTGTTCTTGATATTTTATATTACTGCCATCACGGGATGTGCGCGGTAAAAGGTATCTGAATACCATTGTTTTGCCAGAAAATTAAAAATATTTCCAATGACGGGCCATTTCTCATCTAAGTATATTCTTCTCTATTTTCCAGTATTACAGCATCAATATAACACGATTTGAATTCCTATTGTCAGTGTTTTTCACACAAACTTCATTCATTGACTGACTACCATTAGATTTTTTATGATAATATCGTGACTGTTCCTGCTCATAGCCACTTTCAAATGGCTCAGAAAAGTTTAATATGAATCCTATTTAATTAAAGAATAAAATATTTCTCCACTGATGGCACATTCTCCAGATTTATTCTAGATTCAGTCAAACACCTGAATAACTCGCTACAATTCATGTTTCTTTGTCACACCTAACTGCTGCTTGACCTCGGTGCAAGGAGTTCCAAAGAAAATGACCCGGTGAAATGATACGGTGAAAAGAGAGTTCAAGCGCCCTTTATAAGCGCTTTCAATAAATCACAAGTCCACTGAAGATAGTTGTAGTCTAGTATACAAAATATTCTATTTAGCTAGCTATATATTCTAAAAAAAAGTATCCGTCATGCATTGGAACACATTAATTTCCTTCGGAAGGTCTACTGCGAGTACATTAAGAGGACTAGTAAACTGACATTTTACTTTTCCACTTTTCCTTCATGCACCAGATGATGCCGCAAGTCGGTGAAACGCGTTGTACCTTAAAATAAAATTTTGTGGAAAACTACAAATTCTTTTTAGTATGGCTAATAAATACTTCTACGAAATGAAACCCGAAACAGCAGAATATAAACTGACATTACTTTGAGAAACGGGACCGAGGGTGTAAGAGAATAAGCATTGGATCGAGAAGAATGGGAGGCTGTAGTCAACAACTATTCCACCTGGAAGACCTATGTAGATGATATGATTCGTATGACGATGGAAACGAATTTGGTAACAGAATATCTGAACATAATATGCAAGCCAACCACACCATAACAAAACAATATAGACGTGAGGGCAAAACATTGGGTATACATACGAGTAAGTGTATGACTCGCGGAGGCGCGACAAATCACGCTGGGGGCAGGGCGAGAGTCGAAAGAGGAGATCGTACGCAGGAGGTGAGGAGAAGAAATGGAAGAGCACTCGGAGACCGAACGGAAACGTCGGACGATGAGAGAGGGAGGGAGGAGAGCTTGAGGCAAGGAACCAGGAAAACGGATTAGAAATTTATGAAGCGAGGGACGGCGCGAAGGGGAGGAAATGGGCACGGCGCAGGGAGAGGGGAAGGGCGCGACAAGGAAGGTGGAGGCAGACGGCGGCGGGCGGCTCTTTCGGGTTTCCGCACTCAAGTGAGCGGAGGGTGCATGCAGAGGAAGTGAGACGTCCCCTCTCCACGCACAGGGGGGTAAGTGCGGGCGTGGTTGCGGTATTTTTGGAGGTAAACCAGGTTTGGGGGAAGAGGCGGTATTGAGGAGGTGGTGGAGAGGTGATGGGGGCGGGAGGGCCGCAAGGCCTAGCGCATGAAAGGAGAGCGAACGCGGAGGGGATAGGGGAGGAGAATGGGGGAGTTCGGATCTCTTTTGAAGGGAGGGTGGTGGAAAAAGCGTGAGGGAGTGCAAGAGATAAAATGGCGACGTCGGCATAAAGTCTTTGAAGCGGCTCACTCCCCGCACCGCGGAAAACAAGAGTTTTTTCGGTGGGTGGAGGAGGGAGGGAGAGGTGGCGTGCTGATGGAGAGGGGGATGGAAGATGAGGGGGAAGAGCGAGAGACTGGTCTGAAAGCAGAGGGGTACGAGTGGAGCGAGGCGTGTATAAGTAGTGAGGGCATCGAAGGGGTGCACTAAAGGTACAAGGGGATAATATTGGGGAAGGGGTTATTAGTGGAGTTTTAGGGATAAAGTGGAGGATTCGCGCCTTGGATGATTGAGAAGAATGGAAATGGCACGCGGTATCTCTAAGATTGAATTACAGAAGAGAATGAGGACAGGGAAGAGCGAGAGGGCACGCTGAGGCCTAAAACAACGTGGAGGGACTGAGAAAGCGATTGAGGAAAGGAATCCCTAAGGGTGGAGGGAAAGAAGAAATGAGGATTAAAATACACTCATAAGAATTAGTGATAATGATATGATTCAGCATCTAGAATCAAATAGGTCTTAATGACGGCATTTTCAGATATAAATTTATAATCTTTATTCTCTTAAAAAAACAATCATGAATTTAGGACACCCTATTTTACTTCTCATTTTAACAATCAAATGTTAGAATCTACGCTATTAACATTATGATAATTGAGAGAACGTCCCTCTTCACACCAAGAGCCTACTTAAGGGGGAAGCCCTTATTTAAAAGAGATCAATGGTTTAGATATATAGATACATAGACAGAGGTCTTTATTTTTGGCAAAATTGAGACCTAATGGTCCCTTCTCCTATTAAACCCATGGTCGTATATATTATGCGTATTAGGCTCAAGATTACAGTTACATTCATGCGTACACATCAATGCAAGTAGACAGACAAATTCATTTAGCACAGACTTGCGCATCGGAAAGAAAAGGAAAAAAATGTGTTCATATATATATATATATATATAAATATATATATATATATAAATATATATATATATCTATATATATATAGTTATATATTATATATATACATATATATATATATATACTGTATATACTGTATATAAACGTCCATATATACATACATATATAAATTAAGGAGAGACCTACACATACTCAAAGTCTATGATAGTGCAGGAAGAGAAAAATAAAATAAGGAAAGTCTAAGCAAAGAACGAGGCTTGTGGGAAAAGCTATGCTGAAATATAGGGTCGCACCCAAAAGTGGTAGGACTGATTTTCTCTGGCGCGAACGGAGCGGTGGGGGGGGGTCTGCCTGGCAGGGTAAGGTGGAGGGGGCTCTTAGCAACAGACCAACACCAACCTCAGTCGCCTGCGGGCTGTCGTTGAGTGAGGACACCGTTTTTAGTGAAGCAAGTTTTTTGTCTGCGTCGAAAAACAAAATGAATCTGAATTTAGAGCAACGTTATTCCGTGAAGTTTTGTGCGAAACTCGGGAAGACGGCCACTGAGACCCTCGATATGATCAAGCAGGCTTATGGGGACACTGCCTTAAGACGTTCCATAGTATTTGATTGGCACAAGTTGTTTAAAGAGGGTAGGGAGCTCGTTGAAGACAACCATCGCTCCGGACGGCCGTCGACGGCAAGAACCGACACGAATGTGGACAGAGTGAGGACACTGCTGAACACAGACCGACGCTTAACCAGTGAAGAAATTGCAGACCATTTGGGTCTGTCTGCATCCAACGTCCAACGCATTATTTCACAGGATTTGGCTATGCGCAAGGTGTGCGCCAAGATGGTGCCGAAAATTCTGCCATGGTGCGCTCGTCGTCAGACAGCTCCTGGCCAAATACGGCATTGCCACGTTGCCACACCCGCCCTATTCTCCCGATCTGGCACCACCGGACTTCTTTTTCTTCCCCCTGATGAAAAGACAGCTCAAGGGACGATGTTTTGACTCGATAAAGGCCGTTCAAGAGGCTTCGACGAGGGTCATCAACGGCATCCCCAAAGAAAATTTCCAGCGGGCGTCCGGGGCATGGGAGCAACGTTATACTAAGTGTGTAGCAGCTCAAGGAGCATAATTTGAAGATTATTAAGTCGATGTAAGTATATCGTCAATAAAATTCTTGTAAAAACAACAGTCCTACCACTTTTGGGTGCGACCATGTACATCTATTTGCACTCATTGAAATAGTTCTCCATAAGAAGCCTTAGTCATAATGAGTGACTGATGGAATGACTTCATTCTTCCAAGTTTAGAAGCTGTGATCGAAATGGAAAACACCATGGAAATGGAAGTTCAGAGGCATATGGTCGTATAAATAGCGTTTTTGGCTATTTTTCAACACCATAAACTAGATACACTACAAAAATTAATAATACCATAGTATTATAGGCTAGGAAGCTAATTTGTGATTTCTACGTGATTTTCAATTTAATTTTTCTCGATTTCTAACGATTATGACGCTGATTTGTGTGAATGGTATCGCTGAAAATAATCTGAGAGAATCATATAAATTAATTTCTATTTCATGCGAGCGCAGGCTGGATCACACTAAATTTGATTTACAAATCAACTGCTTTTGAAATATTTTTCCTTTATGGGTGCAACGGGAGTTAAGTTACACCAGGGCCTTTTAAACATAATTAAATCACTCTACATAGAGTGAAAATGAAACGTTATCGAGCAATCAGGGCAAAAGAGATACAAGTAAAAGGAAAATTATGGCTATAACACTACATCTCCACGAAAAAGTTGTGAAAAAATAGGAAACGAACACAGTGAATATGATGCAAACACACTGAGAAAATCTTCAGAAAAATTCTTTTTGTATTTGGTGGGCATTTAAAAAAATGAACCTTAATGTAAAAGAAAAGAAAAAGGTAAAATAAAATAATTGTTGTTGTTCGTAATTGTTACAACCATAACATAACACACATTTCTGAATCTCTTAAGACAATTTTCGTGGCGCCACACTTTTGATGGATAGCGTCTATTCAGAGCCTTATAAAGGATTTAACGCTCAGGATTCGTGTTTTAGGTTTTCAAAGAAATTTCTCGTCTTGGGTGGGTCAAGCAATTTGGATGAAGCCAAGGAAATATCAAGGGTCCCAATAAACCGTTTACAGTTCAATTCTCTATTTTAGATACCATATTTGACAAGAGGTGTCATAGATATTAAAACTGTTGACTGTAATAAAAATAAGGAGTTTAGGATAAAATCCAAACTATGGCTATAAAGAAAGATTGACAAAGTGTACAATTTAAAAGAACTCTTGATATTTCCGGATGTTTTACCTATTTTGAAGGCTCCCTCACGACACAGACGGATAACCAACATAAAAAAACATGCACATTAAAGACAACTCAAGGACAATTTGACGGAAAAAGAACAGGTGCGTACTTCTTCTTTTAACGTCTCCTGCTCCATCACCTCAGGTATCTCCCGCGGGGTTCCCTTAGGCACAGGTCCACACCACGAATGCAAATGGTTACCCTTCTGCCTTCCGTCCCATTATCCCCCCTCTTCGCCCCATCTCGTATCCACCATTACTCCAAAGGCCATTTTCCATTCACCACACAAAGCCTAAAAAACCTCCTCCTTCGACTGATTCACACGCATCAACCCATTAAAATGTACCCATACGAGCACACACAGCACCAGGAAATACGCTAAAAAACTGAATTGTAGTAAAGCCTGAAACCTTGTGATCACCAAGTTCTTTGTAGAAATCCAGTTCTATGCTACAAAGTCATACCAGAGGTATTTTTACAAGATTGGCAATTATTTCCACAAATATTTGCAAACATGTATTTTCATACCTCTTCTCGTACGATAATGCATGGGATATTGGGAAGACTTAGAAGGAATTTCATTCACTTATTGGAGGCTTCAACGAAAAAATTAGATCTCTTTATCGTACACGTAAATACGGACCTTTATCCCAAAAATGGCAGACCCTGACAAGAAAAAAAATGAAAGTAATGTACTGTGGATGGTGAAATTCATGGTAGAAGAAGGAAATGGCAACAGGATAGAGACACCAAAGAAAACTAAGTGAAGTATGGGTCTCTCGGAAAAACCAAGGTGAAAGTGCACACCGGAGAATAAGATGAGGGGTTGGGAAGGAGAATTCGTCGTGTCAGACCAGGGCGTTGGGGCGGAATTCCTCCAGGGAGTTCATCTCGGGTTGAGAGTGAGGTGGAACACGCCTTGAGAGGACGTGGGACAGTCACAGGAGAGGAATGGGAAGGAGTTAAGACCGGCGGCACATTCGTAATGCCATTCCGGCAAAAAATGAAGCGGGGAGGGCAGGGGACAGGAGGGAGATCTATTTTTTTCCTGGGCAAGGGGATGGCAACAAAGAGCAGCCTCGCAATGGGTGAGCGGGGAAGAGAGAGAGACGGGAGGGGCGCCCGGCCGCATTTGCGTAATGTATTCGACCCCGGGAGCGCGGTTATTCACCAGCAAGGGCTTCGCGGGTCGAGTCGGTTAATCAGTCACTGTCCGGCGACAAGGGGTGCACGGCGGACACAAAAGCCAGCGTCGCTGGCGCCGCCGCCGGCCCGGGTGGGGATGACTGTGTGTGTTGTCGGTGAGAGAATTTCGGCTGCCAAAATTTCTGAACCGCGCGCGGCAGTCCAGAGAAGCGTGCGTCCCACGTCTGTTGCAGGAATAATGAAACGGCGAATACGTCCACCCTCACAAAGCGAGCGCGGTGAAACTTCCTCATGTTCCCGGTCTATCTGCCCCGTTTTAACAGTTCTCTTTAGTGAACCTCTCTAGAAATGCTACTTCTCCTATTACCCTTGTTCCATTAATCCCATCATCAATTTAAGAGTGGAGTTTTCAGTCACCATAGCACAGTATCAAAATATCGATGATTTCTTACGAAAAACCATTGCTAATGAAGAATTTTAATAAAACGTTATCGTACGTATTTATTTTGCAAATTCAAAGAACTGCGGAAGATTCCGCGACAGCAACTTTCAACGGATTTATCAGCTTTTATGCATTAAAATTCAGAGATTTTAAACAATAAAAATCATTCACCTCGACCGGAGTCTAAGAGGACGCCTCGGTAGCATAACTGGCTAAAGCACTAGGCCGGACATCGAGGGAACCCGGTCAAGGCGAATGATTTTTATACTTCAAAATCTCTGTATTTAATTAATTTATCTATAAAATAAATGTACGAGGTTTTTAATACAATACTTCAATCAGAATCTATAATAATTATATTTCAGATACGTAGGCCCACTGTAGAAAATACAACTTTGCTTCTCCAGAACCAGCTTGGAGTTAGTCCAGAGAAAAGATTGTCTAAATGAAAAATTTATTTTCTTATTAACTGAAAAAAGTCCAGCGCCGATTTTCGCTATGTATTGAAACTGTTCTCAATAAAAAATGAATTCTTGGTCACTAAATATCGGGGAACTTTAGCATCACCCTTTACTTCAGTAAAGACTAGTGTAAAGCGCAGTGGTGTATGAATACGAAATCTTCACTTAGAGAATACAGGAATAATGTAACTTATAGGCTTTTTTAGTGCCGATATTGAAAAGGATGAAACAAATAAAATGGCAAAGAGGAAGATGAGCGATGGAGTTTTAAATATGTTTCGAGAATGAAATAAACTTGAAAGGTGATACGTGAATAACTCAGTGACTCCTGCCAATATAGCAGTGAGGCACCTTCTTCTCCACACTAACAATCAAATCAAAATCGGTCAGCTCCCCCAAAAATCATCTTCCCCCGTCTTATCCCGACTGCCAACCAACTCGTCTTCGGACAGTCCTTCTGCTTTGATCTCCTCTTCCCGAGTATAATCTGTGATAGCTAGCTCATATTATTACTACCTCTTACTGCCACAAGTGATCGAAACATTGAACGAACAATTTCAATTAGATCTGCTAAATTTTAGATTAAATTCCATGGAATTACGCAGGAAGGATGCCTGAATTGACTTATTGGATGGTATGAAAGCAGATAAGATAAATATGAACAACTGAAGAATGAAATAGTAGCGGGTAAATGAGAAGGCTTTACGATAAGTTTTGTTTAATATTAGTTACGGACGGTAGGAAAACTACCATTGACAGGCAGAGTATCTATGACAATGACCACGTTATTTAATATGCAATTAAGGCGGAAAATATACATGTGCAGTGATTTGTGACACACATGTGCTTTATGCCCTTGGTAAATGTGGGTATTGCGAGAGAAATACAAGCATCTATTTTTATGTGCCATTAGTCAAGTTAAGCCACATTCATTATAGGTACAATAATGTTGTTTTTATGTAGATAATCTAATCTACCTTTTTTTTAAGATCAAAGTAAAATGCTCAGCCTTGGGTTTATATGCAAACATTTGATTAAAGCTTATCCGAAGAGGATGGTTACAAGCAAAGCTTTTCAGACTGGAGTACGTAAAATTTATCATTAAATCTTCCTCATTAACTCTTTAGAGCTCTGTAAAAATATGTATCTTTCTATTACTGGGTAGGCACAGGAAAAGTCAAAGACTGAAAATTGGAGTATATTTTTCAATTCAAGAAGTTCTCTCGGGTTTCCCACCGGGTCAGGTTGCAGTACACCGACGTTTCGAAGGCTGACTCTGCCATTGTCTTCAGGGTGAAGTGACTTCACCCTGAAGACGATGGCAGAGTCAGCCTTCGAAACGTCGGTGTACTGCAACCTGACCCGGTGGGAAACCCGAGAGAACTTCTTGAATACCTTACGCCGGGAAAACCTGAGATCCTTATATTTTTCAAGCCTAATTTTGAAATAAAGTTGTGAATCAAGTGTCATACAACTCTTATCATGAAATATCGACCTTGTAAATTTCAAAATTAAGGAGTGATATCTCCGGGTTGAATTTTGACATAATCAGAGTCAATCAAAATATGGAATAAATAAATCTTAGTCTTAAGTGTTAGAATGTTCAGAAGAGCTGGGCGTTATGCTTTTATTCCTAAACATTTCAGCAACTTTAGCTAGATTAATGAAATGCCTCAAGGCAATCGACTTTCGGTAGAAAATTTTATTTACTTGCGAAAATGCATAAGGTTTGGTGTCAATATAAATACGACTTAGATAATTTCACTCCTATCTTTATAATTTATCTTTTGAAGTCAAAACTGAACTTCGATTGTTTGCTGACAAAATAAAATTAAAATCGGAGATTTTCTAGAAAAAAAGTGAATAAATTACTCTTCTCGGTACTCATTCAGCTCGTTTAGTACGCCACGGGGGGTATTTATGCAAAACAAATACCCGTCTTTACCATACCCATTACCATGATTTACGGAGGTTTTTTACCATGATTTATCTCCCCCTTGCATTTTTATTGTATACCATGAATAAAGCAGGTCAGCAGCACATGCAGTAGTATTCGGACGCTATTGGAAAAAAATGGAATTTGAAAATGAGGAAAATGAGATATCAAAAGTTAAGGAACTGGAATTTGAGAAGAGAGAGATGGACGAGATCTACTGAACTAATTTACACAGGACAGAAAAATGTAATGTACCGAAAGGGGTTTAATTTAGGGAGTCATTTCGCCGTATTTAACGATTATATGTCCAATCAGTTGACATGTCATAGGAATTCATTTACCTTACTTTTACCCACCAACAGGTATGGGTAAAGATTCAGTACATTAGTAGCCAATTTGTTCCGGAAACTGTAATATTTGTTGTTTATTCGTAAAGATAATCTCTCGGTTACGTTTTGTTTTCTGTCAGGCATAATGGCTTATTGCTAGATATTGCGTAGAAAGTCTATTCTAAAGAAAAAACAATCATCATAAAAGTTTTTGATCGAGGATGAATTGAAAAAAAAAATAAAATCTCACATCCAGCGATCAAAATGTTAAATTGCAGCTTGATTTCGGTGACAATTGGCACCTTATGTGCATTGAAAATCATTTCAAAATTACCCTGAAAGAATTTGTAAAAGAGCCCACCGTGAATTCGTGTACTATGGAATTTAGATGCCTCATTGATGCATAATGCAAACCGTGATGTATCTATTTAGGAATGAGATGAATAAATCTTATCGCCCTCATCCACCTCATTGCAAAAGAGGTCAAATGGGAGCGAATGTGAAAATGGAAAAAGTACTAGAGGAACCATGTGGGTGCTGGAATCCTTGACTGGAGAATACAGAGGTAAAATATTACTTAATATACGTAGTGAGGGCGCACAGTGCGTACGTTGTTTAAGGCGACGGCGCACTTTTTCCCATCCATCTATTCTGTTAATTTCCAAAATAAGAACTGGACGTAAAGAGGAATTGTGATGATGGAAGGAAGGAGATGGAATTACGTAAATCGGGATGGAGGTCGTGGGGAAGGCGGGAGATTGCGTCGCATTACGCCTTGACGTTTAGAGGCTTAGGCTTGAAAAGTTGCGGTTCCTGCGTTTAAGATGCATTTCATGGAATGGGAGTAGAGATAAGATAAGCAGATGCGATTGAGTATGAAGGGCAATGTGTAATGCACGCGATAAATAAAAGAAATAAATGAGGTGGAGCCCGACCGATCAGCAGAGGTGAAATAAAAGAGCGGGTGCAGATGAGGGAGATAAAGAAATTCCTGACATTTTTTCATTCCCTTTTTGAAAGTAATAATAAAAAGTAACAGCAGGGAAACTTTTTTCAATCAAAGTCTACTCTCTTGACACATTTCTGTGATCCTTATATGAACCACATTACTAAAAATGTAAGAGTTAAAATTCAAATAGATCGTTTATATCCATCTTATGAAGGACATCGCTCGAGTTTGGCTATAAGTTGAGGGTTTTTCTTGAATTTTTTTGCATAAAAGCAGGTGTCATTGATAAGCTTCAGTCATAATTTTGAATACAATTTCAGAGAGAGTATAAGCATGATTGTGTTAAAACTCTTACGCTTTTCATAGAAATTTCAGCTAAAAATCTCATTAAAAATATTACAATATGGAGTAATTTATTTGTTTTATTTTCGCTCAGGACACTGTAATCGAGATAATTTATTTCTCTCAAGTACTCTCTTTAACTTGGCTACCTCTGAAGTCTCATGGCTAATCTAAAGTCTAAGTATTATAAATTCTCTGACACATCACGATTCTTCCGACCAATCGCCAGTGACAAACGCCGAAATGGGTGCAATGAATTCATCGGAGGGGTTCCCCCACGGCTTAATGTTTTAGCATCCGCATCAGAGGTTGTGATATCCCAGCGCCATTTCGCATCCATGCCGTCGTGAAGACGAAATTTATTGTATCGCAAGGTTCCATGGTTCTCCCAGGCCACGCTGACGCCGCACAAATTGGACGGCCTCGTCTTTGTTTATATCCTTCTATTCCTGGGCGATATCGCACCCGACTGAGGAGTCTAATGGGCCGTTCAGTCAATTCAAGAAAGCAATAGAAGGTGGTCTTCTCAAATTCTCCACACGAAAACACAATGAAGCGCGCAAAAAAAGCTCGGAAGGAGGAAAGAATCTTTCAAGCCGAAGGAAGGGAAGAAATAAAAAAATAAGAAAAAAGACGAGTGATAAGACAGGACAAAAGACAAATGATGGTTAGAATGAGCATAAAAACAGCAAAATAAGAAAGTTTAGGTACAGTAAATTTTCTGCCAGTGATAGATTTGCTATCTTCAATAATAGTCACAAAAATAACTATTTTTGAAAGAATGATATGTTTAAATCTTAACGTAGCATGCATGCTATATCAGCAGGACTAAGTAAAACAGAAATATGTTCAGAATACGACATATAGTAGGTAACTACGCATCAATTGCAGGTTTTATTATAATGCATGAAGTTAGATTATTTTCAATTTTATCTTAATATTTTCACTATTCATTAGATATATCAAACCACATTTGAAAGAAATTTTTTCTTTAAACATCAAACAAAAATCTTAGTCAAGATAGGATTTAATAATTTTCATTATAATCTCTATCAAGAATGTTTTCCCGATTTTCAGTTTTATTTTGAATTATATACGATTATAAAAAAACTCAACGCTTGTCTAAATGTATAAAAAATATCATTTTAGATAACCTTTGCCCGATCATATTCTTGTAACAGTATTAATCCACTCTTTTTTTATTAATAAATCCAATCACATGTAATAATTGCACACAGATGAATTATTAATGGCGAGAGGAAAACGTTTTCACGTGGAAGTTTGACTTAGTTTAAATGCTAAATTCAGATCGAGGATGTACACTCAAGTTATCATAAGTAAATAATTAGAAAGAAAAATAATAAAGTGTTCCATGAAAGAAATATTAACAATCATGGAATGAATATTTGATGGAAACTATAGCGAAATACACGCGCTAAAATCAATCACCAATTCCTCTCGTTCACCTCCAGTCGTAGATCATAGGGGTCCATTTCTTATTATCTCCTTCAAATCAGCGGATTATTGAATGGATATTTGATGGAACATTTTCCTATTCCAAAATACAGGGTTCGTCCGGAAAATAAGTGTACTGAGCTCAGGGAAAAAAATTTATTACACTTTTACATATCTTAAGCTAATATTCCTCAAAATAGGACCCTTGCGAGTCGATACACTTGTTCCAGCGGCGTTCCCATTCCTGGAACGCTCCCGCGAAGGCATCATCGGGAACCTCTCGAAGACACGTCGTCACGGCCTCTTTGACGGCGTCCTAAGTCCCGTATCGCGTTCCTTTCAAACTCCTCTTTATCTTCGGGAACAGAAAGAAGTCCGGTGGTGCCAAGTCCGGGCTGTAGGGCGGGTGCGGCAGCGTTGCCACGCCGTGCTTGGCCAAGAAGTCCGACACGACAAGCGCGGTGTGAGACGGCGCATTGTCGTGATGCAGCCGCCAGATGTTTCTGATCGCTGGCCGGACGCGGGCGACTCGTTTTCGAAGCCTGTCGAGCACTTGGACGTAAAATGCAGCATTTACAGTTTGTCGTTCAGGTACAAATTCGTAGTGGACGACTCCCCTTTTGTCAAAAAAGACAATGAGCATCGCCTTGATCCGAGATTTGCTCATGCGAGCTTTCTTTTGACGGGGTGATGATGGGGTGTGCCACTCCGCACTTTGTCTCTTCGACTCCGGGTCGTACTCAAAGATCCACGTCTCGTCACCCGAAACAACGTTCTCTAAAAAATGTGGATCATTTTTGCAGTGATCCGCAAGTTGTGTCGCGATTTCCAAACGATTGAGTCTTTGATCATCACTGAGCACTTTCGGCACCAACTTTGCACAAATTTTTCGCATCTGTAATTGGTGCCTAATAATCTCGTGCACTATTGTTTTTGGCACATTACACTGCTCTGCTATCATCCGAACACTAAGACGACGATCAGAGTTCAGTACATCGCGAACTTTTCGCACATTTTCGTCGGTGAGTGTCGTTGATGGGCGTCCAGGCCGTGGTTCGTCGTCGACCTCTTCTCTGCCCTCCACGAACATCTTGTGCCACCGAAAGGTCATGTTTCTGGACATGGCTGACTCCCCGTAAGCCTGGTTAATCATACCGACAGTTTCGGTAGACGATTTCCCAAGCTTTACCGCAAATTTGATGGAATAACGCTGCTTCAAAAACTTCGGTATCGCGTTCCGTGACGTGGGTCGAGCGTGGAGGTTCGCGTTAACAGAGCTCCTCACTACACCACAGCTCAGAGCCGACTGCCTTTTTCAGCGTCACTTGCCAACATACCCCCCTCCAATCCCAGCCCGTCAGAGTGGTGCTGGGCGCGCCTGCAGCGGCGGGAAAAAATCAGTACACTTATTTTCCGGACGAACCCTGTACACGCGCTAATATTGATCGGCTATTCCTCTCGTTCGACTCCAGTTGCAGAGCATTAGGATCCATTTCTTATTATCTCCTTCAAATCAGTGCATGTTCTTAAATACATGTGCACATGTTTTTAAAAACTTGTGTCCGCAAATTCACCTAAACCAAACTTATCACAGTAGAGTAACCAAGGGTAGATTAATAAAAATATGATATTGACTATTTTTAAGGAAGTATTTTTTGAAGAGCCCTAAGATTTCTTTTCTTGTCGCAAAATAAACACGCATATTAGATATGAATCCGCCCAATGAGTAAGAAGAGATTTATCTCCCAACATAGACACTTTTCTGTATGAGTTATTATTGAATTAGACCAAGCTCAATTATTTTTTACCGCAGATCTGAAATGTAAATTAGGAGCCATCGAACTAAATATCTTTAAATGCAACAATTTCAGAGTGTAAAAATTATACACCTTGTTACACTCTGACTCACTCATTTTTACAATGCAATGCATATTAGCGGATGATTCCGTTAAAAGTTACTGTTGCGGCATCTCCCGCAGTTACTTGTAAGTATCTTTAAGTTTGAAATTCTCCAAGAAAACGACATGAGAGGCGGTTCACTATCCGTCACTTACGAGAATACAGATGGAACGCCGCCTACATCACCGATGGATAGGTATACATCTATATTTTAAGTAAATATTGAATCTATAACTTATGAAATCTGTGAACATTAATTTTTGTGACTTTCATCGCTCAATTTCTGCACATCATGATATTTTCATGCTAGCATTTTACAGTTAATCTTTGAACAATTTCTTGGTTACGAAGAATGTCGTGCATCATATTTTGCATATCGTGCATACTTCTCAGAACAGAATTACATAGGCACTCGATAGATTGCCATACCAGCCATCACGTGTACTGCTGGACACAATCGCCTTTAAACTGAAGACAACTACAACCGTGATGAATTCGATGAAAATTCCTTTCATTCAAGAGCTCTAATCAAACAAAGTACGGAGGCTACGCTATGAAATTCGAGGAAAACGACGAAGGATCCTGGACGAACGACTCGAAAAAGAGGCCCGGGGTGGGCAATCGGGTGAGTATGAGGAAGTGGGAGAGGGAAGGAGAGATGGTAGGAACAAAGAAGACCCATTGATAAACAAGCGAATAACGCGTGGGAGAGCATGGAACGAGGAAGACCTCTCGAGGCGGGGGAGGAGGATAGACAGCGGGAGCGCGTGTTGGGTTCACAAGAAAAGGGACGGATATTGGGATGTTTATGGAGGACGATGGTATTGGAGAACGGGGAGGGTGGAGGCGAGCAGGAAGAGAGAGAGAGAGAAAGAGATAGGCAGATCCTCCTCGATTCAGGAGAGAGGAAGGATCAAGGCGGAGACGAGGAATTACATACAAAGGGGTCGGAATGGAGTCGATGCATGCAATGGGAGGGTAGCCGGGGAAAGGGGGGGAGATGATATTGGGCAGAAATGGATACTCGCAGTTCACCGAGTGAAGTGAGAGGGGGTGGGAGGGACTCTGTCGAGGGGAGGGGAGGGCAAAAAGGCGGGGAATGGGTTGTTGTGGCCTCGGCACAGGAAGGCGTGCTATTCCTCTAGGGACATATCATACATATATACATCGGAAAACCGTTCTTCCAAGAACTCTTGTATTGATCGCCCTTCCAAGGGGGAGGGGAAAGTGTGATAGGATATATGGGAGGGTGGAGAGATGGGAGGTGACGGCGTTACAGTCGACGAGGAGGTGGATGAGGTGGATGAAGGAGAGGTGAGGAGTGAGTCATATTAGGGCAGGAGCGGGGGATGTGCTGGTGAGTGGGTGAATACGCGTGGGTGTGGCCCTTCGCGCCAACTAGGCGAAATCTCGGAATAACAGGCGTCGGAAAGGGGTCTATGCGTACTTTCTTGGTATCTTGAAAGGCAGGATCCCAGGGAAATTAGTGCTATTGTGATCAGAGAATTACACTTCACAAAGGAAATTCCAGTCGAGCCTGGAATGCTAACTACCCTGATGCTAACTACCACCTCTGATGTGTATTCAAAACCTGCCACCTTTATCCCTGCCGTTAAATTCTATATGCTTGTTCATCACTCTTGGATAAATACGATGAATATATAAAACTACAGGAATAGCAGTGAAGTTTTTAAATAAGAAATTACTAGTAAACGGTGAGATTTTTTATCTTAAAATATTTATTTACAACGCGTTTTGACGTCTTAGCGCGATCATTAAGTATCTACTATGTGGCGGTTTTTTACAGGATTATGTACTAGATGTCAAAACCCTGAGAAAAATACCTTTTTAAGGAAAAAATCACAAGTGCTGTTTTTAATTTACTTTATCGTCGATTTTTTGCTCAGCTAAGGTGGTTAGGGCTCAATTATGTGAAAGCCTTGGGATGTGAATGCTCTTTACCATTGGGATCTTCAACAAATTAGTTTTTTCGTCATTTCTAAAAATAAAATCGATACTTATGTTCATAGTAGTATTTATTCATGAAATTACTAAGGTATCTAAAAGGAAATTTGTAAACAAATGGCATTTTGAAATGAAAAGGAAATGACAAATATGAATGTGTTTCCACAAAATATAAAAACTATCTTGTGGAAACGCTGAGCATTATTTGTTACTTTGTTTTTATTATAATCGAATTACATTAAGTATCGGCTTCAACTATGTTTCAAACCATTTTGAAGCCTCAAAGCCGTAGTATAGAATCTCGAATGGCCGTTGGTAAAGACATTGTCTTCGGAAAGAAAGCATTATTCATTGTTAGCGAAAATAAATTATCAGATTAGGTTTGAATACTGTGATTCAAAAGTAAGCCTGAATACTTGCAAATGCGCTTCCTATCTTTTTTATGGCGGTATCACCGCGTGGTACAAAATATTCACATTCTATTTCAAGTCACACCTTGCATTTCAAATGGCTGTGGGTATCCCGAAGAAAAGTGAAAGGACATTCCTAGCACTTAAGTGTAGATATGACCTTCAAAGTTCTGCCTGTCTTACATCGGTCTTGCAGCAAATTTTTACCATTGATTCCTCTTTTTAACAATTTAAAATGATTGTCCTAAGCATTTATTGCTACGCTTTCAATTTTTAAATTTCCTTGCGAATAATACCTTCAAAAAAGAGTTTTGAAACCAACTGAAACAAACAATGTCTATATTCCGTTTTTGATTCTAAAATTTAAAAGGGATTTTCATTCTTGGGTATGACTTCACAGAAATGTAACATTATTTTTAAAATCTATGGTACCGTACTCCTACGCTGCTGTGTACCATGCCGGTGCCTATGTCATTTAAAGTTACTATGCGTTTTTTATTTCATTTGCACGTCATATATAAGCTATTTTACATTTAACAATCCATGATAATTATTTTATTACTTTATCTTATGTTATTAATGCAAATGTACATGTGCTCTACATATAAGCCAATGTATTAAGGTGATAAATTCACGACGAAGATTTTTCATTTAGACTGAATAAATTTGCATGCACAGGACTTGCTAATATTTATAATACATATTAATACAGTAATAATGTTGACACTCTACGCAGCATATTGCTTAAAACTAGGTAAAACGCGAATATGTTTATTCTTTTATACATTACTCACAGTTTCCTTCGACATATTTTCGGAAAGTATTCTTCGGCATATTTTGAGAAAAATGTACTAATTTTCAAACAATATATATATATATATATATATATATATATATATATATATATATATATATATACATATACACACACACATATGTATATATACATGTATTCTACACACAGACACACGCTTTCATTCTTGATGAAAAATTAGGAAGAAGTTTGTCTGAATGGACAGTGTGGTTATCTCATGTGGGACGGAACCGTTTGCCCTTAACTTCGAAATCCCTTCGCTTAACCCGCTGTGCAACAATTGTGTCCACGACGATGCCAAGGCCTACCATTTTTCCTAAGCTTTGAGAGCCTAATATCTATACCCAACAATGCTTTTCTTATGGTTTCTGTGTGAATGTGCTAATTTATCTATGGAGGCCTATGCATACTATACATTATTACGATACGATTTATATTATTATTATTTATTTCGCCGCGTGTTTTTTGTTCATTTCCATGTGCCACCTAAGATTTCTCAGGGAGATCTGGTACCCAAAGAAAATACACATAGCTAAGGTAAAGATGAGTCTACCCATAGGTGTGACCGGGTAGCAAACCTGGGCCCTCCGGTTAACAATATAACGCTCTAATAACTAGGCTACTACGTCCCCCTTTTCAAATTTCGTGCAAATAAAAACTGTGAATGTCAAGTTTCGGTTTACTAAGGGAAGTGCTAGCCGTGGTGGTGCATTACAAAAGAAAATATTCACATTTTAGCTATTAATCTACGGCGTTGAAATAAGATAATAATTTAGTATTGATCACAGACCGTCATAGATGTCTTCAAACGGACGGCTCCTTTGTCTGGGCCTATG
Organism: Hetaerina americana; assembly: GCF_022747635.1. NCBI lineage: Eukaryota > Metazoa > Arthropoda > Insecta > Odonata > Calopterygidae > Hetaerina > Hetaerina americana. The sequence goes on from NW_027286070.1 coordinate 57,496,897, forward strand.
GCGTTCACAGCGGCGATGTTACAGGTTGCCTTCAAGAAAAGATGTAATTAGATATTGCCTGCCTGCAGACGACGAAATTTGATTAAATTAAAAATTAATTACTAGTTTTGCTCTATTTAGCTAGATGGAGATGTAATTAATAATGAGATAGGATATTATTGGGTACTATGTATGCCTCTCTTTTGATTATTATGTCAGTTTAAGCCGTTAGAATTTTGAACTTGATGTGGATTCTCCAAAAAACTCATTACATCGGGTAAGAGATGAGAAGTAAGCCTTGAACTCAATAGCAAAAAAAAACTAATCTAATATACCTCGCAATTCCAAACAAATATTTTGGAAGGAATGTTGAATTTAAGGCATAATTTCAATGTTTTAAAGTAAAAGTTAGCGAGTAATGTTCACCATTTTTCTTTTTAATTAATTACTAATATAAATTTTTCGCTGTCTCAAGGTAATAAGCTATTTTTTAGAATGCCAAGAGAAATTTACGATTGTATGTGGAGATATACCGCATTATTGTCTAATATTTCTGAGTGGAAAGTACTTGTGACATGAGATTGAAATTATTATATTTTAGAAAAAATTAAAAGATTTTCTCCACAAATGTCTTATTGCTTCACTTGAAATGAAAATATACCCCGCCCCTAATTATAAAGACATAAATGTTTGGCAGTGTCGAAACGCGGGTCATTTTTATTGCAACGAAATGACAATTTTTGTTCAAACGCCCGACTGCTTACGTTGGTGAGATCATTTTCTCAGGGTCTCGATTAATACGAATTGATATCATTTATATTGTTTTTATTGCAAGGTTCAATAAGTTTTCACAGTTTAAGTCTCATTTCTATGAGAATTTTAGAACAAAATATTTTTTACTATAAGTTTTAAATTTGGCGAAGCGATCCTCATTTAAAACAAAAAAAACCTTTCGATTACTAGCGCAGCGTTGCCAAAGCATCGTTACATTCTTTGAGATGAATATCCGAAAATAATATTCTCCATTACCAATACAGATTTCATGAGAAATCGGCCAAATTAAAATACTTCGTTCTATTAAAAATTACAATATTGCATAAGTTTCTTGAATATTAAATTTTCTTAACTTTGGCTACCCTTCATGTTTGAAAATGCTCACTAATGAAATCATGGTCACTAGTAGCCCTTGATACAAAATGAAGAATATCGGGTAAACTGGCATTAAAATGCATTCATTAAAACTTCCAACGGATCTCAATTTAGGAACGTTCGGGATTAAATTTCATAATTCAGGCATAGGGCAGATTTTTACATGAGAAAAATAACAAAATATGAAATTATTGCAAGTTTTGTAAAATCGCGATTTAAGCAAATAGTATTTCTCCGACTGCAAATCGAAATCTGTTGCTTTGATAATTGAAAGGGGTATTGGTGGATGATTTTGTTACTAAATATCAATATATTTCTCAAACTCATATCTTAACGCTTATAGCCATAATAGGAATCAAATTGCAAAAATATATATGCGGCGATATGAATTTGAAACGGAAAATTTTGAACTGCGATATTCGAGTTACTGGCAGGTAAGATACACGTACACACAGCGGGAAAGTAATTCTGAATCCTACAAATAACTTCCTAAAAGAATTCATTTGCCACTGATTGTACCTTTGAAGTACTTTGTGTTTACTTATTTACTCCTCACTGATATCACAGAACAATTACTACTTCGTGATTTTTCTATAAAAATTTCCCTCACATAATTAAGGGTGAAATTTTCTAGGAAGGTACTCATTATGTTATGTACGTAGGAAATAAAAATTTCAAGAAAGACTGCAATGATGAAACATTAGAATATATTTCAAGTATGAATTATTTTCAATAGTAAGGCATTAATTGTCAAGCTGGCAGTGTTCAGTAAAAATGATATCAATTCTCTCGTTGTCTCTCATATATCGTAATACAATGACTACTGGTTTCCAATGGAGGGTCTTTCCTTAATCGATGGCTATGGTTAAATTGGCCTCACCGGATTTAGAGTAACAAATCGAAATACTACTCGTTTAAATGTAGCATTTTTCGTGTCTCCGATAGCCAAAAGCACAATGTGGAACTCAATCAGTATTACGTGGCCACGAGGGGCACTGACTTCGTAGAATAAGTCCCAAGAGAAGAAATGGACATGCTGGGGAAATGTCTCGATATCTCACGCAACCAGGTGAAGGAGAAAACATGGCACAGTATTCAAATAATTTTTTTTCTTGTCTCTTGTGATCGGCACTGGAATAAATTAGGGCAAGGCATGCCCACAGTTAGATCCAGGGAAGTCCAGACTGTAGTCGTAAATTCCTCCTACTACGGATCTGTCGAACTATAAATATCGCGCCAGAGAAAGGGGAGAGTGATATAAAGTGTGAGAGAGGAAGAGAGATACGAGACATCCACGGGGATGGAGGTTGGTTGCACGGCATTTGCATTCGGGGGCTAAGATAGCCTCGCATTCGACTAAGTGAATCGTCCTTCTTCCGACTCCAAGTGTCCATAGTCAGAGCGGTGTGAAAGAGGCTTTATCTCTTTCCAGAGAATTGGCAAAATTGAATCGGACCAGGAAATAGGAGAAAGCATGGCGGAACGGCAAATTAAAATTAGAGCTTAACGAATTCTCTTTAAACTTCTCTTAATTAGTTAGTAGTAGAGGCGGCAGTGGAAACTGAGGTCGATTTGAATTAAAAAAAACAGTTAAGAGAATCCGATATGCATTATAACAGAGTCCACGAGTAAGCACCCTGAATGAAAAGAAATCTATATCCTTTTTTTCACTACGATATAGCCATTGTTGCATATTTTGTCTCTGTCTGACTGGTATCATTCAACGCTTTGTATGAATATGATCTGCGAGCTAATTAGGAAGCAAAATCACACATGGGAGGTATGAATATGCGAGGGAAATAGAATGCCTACTTAGTCAATTCAACTCTGACATTTGGAACCGATAGCACTTCTTTCTCACCTGAACTCAGAAATTTCATATCCGGTATCATTGAGCTATGCAAATTAGATGCGGGATATTATGATCAAAATTAGTCGACAATATCCACTCTTTCTTTACTCGATGAATCTTGGCGTCCAATTTTATTACTCACGGTCGAAAACGAATTTGCGGGACTCGAACCCAAGGCGTTGTTTATTGCTTAATAAACTATCGTAAGTTCGGCGATGGAAAGATTTATTTGTTTTAAATTTAGTTTAAATCTCATTACTTCTCCACTTGGGCCTACGAGTGTCGTTGCTTATACTGCTTCAATTAAATAAAAAACTAAGTCGAGACACTTAGGTTTGGAGATGGTGGCAGCAGGAGACAGCCAGGGATCGGGAGTACGGTGTGGTTTTTGCATCGGCGTCTCGCATCGAGTTCGGATTCATGAAGTTGACGTATCATTTCAAGGTAATTCGACACTGTAATGGGTTTTATGCGAAAAACAATGTCAGAATCAAGCTTTGAATGACGCAACCTTTCGGCTGGAGCGTTAGCCCTAGATACAAATGGTGCCAAATTTTAATACTGTTTTAGGGCAAATTCCGATTTTGGGGTTTCCCGTATTCATCTCCCTAATTATATCATCCCTCCATCTTCATCTCAATAATAAATTTAATCTACATCCACTTAACCTTCTTAGAAGGAGTGAATTCCCGTGACTACCAAAAAAATGTTTGACAGAAATACGAGATTGATTTCCGAAAAGGAGTTTTCATTGGAGTACATTAAATATATTGATGCAACTTTGAAGAACAAGTAGTAAATAAACAACCAAAACATATTTGTAATATTGTACATAAAAATAGAGACGGGTATATGATTTTGTGACAACATTGATTTATCCTGCGTCTAAATAACGGTAAATAATAAGTCCCAATCGTACAATGTTTTGATTCAATTGCCTTCGATTGTGTGCTGCCCTGCCGCAATGAATCCTTCCAAGATGTTTACTTTCTTTGGAAAGCAGCATGGATATTGATACTTTTCTCCGAAATGTACACTACTTTCTTAATGAATTGCTGAATTCATCCCTCATTTCGTATCTATGTAACGGTTGACATGTCACCATTAATTGCTTGATTGTACAAAATATTACTTCTACAAAAGCATCGTGCAAATCAGATAAATTGCTTGTGAAAATGACCACCACCAACAATAACTATAAGTCACTAAAATTATCCATGCAAATCTTCTTCACTCAACTCTCTACAATGTTTCTTAATTATCGGATAATTATTGATGTTACTTATTTGTAACTAATGCTTAATTTGTCTCGATACGTTTCCAAAAAATTGCTACATTAATACTAGAGTGACATATTTGGGAAACAAATACCTCATAAATATCAGATAAAAGAATAAAACAAGAACTATTACAGTTCAGTAGGTACACTCCTGAATACGGCATTTATTTTGGATTGGCATATTAAATCGGAGTTCCACAATGTCAGCCAGTTTAATGAAGTACACATTATATCGTCTTTTAATTATCATTATGGGTTAGGGTATTTCCCAAAAGATGAAATCAATACAATCTTAATAATCTCCATATTTTTCCTTCATGTGGTAAACTGGCTATTCCTAAGAAGTAACTTCGTCAAAAAATTGAATTTGAAGACTTTTATCAAAGCAATGAACTATTTTGGTCAAAATACTTCCTTTGAGAACACTCGCAAGGTAGGCACAGCCCGTGTATGGGTGAAGTACTTGAACAAGGAATAAATATCCGCCCCAAATACCGTCATGTGTATGAAGAAAATAAGAAAGTGGAAGACATAGTCCCGTCGAAGCGCCATAAATTGCTGATGAATCCGTTTTTTACGACGCCATCTTTTTGCCTTAGCAAATGCACGCGGGAACGCCGGTCGCAGTGATACGGCCCGGTTCCTCCGCAAGAGTTACGTGAAACGTTAGACCATGCGTCGAGCCTCGCCAGTCCCTTGGGTGGCGTTACGGTCCGCCGATATCCTTTCCCGATTCGTGAGTCCTCCACTCAAATCCTCCATGGCGTATTTTATAACATCCTCAAGGAAAACACGACGGAGACAGAGAGGAAACTACCGCGAATAGGGAATACGTACATGGGTCTTAAAAATTTAAATCAACCGTGGTTTCCATCAAGACAACACTCGCTAGAATTTCAAAGGCACCCGTGCCTCTGTCTATGGTCCAGATGCCACATAACGCTTAGCTTATAGCAAGGGAATGAGGCATAAAACAAGGTCGGACATCACAGTTTGTCAAGAGTCATGGGAGAACGGAATGAATTGAAGAAAAGAGAATGAACATCGAAGATGCACATGGGCATGGATGGTGACTTGACATCTTGTAAAGATTGTCGAAGAAGGGTATTAGTTCTCATCAAATATTTCTTTTTTTCTATTTCTTTATATTAGACACAAGTTAGTAGTAACGCTCAACCGTCAAATTACAAAATAAGTCGGCTTACAAAGCGGCCATTACCATCAACTATGTTTACCTTTAAATTTTATCAACATTTTAAAGTAAAGTGGCAAGGTTAAGTGCCGTTTCATTTTATTATTCCTTGAGATCATGCGTCAATTTTATTGATTTACAAAAAGTCTACTGGCTTTTTTATTTAAGCATAATTCAATTCTATGCACCGGGCTCTGCTCTGCAAGTTGAATGCCATATTTTTACCTCTGGTCGGATTTACCCATACACTCGTCGTTGGATGTTGGCTTGATTCACGACTGAAGCATGACACCAAACCACGACCAAGTGGTATCCCAGAAAGCATGATATCCACCAGCGAAACCGACCAGCCAGCACCCACAAGTTTTGACCACCACTACATGGATGAACGGCGATGAAGGACGTCTTTTGTGGCGAAAATCGAACTTCCTAATGCATCGGGATTATTTATACTTTAATGTGACTGGGTTATTTCCCTTTAGATTGGAAAGATAAATTCGAGTGAAGCCTATGTTTTGATCCATGTATTTCTAAGGACAGGAGACAAAATCATTTCGTTTGTCAATTTTCAAAATATTCATGAATTATTATTCATTGATTGGTGAGTTTAAATAGGTTATTTCGCACCGATAATTCAATTCTAGAATAGCAAACAACAAGTACAAATAAAGTTACCTTCCCTCCCTCCCCTCCCTATTTGATCTTTCCTGGCTTGGATGTTATTTTTTTGTTCTATAACACCGCAGCCATACCCAAGAATAGGAATTTTTCCATTTTCCTACCTCCGCTTACATCCTCATCAACCGTATAAAAAGTGCTGTTCAAAATCTGTCTATTGTATTGGACACCCAGATAACGACGTTAAAGCATCCGAAGAATGTGAGAGAAATCATTATTTTGTAGTCTGGAATATCAGCATGGTTATTTATATGCAACTCAGCTTTTGATAATATCGACTGCGTCTCTCGAATGAAATGTGAACACATGACCTACGCAAAATCCGGCGAGGGTGTTATTCACTAGTATAGCCCGGTTTCATATTGGACCATTAGAGGATGAGATAATACCATGAATACGTAGCGGAGAGCGGAAATCTCTATTCATCAATTCAAATCAGTTCTATAATACACTCACACCGGTACTCTTTTTAGTAAAGGCTACAACTTTGTTCGCCATTTTTTTTACTAATGATCTATCTCCGTAATGAAATGGTAAGACACATAGTGGAAATCGTCCGTGATACGGAATCAGAATTAAGGAAATATGAGGGTTTCATTCGGAAAAACATTCGTAAAATAACAAACGCTCGAGAATTGAAGCAATATTATTGGGGTTAATCTTTAGATACGAATATTTTGACTGATTCCAGTCTGTAGACTCTTGAGTGATTTGGTTTTCGGGTATAGACTCCCATTTCTACATCATTAACGATTTACAGGTAAATGAGGTGGATTTGGACCAGTAGTAAAGTGGTGAATCGAGTTCCATTTGTCATGTCTAATCCTAATTGATATCTGTTTTAATTGCCAAAGTTATTTTATGACAAAGGATACCGCAATAGGAAACGAATTTGTTTTAATACGAGTATAAGGGTATATTCTCGAATGGACAATATGTTTTAGCGATTATTGGATGCTTTGGATGTAACAGCAATTCAAGGCATTAATCACACATTATTTTACAGGAATAACTGATATCAATAGTTAGAGTTGAACACGATCACTGATGAATTTATTCTCACTTGCTTTAATTTGGAGGGGAGGCTGCAATAAAAGCCCCCACCAACAATTGTCGATAGAAAAGACAGGACCAGAGATTTCTCAAAGGAAAATTCACAGCAATTAGAAACGTAATTACACAAGAGATGTTTAAGTCTCTAGACTAGTTTACACGAAGTTTAGCTATTTCATTTTCATCATAGGTATTTCTGGTTTTTATTCTCAACCATTTAACGTCAAATTCCTACATTGAAGAGCTTAAATATCGATATAGGCCATGTCTTAACGCCTCTATTTTCTTTAGTCATATTTTTGTATTTCAGTTGTAATTCAATTGGATTGGGAAACGACGGACGCCTAATAATTACAGTTTTCAATTTTTCTTTGTTTAAAATTTTTAAAATGATTTTTCATCTTTTAACCCCAATGTTAGCCATTTTTTCCTATAATGGTTACAATGGCGGTCCAAATCCAATACCAGGTTGATCTGTCACAGGTTGTGGTAAAAATGTCGATAATGAAACATATCCTCTCAACAGTTTTGCCTCACAATCTTTAAATTTGCTAAATAGATGATAGGCCATTCGTCCGTCTTTAATTCCGTCCTTTACCAGTTCCAAGAGACGCTATTGAACGCGAATACTTTGAACAATCTCCTCAGCAAAATCTTGCAAACAACAATTATTTACTTAATTAGGCATTAACCAAAAAATTGCAGCTGGGGTTGTAGTAATTTAGGTTAGTAATAGTAGTATTTACCGTGAGAGGCTTGCAATTTCCCAGAATACCATCGCCATTAAGAATAAGTGGGGCAAACTGGGGCGATATGGGAATTAGGGGTAAAAGGAAAAATGGAAGAGATTCTACTTCTGCACAGTAACTTAAATAAAAGGAATAGAGGACTAAAGATTTTAACGACCCATCGGCCAGTTCACAATTTATCATTTACATCTTTCGCTTACGACATCCGCGACCAGAATACCAGGTGAGAGAAATCCTCCGACGGGAAAAGCAATCGGGACTTCAGAGAAGGTATGACAATTACGTTTCCATGAAGGGTTAATTTTTCCAGATTCAACGGCCATATTTTGTGATATGTTTTAAGAAAATAGGTCAATGGGTGAATCAAACAACTCACCCTCATCTATCAGTGAAATATGAGACGGAATTTAATTGAGTTAAAGTGGACTTTAGCTGCATTTCCACCAAAAATGGTCGTAAAATGTTTGTAGAACATACTCCACGTAAGTAAATGACAAAAAACTGAGATACAAGCTGAACACGATGAGGAGGAAGAGGCGTGATCACTGAATTTGACGGAGGTAAACGGAAGGGAGAATGTAAAGTAAAACGGGATAAAGGGGGATGGAATAACGGGAGTAGATGCGAGGGAGAGAACCAGCGAAGGGTTCTTCTCATGCATTATTCCTCCAAGCGGTCATCTTCCACCCCCCCCTCCCCAACTTCACTCTCTCTCTCCCTTCCCTTCATTTTTTCCTCCTCTTAGGCATTGATTTTGTTCGAATCAGATGCATATCAAAAAGTTGAAAATGAGAAGAAAGAGGTCAGATGTAGGGAAGTGAAGGAAAAGTAGAAAGAGAGATAGGAAAAAAATATTTAAAACCCAGAGAAAACTTTCCGTCTGATTTCTATTTTTTTTAATTCCATCCCGTTTCCCACCGGTCGCGCCTTGTTTGTTAGTCAAAAATGGGAGGCCGACCCTTTTTCCGCAGGATATTAATAAAAAGGATTCCACCTCCTGCCTCACCTCTATTTTTCTCTTTATCTCTCCCCCAATGTGACTCTACGATCTGCATGTCCAATTTTCCGACCGGCTGATCCGGAGCAAATTCACACGATGTTAAAATTTTTGGGAGTTTTGGTGAGTGTGGGATATTCATGGAAAATTTGCCGCCGCCATTAAACTTCCTGTTTTCATAAGGAAAATGAGGTTTTTGGACAGGCTCCTGTGAGCGATTTGGCGAGTTTTTTTAGAAATACAATCAGGTGGTAATTATGGACCCATGACGATTGCTTTCACAAACATGAAAAATGTGAGAGTGAGGTCGTCGATGTACTCTTTCCTTGAAAACCAAGTAGCTAATGATTGAAGAGTAAAGACTTCTGAACTCTCATTGTCCTTCACTGTCATACATGCTATTAGTTGTGGCAAAATTGAAAGTACTCAATCAACGCAAGTTGAATAGCATTGAAGACAGTTTTCACTGTTCATATATTATTGCATTCTCCTCCCCGCCTATTTTGCCTAGGGTATTAACTGAATTGTCTACTACCTTAAGGAGCCTGTTAACAAATGCGCTGAATCATATAAAGGAACTTCACGGGGAGCTGCTATTTTTGTCCTGTAAACGTGAGAGAGAATCATTAAAATTATAATCCTCTAGAGTTCCGAAAGCTCACGGAAGAGAAAATTTTTCATATCGAGAACCAGACTGAAATTAAAACGCACGAATCAACCAAATATATGTTTTTTTTAACATAGTAATTAATATTAGGAAAGAGCAAGTCTGTGGAAAATTTTCATGATTTCCGTACAGATGTGAAGTTAACTTCTGACTAAGTAATTTAAACTATATTTCAATAAAATTTCATGCAATGTAAAATTCAATAAAATGTATGTATTGTTATGACTTATGCATTTCGGAAGGCTTATAAATTGTGCTGATTTGTGTTATAATTTCAATACGAATATTAAAGGCTAGCCGATAGCTACTGTACACATTATAGGAACTTCATAATTATGTAATCATAATATGTTAATGCAGGAAACATGTAAAGTTGCTCGAATACAAAAATTTTCATGAAACTTAAATGAATGTACGAATTCCTGAATAGTATGGCGTATCAATCTAACAGTAAAGAGAGCACAGAAATAAAAGTTTATGGGTCCAAATCTATTTGCGACTTTGAAACATGAAAATAATTTAAAAGTTTGTACTAAGAAACACTTTCTATGTACTTCATGATGATACTTCATGCCACGTATCTCGTTCAAATTGAATATTGATTGATTTTTCCATAAGCCTGTTTTCCATTAGCCTGTAGATTTTTCTCTTTTGGTAAACCTCAGAAAAGATATCTGTCAAGACGTTTTATAAGAGGGTGGTTACGTTAAGTAAAATAAGTAAAAAAATATATTGTCCTTAAGGTTTCCAAGTCATGAACTGACTTGACTTTTATTTTTTGGAATCGAAAACAATATATTTACTGATGATCAAGATGCTGGACGAAATTAACACGGTTGACATGGGTTGGCTTTAAAAAGCAACAAAAATCAATTAAGCCAAATCAAATACAATTAATTCGAATGAAAAACAAGTAGATGCACAATTTTTAAGGTCACAAGGAGCAGCGTTTTTTTCAGCTGTGACCTCGTACAGAAAATGCCATATTAGTTTATGAAGCAAACTGAGACATTTATTTATTATAATATAAGATAATTGCAGGGAAGAAACCACCGAGAGGGGTTTAAAAACATTATCACCAGAATCGGCAATAATATTGGCTAAAAATATGAACGAAATATTTTAGATAAACTATTTATTTCCCTCTTTTGAGTGTAACATTTTCAGTGAGTAGTGTGAAAACTGCCATCGGAATGCTTGAATAGTGCAAGGATGCATTGTAAAACGATGAAGTTCCTACTCCTTAGGGAGGGTTGAAAATATTTATATTAATATTTCCATTTCATTTAGCCTACAAGCAAATTCAATTTTAGCACCTTTTTTATAAATCACTCAATCTTCTTTTTAGTCCTCAACCAAAATTATTAACGCATATTTATTCGTTAACTTAAATACCCTCTGGTTATATTCTCAAATAATTATGTACGATCGTTTATCCTCATATTTTCGGAATTGACGACTTAATTGAAAGAGTGTACTTGGGAAAGAGTGCCTTAAATTTGCATTCCTTTGAACGTATTTCCCCGTACAAATATCTTAAAGTTTTACCCTTTAATCTAGCATTCTGAAAATTATTGCCTCAAATTAAACTGTTTAATTTGACACCTCAGTAATGTAGGTATTGGCAACTCACGAAACTACTGAAAAGTAAAATCAAATGACGTAATCCCGTCCAATGTACACCATACGTAGGTATACATATTTTAATACCGGCAGAGTGGACGGAGGAAAATATTTAGAATAAGGTCGTTTTCATTAAAAAAACTGGAAATACATCAAAAACTCTCAAAAAAATGAACATGAGATTATATTGACCATGTTTACATTAAAGTAAAGAATCGTTATGATTGAGGAAAATGTTTTCTATTTATTGGTACCAAGTTTCAAACACCAAACCGAAAATATATGGAGCCAAAGCAATATTATTGAAGAGAGTCAAAAGAAACAAAAGAGCCATTATTATCTTAAAATAATGGCTGGATATACATCGGTTGCTCGCTTCCGTGATAGGACAGTAGTCCTCAGTCCAACCAAAACACGATATGAATACGCACTCCATCTCTGTGATGAATTGGTCCGAATGTTATTTACAGCTAATGGCTGACCCTCATCCACGAAAAGCTCTGAAAGTCACCATAGGGGGTCCCGACAGCATGTTAAATAGCATCACTCGGATTCTGTGAAAAAAAGGGAGGCACGGGAGTCTAAAGAGGAGAAAAAAAGAGTTCTATAAGTTTGAATGCGAAGGGTAACGTCAAGCACAGACCGCAGGGCAGAGAAACACAACCATTACCACCGAATAGGCAAATTTTAACTACGCAATTCATTTAAGAGTTTTTATGTTCCTGCCATGATCCTTTATTTGATACGAGGGTTTTTAAAAATAATTAAAACACTAAGTGCGGAAATATAGCAGCAGAAGGCCAACATTTTAAGTATCCACAAATATAATTATGTAATAATTGTGACAGCATTATTTCGAAATATTTAGTCTTTCTATAAAAGGCATGGATTAATGAAGTGTATCTATGATAACTCAATTCATGGTTTCCAAAAGCAATTGTAACTAAATGTTAAAATTCTGTTTGTTTTTTACATAATCCCCGAAAGCAATTTTTACTCTTTAAGTTGTGTATTCATAGGTACTAAATTACATCCCGAAGAGAGACTTGCAGGAAATTTACATCGATCTTTCCAAATTAAATGCTAAAGATATTTGGAATTATATAAAACTTCAATTTATCATTTTATTTCAAAAAATAATTATACATTTGATTGAATCAGCAAACTTGTTTCGAAAAAAGATACTGCCGACCGAGTATTTTTTTAATATTTCAAATCCCAGCTCAAAAATTGGTTGAATCAGTAATATTCTGAATAAACACATTAATTAAGCTCCTTATCTGAATATATCTAAATTAACAAATATAAAGTGCTTTTGACTATATATTTGACTTTAAAATACTTCCAATTCTTTTTTTATTTCTTTCTGATTACCAAACACGTCAGAGCCAATAGAGAATCAATAAATAATTGAATTTTGAATTGAATCGTCTAAAGCAATTACCGCAATGAGCTAGCTATTTGAATGATAATATTATTTAATCTTAAAATTTCAGTAACCAAATATGAACACAGGCCGTAAAGAAATTACATACGTCTAATTTAATGAATAATTAACGTAAAACAAATCAAAATCCAAAATTGGATTTTTGGTCGTAATATCAAATACCCATCAACTACACTATAACTTGAGACAGTGATTACTACGTCTTTGATTGATATCCTCTTAAATTCCAGGAGATAAATTAGAAAATGTTGGCAGCTAGTCAAGTGAATTTAAAAACTGTTTATACAAATTTTTGCACAATGGCAATCGATTTTGTAGATGGTAAAGGGTGGAAAGACTAAGTAGGAGGCAAAAAGTATGTGATTAAAGAAATTGAAGGCGTTCTATGTATATTAAAGACAACCTTAGCTGAGTGTTTTGTGAGAAGAATGGATTTTGGATTAAATCCAGGGAAGTCAGAGAGGAGAATTAGACAGATATTGAGAGGTGTTTGAAAGAAAGAGAAGAGAAGTAAACCGAATGGTCTGTGAGCTGGAAGACTTTACCGGTAAAAAATTGGTTTTACGATAGATATAAATAGAAAAATTTTACATGTTTTACATTTTGAGTAAGTATTTTGCTTAAAATTTTACTCCTCAAAACATATTAGGAGCATTAAATCATTTAGGCGTGAATGCAAAAGGTATACATGATGGGATTGTTAAATGACACTATTTAATGGCGACTATTTAATGACACTGTGATATGTTTTAAGAATGACTACTGTTTGTTATATCATGTCATTGCCACCCGGCTTATCGCCTAACAGCAATGTATCCCAAATAAATAAATAAATAAATAAATAAATAAATAAATAAATATGAAAGCGCTTTATGCAACGGTGGAATCAATCTAGATGTAACAGACGTAAAACTACCCGAAAATCATAGTAATGGTTGATGTTGATTGAGAGATGAGAGGGAATCTTTACCTCTCTCCATGCTCTGAAGTCGGCGAAATTTTTACTCTCAATGTTTTGAGCCCAGCTCCTTTCCCTGTGCAGCTTGTGTCTCCAAGTAAGATCTATTTCAAATCATGCGATCTGGGTGAATCTGAGAGTGCCCAGAACCTTATCCAGTATTTGAACCCGTAGACTCATAGTAAGCAGCCGAATGCCATGTTACAGACTGCTACTCAATCTCTTTTTTTCAGCATTGATGAAAGAAAAATGACTAAATATCTTTAAATAAATAAATGCAATAAGAAACTGAAGTCTTATGGGAGTCATTTATTGGAGAGCGTTTTCACTGATGTCTATTGAGGTAAACTAATCCTCTACTTCAGGAAATAGCAGAGTTTTCAAATGTTATTTTTGATAGCACTATTTCCTATGCAACTTATTAACATTTAAGACAGTTTATCTAGTCTTGCTGGGATATAGAGGTCTTGTCGTCTTTCCCCATGCACAAAGATGACAATCGGAGTTTTTTTATTCCCCATTGAGAATGATATATTTAACATACGCTCTACTAGCTGAATAAGTTTATGTAGGGCAACAAAATAGTTTAGCAAAAGGAAATCGGTTTCTTTCACAAAGCGCTGCCGATTTGTCGAACTCGGCTGACTGCATTCACCAGCAGCCGCCCAGAATTCACGCTCGAAATGAAGCGAAAAAGAAAAGCACGAAATTTCTGTGGCTTACGGGCAAAGCTGAAAGTTTTCTTTCATTTATTTTATGGGCGGGTAGATTTAGGTTTTAAAACTGTGCTTAGTTTCGCCCAAACAAAGTGAGCATCACAGACGGAAAAAAGGGGGAGCAGGAAGCGAAAAGAAAGGAGGGCAAGCCCAAACTCTGAACAATTTTATTTTGACCCACATCCAACACACCTCCCTCGTCCGCGATCCTGACCCCTTTCAAACACGCACGAGGCCTTCCTTACCTGAAATGAGTTAAATTTCTTCCATCACCTCGAAAAAGAAAAACTCAAAACTCTCACACAAACCTTACAAACTCACCATTTCCCCTTCTCCGCACTATGCTGAATCATAAACCCGAATCCATTTTTCCGGTTTCTTTCACTCCTTGAATAATTCCTCTCTCTCACTAATTTCCCTGAACTCCATCACCTTCCCCCTGTGAATAATTCCCATGCCGCCCCTCTCCCTTCCCACTTCCCCGCACACCCCCAACAACATTCTCCCCTCGCTCGCCACCCCACCACAACACTTGTCCTCACACTGGAATCCAAACCACACTCACATTGTCGCATACTCGCTTCCCACGCGGGGAACGAAAGGGAAAGAGTGGGGATTGGTAGAGTCGGAAAGAGGAGAAAGTATGCCGAAGGGAAAAAGCGGAATCGAAGAGGTTACGACCCCGATGGTGTCCGTGAATGAGAACGAGGATAGGGAGATGGATTGCGGAGTCCTCTGCGAATGGGTCCGGGAACTAACATACCCCCACCGTCCACTCAAACCATCCTCACATGAACGCCACCTTTCTCCGTCCATGACTTTTTTCAATTGCGTGACGAAAAAGGAAACTATTCCTCTCTTCCCTTTATTTCCCTCACACACATTTTTTCTCCATTACCCTCACATCCACGAGTCGCCAGTGTCGTCGCTTGTCGAGTCAAACGAAAAACTATTGCCAATCTCCCACGTCTCTAACGGCGGATACCTCCCCCCTCCTCCCTTGAGGATCTCCCGGGTCCCCCCATTTCCAGCGGCCTCTCGGCAGTGTAGTGCCCTGGTCCTCGGGGCACTTAGGCGCCAACCCCTCACCCCAGCATCCCTCTCTAATCTTCCCCGCAAACGCCAAACCTCCTTCCTTCCCTTCTCCAGCCTCCTCCACCTCCTGTCAATCCTTTTCCTTGTGCTCTTTCGCTCTTCCGTCCCTTCTCGTCGATGGATGGCAAAGGGAGACTGTATCGCCATCGGAAGGGTTATTCAAACGGATGAGGCGGGAAAAGGGGAGAGTTTTACGACGGCGGAGGAAAATAAAAGAGACATCCTGGCCAAGGGCTACGATACTACTCTAGATCTTCATGAAGCCGGAGAATTGATGTAATCCGAGAGCAAGATTTGCCGTCATAAAAATGAAAAAATGGTGGAAATATTGTGATTGTTTTATTTTACTTACATATCACGACGGTAGGACATATCGACCGGGAAAAAATCGGCAAAAATAATAAATATTTGATTAAACTCATCCGTGGAGTTTTTCCTTTTCATTCGGCTTTTGTACGTGCACTATTTTTGTTTTCAGCAGCAATGTAAAGAAAAATATCAATTTTGACTTCCAATTCATGCGCTGATGACGTATACGATCAACTTCAAACTGAAAATTTGGTTTCCAGCGTGATTACCATATTGGACGACATTGATGGGTTTTCTTTCTAAATAACGTGTTATTAAGCAGCCTTTCACTTTATTGTATTGAAACTGCGCGGTGGCTTCTTTTCAAATGCATAAATATCTTTTAGAATCGCGCTTTTCGTACACGGAACTTTTCACAATTCACTAATCTTTATGTAGATAGGTTCTCCACCTTCCGACATGTGCAAGTGACATGTATTGGATGAATTATTTGTTAAATTCATGCGAAATAAGTCAACAAAATATATCTATCTCAAATATATCAGACATAAATAGGTTGAAACAACAACATTCCTCAATTTCGAAAGTGAAATCAGAGGAAAATGCGATAGTCAGGCTACTGATCTGTTGATAATATGTCTGCCTGCAATTCTATCCAGAAAGTACGCGGAAGAAGTCAAAAAGGTAGTAGTTCAATTCAGGATTTAACCATTTTGACATACAACCGAAATTTTTTATTTGAATCTTACAAAACATCATACATTACTTGAAAATCGTTCACCCTTCCAAAATGTCATTGGCACGTATTTTATATATTCAGACCAACATCCGTGCGACTACTCCATTTTTAAATCTCAGAAAATGTAAAAAGTGCGCGTTAGGCATGCCAAGTAATTTCAGCTTATGAAAGAATGAAATGTATTAATTATTATTTGATTGAAGAATTTTTAAAAATTTTCAAACTTACTTATATCACACTGAGTGTTAGTTTTGATAAAACATGTATAACTCACCTCATATAAACAATTTTCATTATATTATTATAAGAAAATTATAAGAAACTCACAACCATGGCCAAAACAAGATGAATGGAAGCGTGCAGTTTAATCTCACTAGCACAACTCTCCTCCTTCTGAAGACACCGGAATGACCCGAGAGAGAAGTGACCCGAATATGTTTGCATTGAATTAGGGGACAGCTCAGTAGCCCTTTTTTATCATAATATAAACGTATATTTTCTCACATAATAACAACGATTCCCTAAGGAATGAGGATTTCACATAAACAAGATTGGTATTTCGGTTAATGCTCTTACTCGCAGTTCTATCAAATTTATTTTCACTATGAGAGTTCACCAAGGGCTATAACTTCAACATAGAGGAAGGGCTAGGTTGTTTCTTTGACCCATGTTGTATTGGCTGGATGCGCTGGCCGGAGCAATGATATTTGTTCCGAGTGGGTTACGCATGCATTGGAAAAGTAGTCCGCTCAGCGTCTGTTCCTTATTGAGGAGGCTTCAAAGGCATCGGACTCCATTGAGGTGGACATATAGTAGAGTGATGGTGTCACGAAAACACTATTGGTGAAGGCAACTGGAAACCACATCATATGTTTATCCCAAAAAATAATGTTGAAACCTAATATGAAAATAAATTCTTGCAAACGCGGCACTCAGTACAGTGCCGAGTGTCGTGCCCAGAAGCGGAGGAGCCAAGACCGTCACGGTCTTCATCACACGAAAGGCTTGCACAACCAGGAGATATGAATGTGGAAAGATGTGAATATCTCACACAAGTACAGAGCAGATGAAACGGCAGTAACGATGAACGAAAAAAAACGGTTAGAAAGTATCCAGCAAAATATTAAAAAATTGTTGAAGGAAGGAAATGGGATAAAATTCCAAGAAACTGCGGGATATGCCGCGACAGTAACTTTTGAAGTAGTCATCCGCTAATATGAATTGTATGGTGATAAAGTGTGTGCATAAAATAGGGAAAATGTAATGGCAAAATAATAAACTAAAGCATCCAAGGAAAAATGAAGCAAAGAGAAATGTAAGATTATGGAGAATTAACAGAGACAGAAGGAAAGGGGACCGCTACACGAAAGTACGAAAGAACTTTCAGAATATATGTAAGAAATTCCGTTTACACCATTAGAAATGCAACAGGTAAAACATCTGAATTTGGCGCATTGCTGAATCAATATTACACGTATGGGATGAGGATGAAACAAAATAAGACGAATGTAATGGGAATCTCAATAAAAAGGAAGATAAGATAGACATTGTAGTTGAGGGACATGGAAATAGAGCAGGTTGACTAGCTAGAGGTAAAAGATAGCAATATTTTCATATGTTATTTCTGTATTACATCATTCCTACGTAATAGCCACACATGATATCCAGGATATCCAGATTAGAAGCAATAACGACCATTGTCATTGCTCTTTTATCGAAAGTGTTCTTTAGGAAATTGTAAGACAAATTTAAGAAGACATTTACGCATTCATTAGCTGTGAGAGATTGTCCGAATAACTACGATGTAATTACTGTAATAGAATGGATGTTTTTGAAAAATGATTATGCATAAGTTTTGCACATATCTTCTTAAATTTGCAAAATTAAATTATTGGAACAGCGTGGGCGGTCCTGGGCTGACAAGGATCAGTCTGGTTGGGTTTTGCCTCAAATTTTTACAGAGTAAACTGTTCTTTAAACCATTATGTAGCCCCTAAAAAACGGCTTAAGGGATTATATTCTGGGGAGGGGGGGGGGCACAATCCTCCAAAATATTTTTTAGAGGGACGTGTCTGACGGGGGTTGGGCGTGCTTGCCCCGTCAGACTCACCCCTCACCCGTGATCCCATTTAATCCCAACGGGTAGCGTGCTTGCCCCCCTAGGTGGCGGATACTCATTAATTTGTTTTATCGCCCCATTTGACATCAGCCGTCGAAACACTCAAAAACTTAATCACTGCATAAAAACCAAGTGAAGTATATGAACTTGGGCTGGCCGCCAATCACGCACACCTGATCAACCAGCGACCCCAGTGCAGGCCTGAGCATCAAGCTAATAATGCCAATAGTGTCCCAGCTCTCCATGGATTATATCGCTCTTCACTTTGGCGTAAATTTCATACCGAGAGATAAGACTGAAAAGAGTTTGTCAATTTTTGTAAAGCACTAGTTTTAAAGTATTATTTTCAATTTTATTTAGCTCCGAAATGATTGGTAACTATCGAAATACCACTAGGAACCCAAGGAGGGGAACAGCCCCATTATAACTCGTTTGCTGGTCGCATGTACACTACTGACTCCATCCTTGCGTAATTAGAAAAGAATATGAGAGAATTCGAGGAATGGGCATTCCAGAGATTTGCATGTAATTAGAATTGGTGAGTATCTAATGGTTTAATTGTAGTCCTAATACTTTCTTCTGCATCTCAATGAATTTTAACACGAGCGACAAGTTATATTTTTGTTACAACTGATGATCCAAAAATGGTTGTAATTTTTTCTTTAATTGCATAAAACTGACCCTATTTGCAGTAGGAAGGCTATTTAGAAAGTAATATTTTTTAATTTTCACAGTTACTCAACGAAACGGTTACTGTTCTATGTATATTGCATGAAGAAATTAGTGGTGAATGTAAGGTAAAAATAAATATTTCTATAAAATATGATGCATATAATATATCAATACCTCAATTGAATTTGGGTTCCATTTAAAAATTCAATTTAAAAACTTGCAAAGGCGAATCTGCATAAAAACGACAACTAACAAACACAAAATTTATTTACGTTCAAACGTTCTTTGTGAATTTCACAAGGACAATAGTTAATGACTGGGGTGCCAATTTTGCAGCACCAAATTTCAGAAAAATGTATAATATCAAAGCATAAGGCGATGGTTTTTTTAAATAACCTATAGGTGTTGGTCTTCTTATATACTATTATTTCACATTGTAGTCATTCTACGGAATTTCCAGAACTTGTACCATTTCAATCTATTCGACTGATGGAGGGATTGACTGAGCGGTTTCCCACGAAACTCGTCCGGATAACGGAAACTTAGTGAGTTTCTTTTCTTTTTTGTGTACTTCTGTGTTTTTGTCCGTGTCCACTTGGGCTAAATTTTATACATTATTATTCACGTCCGTGAGACTTTCAAAAAAGTGTTATATATATATATATATATATATATATATATATATATTTATTTATTTATTTGTATATATAATAAATATATATTTATATATATATATAAATATAAACACAAAATCCCGCCGTATGGTGAACAATTATTCATTCACATGGAAATATATTTTTAAGGAAAAGAGATGGGAACACATATAAAGGACGGACAAAGGAGAGGTGGGGAAGGCAGAATCGAACAGATCACGAGCGTAAAAATATTTTCTTTGCCCGGGACTTGAACACCGGATCTTTCCACTTGCCGGACGGATGCTCTAACCACTTGAGCTAGCGAGAAACGTGATTCACACAGGGATCTGTATGTAATATGCACAGAATCGGGACACTTGGTGGCATAAAAGACAAACAGATCTCAGTGTGAATAACCCCCCCAGGCGCCTGTGTGAAACACATCCTTCTTTATGCTGTAGACTGTAAGACGATTCCCAATTACATAGTGCTGCAGACTGGAATAATCTTCACAATGCTCCGAATAGAATCTCAGAATGGTGCTACGTTTCTCTCTTTCAAGCATCCCTTTTAAACTTCAACTATGCTTTTAATTTCATGCCACTGAACTATGTGTCCTCAGTCAAATCTTAAGATATAAACAGACAGTCAGCTAAATTCTCTGAAAATATCCAGACATTTGGAAATAAATTTATAAATCTCCTAGGCCTCATATGCCGCTTCATGGAAATTAGAGATCCCTGAGCACCTATAATTGCGTTTTTTCTTTCAGGTATACCGAATTGCACAGCTGTTTGATCTCTGTCAGCTCCATCTCAAACCTATTGTCACTTTTTTTTGGCAAAATAGTGAAAAAAAGATTCCTCACTTTTGCAATACATCCATTAATACGATTTTGTCCTCAGTCTCCATTTGTAATCGCCCCAACCGCAGGCTTAAAATAGTTTTAAATTTCAATCATAATACTAATAACTCCGTCATTAACAGTTCTGAATTACTTTCTCAGCTATAAGTGAATACCATCTCGACAAACTCAGAAGCAATCTTTACTGTATGCCCCCTTTTATAGATAGTCACTTACTAACCGTTCCCTTTTTTTTCGCCCCTCTTCAACACTAAATTCGCTTCCTGAAAGCATTTATCTTTTTTCTTATCCTTAAATACCTTTACCACGCAATCTCTGCATTATCTCACTGAAGAGTGGTTACAACCTTTTGCTTCAAAATTGTATAATATTTTGAGGTATTTCTTCTTCTCTTTGTTTATATGTAAACGTATCTTATTCTCTTTTGTTATGTGCCCCAATGTACATAAATTGGCAATATTTCTGTGTGATAATAACGTTTCTGAGTAAATAAAATACCAAAAAATAACATCTTACTGACCTGGAAAAATGGAAATCGGCGATCCTAATAAAAACGTGTTTCTCTCAGCCTTAATCCAAGCCTATACGGTAGGTTTTCCTGGTTTGGAGATTTCTCGTTTTTGCATTTCTATCAGTCCGTTTGGTTCTGACATAGGTTTTATTACGGCCGAGTGCCGTGATTTTAACCCTCACCATTTATCGGGATAGGAATTCGCGCCTATAGTATGCTGACTAGCCCCCAAAGGTGGATGATTTGATAGCTATTCAAATTTACACTATATCTGCGTGCCAACGGACGTGCAAACGATTCGTTTTGGGAACAGATACACCTATTTACGTGTAGTTTAAAACTCATGCATCGCCGACTTCTATAATCCAAAACCGTTAAAAGCCTTCCCAAAACCAGGAAATTTTTTCTCAGGCATACACGATTTTCTATTAGCTCACTGGATAAAAGAGTAAATACACTTCCAAAATTGGGACGGCTCCATTAAATTATATGCATAGTTTAACCATCATGTAGTACTTTTGAATTGTCACATTCCTCTTTCCTTCAAATGTGTCGAAATTATTCTCAAATAATTTCTATACCCATACGTGTAATGTATAATATTGTTACTTATGTCAAATATTGTAAGAATATAATTTATTTCGAACAAAAGTCGTGTGAAATCGAATATGAACAACAATTTATCATGGCATTTATTGTGTATTTTTCTTTTGATAATAGTAGTCTGCCGTGTTAGAATGGCTTTGTAATGGACTCTAAGACCTACACACTTCTTTTCCACTAAGTCCTGATTTAACATGACACACAATATCTTAAAACTTCATTATACGCATTACAATGGCATTCTTTGGCTCTGCATACATTCTACCTTCCTAAATTCCATCCCAAGTGCCTCTCCTTTTCCTTCCTCCACCTCTCTTTCCCAGAATTCTTCCCTCTGTTTCCGCTTTCAGCATCCAATTCCCTCCCAGTTTTTCCTAGCTGTCTTCATCCAATTTCAAACAGCCGTCTCCCTTCCCCTACCTTGCCCAGACATTCGTTTGTTTTCCGTTCCGTACAATTTATTACCTCTTTGCCCTCGTTGACGATTCAAAATTATAAATTGGAATATGTGGATTAAAAGGAAAAATTTAATTTAATGTATGCATATTTTAATAATTATGCAATTGTAAATTAATTAAAATGATTGAAAAATACTTCGTAGATTTTAAGTTCTTTTTGTTTAACTTTAAATGCAAACTCGTAATGTGAATAGGGCATAGATATCATGTTAATTGCTATGTAGAAAAAGTTTATTAATATCGCTTTCCTCCAAAGCCAGAGGCCTGTGCGGGGGTCCGCACTTCACTATGCCACATTGAACATTAAGGTATTGGCAATATAAAGGTATATTACATCAGAGAGGACAAATATTTTAGAAAAAAATATTATGAATTATTTATTTAAATATTTATTTATTTATATAACTTAAATAGAAAAGCGAAATTGCGCCAGCGAACAAAATCACAGAGGAACACATTCAAATGAACCTCACACGTATTCCATATTTTCGGCAACTAAACAATCTTCTTCATGGAATCTTTCCTAGTATATACTTTCTTTGAATTAGAGGAAATTGGTTTGGTTAAATATATATATATATATACATATATATATACTCTACATAGGTGATTGTCCTTTTTTTGTGTTTCTACGTCTAAAAAATCTGTTTTTATATATTTGCGTGTACCCAAGGAGCGTTATATTTCGAAGATATATATATATATATATATATATATATATATATATATATATATATATATATATACACATATATATATGTGTGTGTGTGTGTGTGTAAACATATATATATATATATATATATATATATATATATATACATGGAAGTAGACTTTGTGAATTACCCCCGCCCCAGACCGAATGAACCAAATTCAATAATATCTGTATGCCTGGAAGAAAAAAATATGGAGACTAGATCATCGCTGGAATTATAAAACACGTATGGCCCCAGGACGTTGTCCGCAGGAACTTGTAACGTCACATATGAGCAATTGGAAAAGAGACCGGATTGTATTACTTGCTGGATCTGTTACTTAGATATCTGAGCATCAAGCTGTATCGAGGTCGTCATTGAATTCAGAATATAGTTGACTGTTAAGTTTGTAAAATATATTTGTCCAGAAAGAAAGCCATGTGAGCTACTACTCAGTAAAGTAAACGCAAAACAATTGAGGCTGTTCAAATCATTCTTTAACAGGCAGATGGAAGAACTGATAGCAAGAAGAAGGGACGAAAGTTGGATACGTTAGCTTTAGGGCCAGCCTAATGAAGTATGCATAACATTGGCGGTTTTTCATTGAGGGAGAAAGAGCAAAGTAGAAGAGAAAAGTAGCGCATTAATAGAAGTCTTAATGGTACCGAGAGGGAGGAAGCGCAGTTACGTAAGAATATAGGACTAAAGCCACTGGGACCAAGAGAACGATGGAGGGGTATTTGTATAGTAGCATACGAAAACCTCCTGAAGTTCGGCCTACAGTAGTTAAAGATTGGAGAATGGAAGTGATCACGGGTGACTTGAAGATCGAATGGAGACGTAAAGCATTCCGGAAAGCAATTGAGAGATCAAGGTAAGACATTGGGTCCCATAAATTCAACATTTTTATAGTAATTCATGGGTCCGGCGATTGACAAAACACCAGAATATTTTGGGATGAAAGGAGATGATATACAAGACTCCGCGTATACTTCTCATAATATCGACGGATGGATAAGGATGTGATTCACAGGTGTGCCGAGTGTTATCATTAGGAAAGACTTTGTTGAGGTACCAAGCCTGGTTCTTGTTCCCGAGATGATGGATCGTGAACAGTAATCCCACTATAGCTATTAAAAACAGAACAATGAAACCCCCTTGCTCACGCATGTAAACATGATGTAGAAAATCTGAAATGAACCTAATTCACCAATGATATCTGTATGATTTTATTATCGGTTAAGTATTGAGATAACTTTTCTAGTTAGCCATTCGACTACCTACAAGCACTAACAAATATTACCTGCAGTAAGCTTTCCAATTTTGTTAATTCTAGACACTTCAAAATGATTGATTTCTCATTGCCGAAATAAATTATATTAGTCTCTAAATTTTTTGGCGAATTTGGAGACAAAATAATATCCTAACGGATTAATAATGACGTGCAGTAAAGACGAAATAAATTATCTCGCTAAAATTCAACCAGCCGTTAAATAAAGCATTAAAACTCCATAAAAATATCCTATCGCCGTAACGCTGGCAAGTCTAAAGAGACCGGAATCTTACTTATGTGAGTTTCGTGAAATGCTGAGATTCCCAGGCCAGGATATGTTCCCTTAATTGAGGAAGATATTTCAAACTGGATTAACGCATACAAATTGCACACGAAAATTTGAAAAAATAAAAACTTTGAAATATTCCACCCTCATATATGATGCTTCATGTAATAATACCTAGTGGAGTAGAAATATCTCGGCAATATATATTGTCCAATGGTTCCTTGATTAATTCTACACAGGAAAAACACAATCTCGATAGAGAAGATGCTATTTTAATTGAATAAGTCCACACTTCTAATTACGCTGAATTAATGGTTAATTCTGGATAAAAGATGGATGAATAAAAATAGGAACTTACTAAGTAATGAGATTTCCAGGCTAATAACCATGACATGAAGATATTAAACAACGCATTTCATCAACGTTAGAAGATCAAAGAAGTGGAGCGCTAGGGTTTTCCGTTGAGGATAATTTAATCTTAAAGTCCATGCTATTACTAATTATGAAGGAGGTTCACGGGGTATGAAATTCAAGGGTATTAAGATTTAGTGAAACACAGTGACATCAGGGGGCTGCGTTAGACCAAGAGCTTTCAAACTATAATGACCCATTAAGAATTTAACCAGGGAAAATTCAGAGGCTTTGCTATGGCGAAAGCATTCTATTTCTGTCCATCACTACCTTTTGAATTCCTCTCAAATGCTTCCGAGTTAATCATGCACGCACATTCTACATTTATTAAGCATCTTTTTAATTACAAATTTCAAACAAATATTCGTCATTGGTGAAATACGAAAACAAAGGCGATTACGAACTGTAAAAATTTATGTATTAGTCTTGTTTAATGTTTCATAATGAACTATAGCCTTTTTCATCCTTGCTTGACATATGTTTAAGTTCTTTCAAATCAATCAAAGGTTAATGCTTACAACTGTTTAATTCTAAAATTATTGAATACAGCAGTCAGTGGGATAATAAACTAAACGACTAGAAACTCGAACAAGAAAGAACAAGAAATATGTTCTAACTTACAAGAAATTGGAGACATTTTCAAAATTTCGTGCAATGCAATTCTCTTCCATTATAATAGACAAATGAAATAACGTGTAAAGACTAAAAATCCAGCTTGCATACGTAAAATAAGAACAAAATGATCAACAGTGGATAAAGATGCATTCGAAGGAAAAAGAAAAAAATTAGAAGTAAATGTTGGCTGACATATATGTGCCGACAGCAAACTTATTCGTTTCCAGTGGTACACAATTTTGTTTAAGAAATCCGTGGGTTTCAGATAATAACGGGGATCAAACCTAACTTTTTCCAGCGATGGAATAAAATAAGCGTGGTGAGAACGTCGTTTTTTTATACTTCCACGCTTTTTTCAGCACGAAATCTCCATCTCCACCTCACGATGGGCGGACGCAATTTAAAGTTGCGCGTTTTCGCTGAGCCGCGGCTTCGCTCCTCTCCCCCCCCCCCCAACTCTCCCATCCCTCCCCCCCCCACACCACTACTTCTTCGTCAACCTACACAACCATCCCCGACACCCCTGCCCTTAGCATCTCTTCGCATCACGTCTCTCGTACTCCAGTCGGGCTTTTAATAAAGTCTAACCCCCCTCCGTTAAAAAGAAAATTTTCGGCAGACAAATTCCTGCGGCGGGCTTAATGAAGATTTCCACCTATGCAGCTGAAAAATGCATGCAGTTATAATCCAACGTGAAATTTTCAAAAGCGTCCGCCTCTACCACCTCCACCCTCATATCCATCCTCCAGAACCACCCCTCCTCCACCCCTCTCCGTTCCAATTTCATTCGTTTTTTTGCATGTTTTCACTTCCCTTCCTTTTCTGAAATGCCTCCTGGAGCCCCAAGCAGTAAAGACGCTGGGTATATATATATTCCCCTCCTCCTTCAACTCGTTTTCTTTCTGTCTCGCTCACTCTCACGGACACGCAGACGAACTCAAAGCTGCGCCCCACTCCTTACATCCCACCAACTAACTGCCTCATTCCATCCCTCCCCCTCCTTCATCTCCGCAAAGAGCTTCCCCACCTCTCTTCCTCCCACCTAGCCGGATTCTCCCCAGCCATCCCAACCCAAATTCCCCCGACACTCCGGACAATCCCGCCACACAGCGGGCGGGATAACGATGGTAATTCGAGGGCGGAAATCTGCCAACGAGGAACGAACGCGAGCGAAAGGAGGAGAAAGAAGAGAGCAAGGCTGAGAGAGGTGAGGGATAGAGTGACCTCAGGAACTCAACTCCTCAGATAAGCTAAAAATTCCGAGGGAGAATAAAATAGAAACGAACGCACAAACAAAGCAAGGAAAAGTCAGTTCCCTCCCATGTTTCGGTGCCTACCTGGCGCCGCCCGTTACCCCTTTCAGTGGACTTTTCGACGACTGGGGTCTTCCATGTATTTCGCACTCCCAACACCTAATCGCGAATGTTCTAAGCACTTTTGTACATCCAAGGGCTTATTTATTTTTTCTTTTTTTTACATTTCCCCGGACACGTTTCGCGAAAAGGGCGCTTTACCGAGGACCGAAGGGATTTTGTTTCTTAACGGGTAAGTGAAGCACAAATGAATGAAGCTGAAAACAGCCATTCGGCCGTCGTTGCCCCAGTTACCAAGTTAATTTGGGATTCTAAAAGCGTTGATTCATTAGTCTAACTAATTTGGCAATCGAACGGTGATACTACAGTAGTATCATCTAATATATACATCAACATTTCACTCCCTTAACGCTATAGATAGAGTCATTAACAACTACGCGATTAATGAAAGCAATCAAATCTAGGTACACATTGTGGAAGCAGTGCTAGTGTCAGTGTTGAGCTAATTTAAAAGGTCATTCCATGTTATAAGCACATTTTTATTAATACCACTATATATTACAAAAAATAAAACCCCAACACTGAATTCAACCCCACAATCATTGGGAAACTACGCTATCCGCATTCCAAGTTGTTAATTCGTCATTGAATCTATCAAGAAGAAATTTGAGGTCTATAGGTATTCAAGTTTTTAAGCTGACCACCCTCTGCTGGGTACGACGGAAACAAAAACCACCAACTCTCAGTAACTTAAATGCTGATTATAAACGGAAAGAAATGTTCATAATATTTAAGTTAAGTATTAATGCAGTTTATTGTGCATTTATAATGAAAAACTGCAGTTAATCGATCTGAAGACATTATATTTGCTTTAACATGTGCTGAAACATCTATGATATTCCTGGCCCCTTCTGATGATTAAATTATCTCATCGGGAAGAGACACTAATCTAATTATTTATTTGAAATATACATACAACCTACATTAGCAACTTACATAGATCACAATGAATGACCATATTTAACGTCATTGATATTCTTAACAAATTTCTTTGACACACGTATTAGGCTATTATTTGAAAGGAAATAAATGGTTATCATAAGGAAAGAGGTTGACACATTTTAATACCACAACTTTATTATAAAACTACCAGAAAATTGTTAGATGATCCATTAATTTTTCTTTAAATCTACGTTTATTCCTCCCCAATCTAGCTTACCTAAGTCTTCCCTCTTATATATCATTTCATCGGACATCAATGCACAATTTAACCTCAATCAAAATGTATTTTTCATTTTATTAATTTCAATGAATGGATTTAGCCATCCTTTTTTTCCTTCTTCTTCAAACCTTCTCTACTCTACGATATATAGTATAATTAGAAAATGTTCACTTTTATTCGCTGGCATAGTCACTTTTTTCATTTTTTCTCCACTAAACAGTTTATAAATGAATACTTAAACGTCTACACTCCCTTCCTTCCTCGAATTCCACATTTTCAAGCAAAAAGACATTGTCAATTCAGCTAATTATGACGTACCTATGCACCATTTCGAACAGAATATTCATGACAGTTCATGGAAGTTCAAATGTATTGCCTAATGCTTAAGCCAGTATTCACCCAGAAATATTTGGACGCACTATGCATGCATAAGGACTGAGTCACTGAAATCATCGGCAAAAGAATATAGTGTGAGGACTAAAGGAAGGGAGACAACGTTCCCACGAGCCAGCAGGGGCTATATACAAATGAGAGTAGAGAAAGTACTTCCTGTAAAGTAGAGAAAACCGGGGAAAAGTGTATTCCTACCTCGTGAGCAGTATGGTGAGGGATATAAGAATCAAAACAGGCACCTCACGCATAGTCTCCCATGAAAATGTTCTTACGATAAAGAAACTTCACTAAGTAAGCAAACAAATTAATTTTATCCAGGAAGCACCATTCGAAAAATTTGTAAACGTGTAGCACTACATGTACTATTAATATGGAGCTGAGTCGGAATTTGGAAAAACTTAGTGAAGAAGACTGGAAGAATTAGGTATGTGGTGCAAACTATGAGTGAACATCGTTTGGTTGGACCAAGTAAAAATGATTACATACACTACAGAGCAAAAAGCATGGATGGAAACTATTACGGCCAGCGAAAATGAAATCAAATGAACAAAACCCGTGGGAACGACTAACTAGATAGATAGGGTAGAGAGATAATCTAACGCACCCATTTATACCAAGAAGAATATGAGTCGATGAGAGTGAAAAGGAAATAAAATAGGAAACGGACGGGAGCACGATTAGCTGTGAATTGGTGAAAATGTGAAAGATTCATGGGGCAGTTTCCAATATTTACCTGGAAATACATAATTATAATGTATGAGAATAAATTTCTCCCGTCTACCTCGGTGGGCAGTTCTGCCCGAAGATATTTTAATCGGGATGATCGATACTAATCTTTAGACTCCGAGATAGAGAAGAAAACTGATAAAGGGCAGGTAGAAGGAAGCTTAGTCATTGCCACGTCCAGCGCGGAAAAAACAGTGAAGTACACGGAAAGCTGGGCTTAGGAAAGGTTAAAAATTGATGGTAAAAGAGATCGAAATCAAAGTTTATTTACGAATGAATATGAAATCCCAAAGTTGTTAGAGTGTGTATTCATTTATTTTTATATATTTATGCATAATTCAACTCCCTGGAAAAGATATCTATGCACCGCGGTCTTGACAATCTAGAAGCAAGGCTCAACTCTAAGTAAGTTAATTCATTTTAATCGGTTAGTTGCGCCGACATATATGCCATTCACAATCAGAAGTGATGATGCACGGAATGCTCGTGACTCCTATTTCTTTACGTCTCTAAGCTCAAACCAAAGGAAAGGTAGAATTTTTAGAAAACGAAACACGTTTTATTCTCTATCATGCAGTAAAACTTACCAGTTACAATTACAAGCAACTTGAATAATACCCCTTACTGACTATGTATGTATATGGGTTGCGGTAGTCCAGGGGGTAGAGCGTTGGACTGCTGACCGGAGGATCCCGGGTTCGATTCCCGGGACTCTGAGCACCTGCAGCTCCACGCAAGCTTAAGTGATTTTTCGGGTACCACATCTTCCTAGGAAACCATAACCGGCACAGGGAAAGGAACTGGCCCCCATACCCTGATGTGTGAATTTCACACGCCGTTTAGGGCTTAGTACTGGGTGAACTCTACCATCACCTACTAAACCGACCTTCGGGTTGATTATTGTGTTTATGGGATATATATACGTACGTATATAGAAATATACGTACATATTTCTGGTTTATTATTTTTATACTAATTTAGTCTCACAGAAATATTTGCATGAAAAAAGTTAACCATTATTGTCGAAGCTTATAGGCTTGAAAAATATTTTACTACTTTGGCTATTGCGGATAACTTCATTTGAAATCTTATTGATCATTTTATACAGACAGTGGCATTATACCAACGCGCGTATGACGCATGACAAAGAACCGTTTCTGGAAAATTACAGGTCTCCTCAAAAGTGATATACAAGTACTTTAAAGCTGTTTAAAGAGCTTTACTATGATCATTATTTGCACAGCAATAGACTGCTACTATCTGTCACGGAAAGAGGCTGCTATTAGGAAATTGAAACGTGGAACTATCATAAAGTCCTTAAAAGCTAAAATCTTTAAGAGAAACTTCTAAATATCTTATCGCGTCCCACTAATTACTTCTTCTTAATAACCTTTCATCTGAACAAGGAGAGTTGGAAGCTCCCGCAAAGTGCAGATATTTTCGTCTTGGTGCAAATTACAGACCTCGATTTATTAAGTGCTGACGGCCTCGTTGAGAGCGACCTTTTAACGTAACGCGAGATCCCTAATCTAGTGCACGAAAAGACGACTAATTGTGGAAATGATAAATTATGTACCTGTGACGCATACCCTAGGAACATTGATCTTTACCCTTTAGTTAAATGCTCTAACGCATGCAATATTATTTTTTAAATCCGATATTGTAGCTAAATTCGCTCGTCATTGCATTGCAAACATCTTCACAATGTAAGTGTGAGTGCTTTTTACTTGTCATCACCCCTTTAAAAATGACTCCAGTTCCTCCGAAGCCGAGGAGTAGAGACTTCTTATGCTTGTACAGTAAATTGAGTTTTTTTGTTTTCCGCTGTTTCCATGAGAAATTGAAACCAGTCCTTCAGAAAAACCTCCAAGTTAATAATAAATGTACTTTCAACATTACACATTGGCGAAATTACATGATTTTGAAAATATCCTCAGTTAATTTGTTGTCAATTACCAAATATCTCTTGAATAAAAAATTTAAAAGCCCCTTGGGTTAACATGTTAGCACTGATTAGACGTCTTACTCTAATTGACTACGTATCTATTGCTGTTTTTTCAAATCCACACTGTACACTGCAGCAAATTTTCTCGATCGTCACAGGTTTTTTCTTACTATTACGCTTGCATTACTCAACAAAAGAATCTCATTATAAAATAATAATAATAATTAATTCGGTACCTTCTTAAACCTTTGAAACTATATTTAAACGTAATTCTTCGAAAGTCTTGTTCTCTTTAGAAGATGAAATGGAAACTGGGAATAAAATTATTCAAATTCGTTTCATAGAACGAAAAGATAGATAGCGTGTTGTGCATGAGTTGCCCCCTGGTGTGTCGTGGTATTTCAGGATTATGACAATGCGGGTGCAGTGCTAAATTGTTGGTTCAATGTCATTTGGTTTTTCAATGATCCCGGGATTGGTGGTGGTGTCCGTGTGCGTATACACGTGCTAATATAACTAATCGACAAAAATACGTCGTGTTTACGTTTGGTGCGAAAACAATAGTAAATCACTTCCTAATGACGGCTCTGTGTCGCTTGCACATCGTGTGATAAGAGCACACATTTATACTGCTATGGACTATCTGAAAGCACTTGGAGGAATATGCTCAAGAAAAAGAGACAGGAGTGGAGATGTCCTGACTGCCGGCGATCAACGTCATCGTGTGATGAAACTTCTACACAGACGTAGAGCACGTCAAGTGCACAACAAATGAACCTTAGTCTGCAATTTGGGTAAAATTTAGAAAAATATTAGCGAAGAGGTCTGAAAATTCTGAGATCGATCAGGATAAAGTCAGAGGGGAATCTTGGACGGTTCTAGGAAATTATTTTGTGAAATCATGACTGTTAATGCATTGTTTTTCAACATTTAAGAGTCCACATACTTGTGTTTTATCTTTTCTCTTCATTCAAGCAAAGAATTTCAGTTACTCACATAAACATATGATCCTTGAGGTAAAATTGGTTTGAATTGAATATAATTCTTAACAAACTTCAAGTATATCTCCAGTTTGATACTGTGATTCTTACTGAGATTAATATAAACAGAAACAGAAAATGATCTAAATCAATTGATTGGATATAAAGAATACCAAAACAAGAGGTGGGGGGTAGTATTATGTTTTTTGTAAACAGTAAGGTTAATTTCAATGAAAAGAAATTACTCTCACATTCATATAAGCTTTTGTATGGTGAACTGGTATTGGACAAAATATGTGTTTCTTTCATGAGTATCTATAGACCAGCACATATAAGTATAAACTATTTTGTAGAATTTGTAAACTCTTCAGCTGATAATGAAAGTCTGAAGGAATTTATTTTTATATGATGAATAAATATCAATCAAAAGAATAAAAATAATAATGATGTGATTAGTCATAGAGATATGACGGTTCGATGAGATCTCGCTATACTAGGGAATGTGTAGTGGAAGACTATGTTTATCAAAGCACTCTAGATCACATTTATTATAGAGGTATGAGGTACCTAGTGAAAGGTATGATTTTTAAAACTAATATATTGGAGTACTACATAGTAGCCGGAGGATTCAAAGCTTGCCAAATTAAATATTGTAATGCAAGGTATGATAATGAGATCAAAGAAGTAATATGTGCTATGTCTGTTAATTTGTTACTACCTTTGTATTATTGGGGTGAATTGACTTGATACCCAGAACCAAACTCACTCTATGAGGCTAATATAACTGTAATGGTAGATATACATTGTAAATCTAAAAAAATACCAAATTGAGAAGCATGAATATGCAGAAGGAGTGGATAACAAATAATCTGCGAGTAATGATAAAAAGTCTAGGTAAATTGTTAAAAAATGGAAAAACTCGTCTTCTAATAAGATATATAGAGGAAACTACAAGAAAAATAAGAAATATGTCAACAATGAAATAAGGAAAGATAACAATATATTCTATACCAATTAGTTTAAATGAAATATGTATAGTATAAGGATAATATGGGGTACTATAAACAGTAACAAGTAGCAAAATCAAGTGCAATACAGATAAAGACCTGATAAGATATTTGATCCTATAAATTAGATTGAAGAGAACTTCCAGAAACTCTAAATGTGTCTAAAAAGAAATAGTTTGCCTGAAAGATAATTGCAAAACTCCACTGAGTTTGGTAAATATGAAGAACCAAGAAAATAGGATAGTAATTAACTTTATAATAGGGGATGATATGCATGAGATTATTAGCTAAATGGAGATGAAACTAAGAGGGGGCGTGATGGGATTTGAAAAATGCACCTGAAAATGTGCCCTAATAAGAGTATTATTATAATTCCAGTTTTAAAGATATTGTATGCTATTCAATATGCAATGCAAAAATACCGAAAATTTTAAAAAGAGCTGTGATAAGACCTTTTTATGAAGGAGGATCTCATTCAGATTTAAATAATTATCCCTGAATATCAATAATACCAGCCATTTTGAAAATCATGAAAAGGCCTAAGGCAGACAAATTGCTGAATTTCCATTAGGAGTTTGTGGAGCCACCCATATTTGAATTTCTAATTAGTTAAAGGATGGAAAGTTAGCTACTAAATCAATAATGTATGTAGTGAAGTACATGAGATAGAATGAGGTGTGACACAAGGGTATATTCTTGGCCATACACTTTTTTAAATATAAATATGAAGGACATATGCAAGTGCTGTAATTTCTGCAAGTTGATATTGTATGCTGATGATGCAGTAGTCACATCGAAACATATGGAACAAAAATCAGATATTCAGCGCATGAAACTTCACTTAAATGATATCAGTAAATGGGTGCATGATAATAATGGGGTTATCAATTAGAAAAAGTCAAAAGTTATGTTTGTGAAACACAAAACCTCTGATATCATAGATATTCAACTATAGATTCATTCACTTTACTACCTACATTACCCCACCAATAACTGTTATTACCCATGCTGGAGCAATTAAATTAATATAATTCCTTGCAGGTAATAATTGATCAAAACATTAACTTTTGTGAAAATATCTTAAAAAGAAATAGCAAATTAAACTACATCCTTTGTCAAGATCTCTACGTTACTAGTTTCGTCAGTTTGAATGTTTACAAGATTTTGTATTTTGCACTAGTTGAGACTATTGTAAGATATAACATTACATAATGGGGATCCACTGGTTCTAAAAAAATTAATGTACTAAAAAATAAGCAGAAAAAATCATAGAGAAATGTGTGAGGCTAGATGGAAAAATAGAAACAATATATCATCATCATTAGAAACTATTTCGATGACTCATATAAAATACCTAATTTACATAAAAAGGAATAATTATTGAGGGAAAATATTAAGAATATAACAAAAAATATCATATTAATCAAGTTGGAAGAAAAATGGAGGTTACTACACCTCTTGTTTTTAATGAAATACCTAAGGCTCTAAGAATATTACAGTCAGTAAATGCTTTGAAAGGGAGAATAAAAGACTTGCTGTTACACAGAAAGGACTGGGGCTTGGAACCAAAGTTCACACACAATATGAGTAGGTTTATAACTGCAACATACTAAGCTACCTTTTTTGCTCATGTGGCACCTGCTGTCAAGCCAGAACTGGCTGGGTTAGCAGGTCCAGAATGAGTAACCCCTTTATAAAATTCATTATATAATACTATTGCATATAATGAAGATCTTAATAGTATGGTATATGATGAAGATTCCCTTTCACTGCCCTTTATAGTGACATTTTTCTGTTGTATGTCATATATGATGTGAAGATTATACCACTTTTGCATATGATAAAGATTGTGCTTGGATATATTTTGCATTGATATGTTCTGTTGTATTTTGCATATAATGAAGATTATTATTATTGTAAATTTCTGATTTCAAAATTTATTGCACATTCAAAATAATTTGAAAAAATTATTTAAAAGAATGTATTACGTACATTCCATACATCTAAAGTGTTATACTATGTAAAATCAAAATACCAAAAAACGCATTGCAGTTTTTTTAATCTTTCATTTGTAAGCCCATAAATATGGAGGAGGAAATGAGTGGAATACTAATTGAGCGAGATCACTAGATGAATGAAAGAACAATATAACGACTTTCGCAGATTGTAGGAAAGCAGTTTATATAGTCCTGCGTTTTATTGAAAGCCACGCGGAATCTTTCAAAGAAGACCGCTACATTCAATTGGAGCCCGATCCCATTCCATATCTTCCATTAAATTACTCCAGGCACAATTCAAATGATTATGACTAAATAAAATGTTAGAGACCGTTCTATAACTGATAATAAATTAATAGATTTTCACATTTATACCTGCCACATTACGCTCATCCACTAAGTATGTAATATCAGTGTCCTCTGTATTCGCTGGTTATCTCGAAGTTCGCGTGTTTGAATGACTCCTCGTGAAAATGGTGTGCCGCGAATTGATCTTCAACAAATTTTGTACTCGATGCAAAGTGTCTTTTACGAATTATTGACCAATACAGAGCTCATCCTGAGAAAACCTTTAAATCACTTGCTCGTATAACATTGATTTTGTTCACTTTTAGAATAATACTTTATTTAACTTATAACATTCATATATTGCCCAAATTTAAATCTGATTATGTTTCCACAATGGATCTATGTGAAATATGGCGTTAAAAATTTATCGTCCGTCGATACTCGAGTGAATTTCCATCACGATATAATCAAAGTGGATAGCGTTGTTTAGAACAAGATAATTTTCATATCTTTGAATGCTTCTTAGGGGCCTGTAAATTTTAGTGGATTCGCAAAAGAATGAGTGAAGATTGTCACCTAGCAGCCAAAAGCTGCGAATCACTTCTGGACGGCACCTGCAGTCAGGCCAGTGTAGCACAAAAAATTACGTTTTCTGGGGTAGAGTATTAACTTTTTATGACTTCTAAAGTGTCATAACACACCTGAAGTAAGGACAAATCGAATTCTCTGGTCAGATACACATCATTCACGGTCTGCTGCCGACTCTTGACCTACACTGTCATAAACAGGACTCCGTCACGTTCGCGACGACCATTCTGTGGCCCAGACCGTTAGATGTGATAGAGCGGCAGACCCTTTATCGTGACTCCCCACATGCCCTCCCGTGTCCTTTGACCGCGAGTAGGTGGGTCAGTGAGAGACAAACGACGGGGCTTCCTCTTTATCCCGCGGGGGAGAGGTCCCAGGAGAGGATCCAGGAGGAGAGACAAACAAAAGGGGGATGGCGGAAAGATTGCGTCCTGCATGTTATGTTTTGATGGGCGGAACAAAGATGAATCGGTTGTCCGCGGTTCCGAACGATTATGTCAGCGGCTTCCACTCCAGCCTTCCCCCACCCCGACTCTCTTCCTGAGCGGCAATAAAACACGCTCCGACGACACACGGCCCTTGGGGAGGGAGCGCGGGGTCTTTCCAGGGGAGCGAATATACACTCGACCTGAACCGACAATGCGAGGAGCGTGACAACTACATTCGGGCCATCCGGAAGAGGAGGGAAGGAAAGAGGATGGGGGGTGAGGGGCAGGGAGGAAAGGCGGGAGAAAGAGGGAGTGAGGGTGATAGACGAGACAGGAATCCTTTTCCGGCGGTTGCGGAATTCAAAGAGCGCCCACTCGCTTTCATTGCCGGGAGGGGAAGCCAATGGGCCCATTTCTCCCCTTCGCTCCCTTTCGATTTTCCAGTTCCCTCTTCGAAATCCAAAACCGCCAGCGTTCCTGTTTGCGAGTTGTCTTCTCGATGGTTCGATTAGTCATCGCCGGTGCTCGAGTGCATAAATGAATGTGGGGGAGTGGACGCTTTTAAAACCACCCCCAGGGCGCATTACCCCTGGTTTCGTCGCAAATATTTGACAAACGCTTTGGATTGAACTTTAAGAGGGAGAGATCTTCCCGTTTAAATTTTATTTTCATTAACTACTGCTACGAGTACCCGCATTCACTACTCCTCATTAAGTACTAACTCCTTATGGAACAGCATTCCAGTGACATGTCAAAGTGAACTTAATGGAACACCATTCCAGTGAATGTCCTGGAATTACTTGTTCACCGGAAATACATTGGATAGTTTCCTGCAGTACGACAAATGAATAATAATGAGCGGGATAAAGCAAAACCTGAATGATATTTTTAATATCATTCAGGTTTAATATGGTTACATCTGCTGCGCGGGAAGTGGAAAATTCAGATGGATAAATAGCGAAAGGGATAAAGAATATTAGATGAGAGGAAAAAGAACAATTGATTTAGGAAAACAATGATACACAAAAAGGAGAGACATAAGGGCTTAGGTATCTAGAGAAATGAGGATATAAGAATACTTAAGTATGTAAATGAATAAGATCTCTTACTATAAGGGTATAATTTTAAAATAGAAGTTTGTAAGCTATCAAATTATGAAGTGGTAGAAAAATATGCGAATTAAATGGCGGATTAAAAAACTGCAGAGGTTTTTCAAAAATGGAAAATGTCAAAAAGGGGGCCGAAGGTGTAAAAGTGAGTCGGATAAATCCTATAAACGCCTACAAGAAAAAAAGTCTAAAATAATGGATAATTTATTGCCACTGGAAAATCTCGGCACATCAATCTTCGAATCGATAACATTTAATGAGAGGCAAAAGGGTGGGAAACATGCAATGCTTGACATGGCATATCTTGTTCCAACAGTTGACAGGATATGTCCTAGAAAAAGGAATTCCAGGACATGATGGTCATCTACAACTGAATTTAATACCCAAGCCACGAAGCGTGACCCTCTATTAGCCAGACATCTTTTTTCTGCATATATTTGTTTCTTTATCGCTGTTTAATAATATGCCCCATAAACGAGTCCATGCATTCTTTTTATAGGCACCCCCCATAACTTCGCTGCAATATAGCTTAAAAAATTGAGCGTGACATTAAGGTTTATCTATATAAAAGAAAGTAAACTTCACATGTGCCACGAAGTTACGAGACGAAAATCTCGCACTGTTTGAGGTTAACTATTGGCCGTACCCATTGATAATCTATAGGTTCAAACGATGCTCGACTGATCGTTTGGCATATAATCAGCTTACCTTTTGACCCATTGATCCATTTTTACTAGGCTCTAAGATTCATCCGTCTTCTGGGGTTTACATTAGTAATGGAAAGGGAGTTGTTTCCCTGCCATGATGAATATTTCATTTCCATACATTCAAGCGATCCAACGAACTTCACAAATGACATAAGTGGCAGATGAAATTAGTTATATATATATATATATATATATATATATATATATATATATATATATATATATATACATACATAGACACACATATATATTATTTGGACGGCACAATTGAAGGCAAATAAAATAGTAACACTTAAAACGACACTCACATTGGAAATTGTTTGAGCTTTCGGCCTTCTCCGAGGCTTTCTTCAAGTAAGACTGACATGAAAAAGGCCTCGGAGAAGGCTGAAAGCTCAAAAAATTCACAATGTGAGGGTTCTTTTAAGTGTTACTATTTTATTTGTGTTCTTTTTGCCGTCCCATTATTGTGCTGCTCGTGTGAGTGTTTCTATATATATATATATATATATATATATATATATATATATATATATATATATATAAAATATCTTCGAAATGGAACGCTCATCGGCGACACACAAATATATAAAAACACAGATGTAGATTTTTAGAATATAGAGACACAAAGAAAGGACACTCACAATTTGTTATTTTACGTTTCGACAGCACGGCTGTCGTCTTCAGAATCAATTCTGATCAGAATCAGATGCTGAAGACGACAGCCGTGCTGTCGAAACGTAAAATAACAAATTGTGAGTGTCCTTTCTTTGTGTCTCTATATTCTAAAAATCTACATCTGTGTTTTTATATATATATATATATATATATATATATATATATATATATATATATATATATATGTAACAAACAATATAAGAACACATAAAAAAAAATAAGTACTGAATACTTCTGTTTCTTCCGAGGAAGACGGAGCTAAATTCTGACGAAATTATTAAGAAATAACCTGTGAGTGTTCACTTTATGTGTTCATATATTGTTTTTTGCTGTCCAAGTTTTTTATTCAACACTTCCGTGTTACTTCGACGGAATCGTGTATACATATATGTGTGTGTGTAGATATATTTATTTATTAAAAGCCGTCATGTAGGTTTAAAGAGAGAATGAAGGAACGTACAAATATGCTTTGTTTTTTATTACATATGCTCACGGTATCATTTACTTTCATGTGCCTCATTTTTTTCGAAAAGCCAAATTTATGTTGCTTTGATCAATTCTTCTGCCGCCCTCTTATTGAATAATCCCAATGCTTACCACAGGAAATTATTGGAATTCAATGAATTTGCATATACTATTCGTATGAGTGGCCAAAACTTAATCTCCCAACTAAATGTTCAAATGAAAAGCCTGAGTCACGCAATCGATGTTCCAAATGAATAGTTCCTCATCATTAATCCCACAATTTGCAAAGGTCAACTTGGTAAAATGAATCTCATGGAAACTGGAAACCTCCAATCCACATTTAGGCATTAAACAATACATTGCGAACAAGAATGAGAGTAGAGTAAGATTGATATAAGGTGAAATGGCTAGCCTTTGGGGTAGCTTTCACGTCAATGAAAGTAATAATGATACGGTTTAGGTTTAAAGTTTCCATACAAATAAAATTATATAATTTAAGAAGACATTATGTGAGCGCAGCCCGTTTGATAGCCCTTTCAAAGAATTTATTGTTTTAATTTCACTCGATCCATAATAATCTATATCCAACGGAGACCAAGGCTCGGAGGAGTGCACAGCCTTTTACATCATCTGGCCATGCACCCAATAACAAGAAATTGAAAGTGGGTGACAGACTATTGCGGGACGCAATGAAGAAAAAATAGAGGGGCATGAAATATTTGACCATGGACTCATTTATGTTTCACCGTCATAATGAAACTTAACGAAGAAAAAAAATAATTTGTGATATCTAATTATCTTAGGTACCTAAATTATGTAAATACCATATGTTAATATTCCTCTATTGACCATATTACCTCAATTTAAGTCTAGTATCAATATTTCACTTGTGCAACCCATTAGCACCACTTAGTAAACAAAATGATGAAAAAATTAAAAATACAAAATCAGACAAATTAATATAAATGATTTAGGTGCAAATAATTTCATGTATTCGTACCGGAAATCTTAGATGTATTGTTATTGTTTGTAACCCCCAAGCAGATCTTCCTCATGAGTAAATGTATACCACCCTAGTTAAATTGGATACTATACACACATTAATGTAAAAATGTTATGATGTGCACCAGCCGAAATCGGAATAAAATTATTTTAAACATTAATTCAAATATAAGTATTTTACTCGGTCATATTATTCCTAAATCTTCTCTTAAAATAGCTAAATTGCCGGAAAATAAACCTTCAACATCCAAAAAACCATTTGCGCTGTAGCACAGATATTAAAATTTAATATACATGCAACTTAAAATCTACCAATTTTCTCAGGGAACTAGGTGAAATATATTAGATAAAATTAGATGAAACATTAAAGTCTACGCCGATAAAGTAAGTTCTTGGTCAAAATGAAATCAATCATCGGAGAATTTGATTTTAAAAGAAAATTACTAGCTCCTTTGCGAGCCTCTTTATCGCATGTCTCGAAAAGCCCGTGAAAAGCACCTCTTGGAGTTGGCTTTCCGTATTTTGTGGCATACGTCTTCTTTGATGAAAGAAAACGGCTTTCATCAGCGACATACGTTCCCTTATATGGTATTTCCTTTAATGAAATTTCTTTTGCCGAAGGGTGAAGGCAAGTGCAAAATTAACTTCACTGAAATAAGGTTGTAAAGGAGTTCATAAAACGCCCATAGTTTATCAGACTCAGGGGCAACAAAAACCAATGAGCTCCTGCTCTCTTGGCCTCTCATTGTTCTCGCCAAAGCGAATTCCTCGGTCGCTCTACCAAAAAAAGGACAAAGTGGTCGGAAAGGATCGTGAATATTCCGTAGAAGTTTTTCGCGTGCTCCTTAAATGGAAGTTCTGATAAAAGGAAATCACATGCGGGGATTAATTAACTATGCGTTAATTTTTTGTACTTTTTCCTCCTCTTCTCCCTTAGCAAAATATAAATAAATCAATACTTATAAACGCTCAGGACAAAGTAGCTAAATTAATTTAGCCTTCAAGGCTCCATTAGATATGGCAGAGCAAGCATGACAGAGTTTTGGAAAACTATTGAGCCCATCTGAAAAAGTCTTTTCCGTATTTTTACCGATTAGGAAGCAATAAAAGCCAAACAATCGATAATATTTTACCATAGCGACTTAGAAATGTACAGCTCAAATGTAAATTAAAATTAAAAAATCGCCTAAGTGAACTTTGGAAGGACATGTGCAAGGGTGGCATATTTTTGGCGCGTATGGTATCCTAATGGTAGGCTAAAAGTTCTATCTTTAAAAGTTTAGATCTTCCACTTTATTCAAAATATTTATTTTTTGCAATACACATTTCCAACAATTTTTCACACGTCACCATACTAGTGACGTTAAAATTAAATAAAAGAAAATTGCGCAGAAAGGAACTGTATGATGTCCATCAAAATGACTTGAGAATTGGATAAATAATGAAAGAATTGAGAATGGATGTGTAACCATGAAGGATTTGAAATACTCCTACCAGTAATAACACATAAGTATAAATACCATGCTGATATCATTCATTAAAATAATACTATTGATTTTACTAAAATACGAGAGTCATCCGGAAAGTAGTACCCGTTCGTGAAATAAAGACACAAAAGTAAATATTAACAAACATAAAAAATTTTATTTGAAAGAGGATACTTTAAACTACTTCTCAACATAATCTCCAAGCAAATTAAGGCATTTGTCATAACGTGTGACAAGTTTCTGTATTCCTGCTGCATAGTCCTTCGCCGCCAGCTCATTGAGATACGCGAGGGACCCATCTTGCACAAATTTTTGCATAATGCAGATGGTGTTTAACAATTTCATGAACAATTGTTCGAGAAACATTGGGAAAATGCTCACAGATGTCATCAATTGTGACGCGCCGATCGTTCCTCACGAATTCGTCAACTGAGCTCACCAGTTGGTCTGTAATGACAGACGGTCTCTCCGAACGCTCATCGTCGTGTGTGTTCCCCCTCCCCATGTTGAAGTTGCGACACCACCGCCGAACAGACGACTCGTCCATTACATTGTCTCCATACACCTCCTTTAATTGGCGATGAATATCACATGGGCGAACGTTTCTTGCATTGAGGAATTTAATCACTGCCCTCACTTCACAACTGGCGGCGTTCTCAATTTTTTTAAACATTGTAAACAATCACAGAAACAACACAGGCAATGCTAGCGTCACGCAACTTGGCTCAGAGAAGGCAGACAAGCCACTGAAGCTATCTGACCTCGTCCAGCGGCTACTCGCGTCGTCAGCACTTCATGCGGCACGAACGGGTACTACTTTCCGGATGACCCTCGTATATATTTTTCAGTTTGTACGAATTCAGAAATAAATAAAAATTTTTGCCCAATCAAGAGTCCCCTCCGTTATTTATCCTCTTATTTATTTATTTATTCCAGAGTAATTCGAATAATTATGCAATATACCACGTGTTTACAAATAATCAGTAAATTTTGTCACATTCAAATCAATTTATTCAATATAAAATTCAATCCTTTCTCCTTGGATTTACAACCACCGCCAACCGAGTTCTTGGCCAAAAGCACGGTCATGCCGTTCAGTTCTGGCCTGCTGCCGGGTTTTTTGCCGCTCACTGTGGGTATATCCGCACATCCTCATATTCTTTACGTAAAGGCCACGAGTTACCATTACTTTCTTTCTGGTTCAGTCTGGATTCAACCCTCTAAAGTTTACCCAGAAACAGCACCGCTATCTAAAACCCTTCGCGTCTCTGCTTGCGTTTCATTTCCCGTACCCATGTCTCACTCTTCGTCTTCGCATACAGAAATGCTAACAAAAATATCCGTACTGTTTCATATCTAAAAAAAAAACCCTCGCTTTTATCCTCACCTACCATATTACATTTTGTCTTCATATAGTCAACAAAAGATATCTTACTCTGGTAAACCCGCTCACATGTTAGGATTTCTCGCATGACACAGGAGAAACTTGTGAAATGGAATAGTGTAAATTTTGGGAATGCAAATTATTAACTTATACCTTTTACGTTTACTGAGAATAAATCCTCTTAACAATATCAATGAACGAATAAGATCTCACTCTTATTTCCTACTTGTTCCTGAAATTTACCGATGGGTCCCGGGTTCGATTCCCGGGCAAGTATCTGGGCACCTGCAGCTGCACCCAAGCTATGTGATTTTTCGGGTACTAGATCTTCCTGGGAAACCATAACCGGCACAAGGAAAGGAACTGGCCCCCCAACCCTGATGTGTGAATTTCACACGCCGTCGGGCTTAGTACTGGGGAATTCTACCATCACCTACCAAACCGACCTTCGGGTTGATTACTGTGATTACGGTTTTTTATGGTTTATTATCGGGTTGATATTTACATCAAACTCAATGCTCTGAGAGTCGCTACTATTTGTCTAAGTTGTTACATTGGGAAAGGTAACTAACTAACAATCTGTTCTCAAGATTCTTTGGAAATCACCTACCTACTTATACTGATGCCTTCGATCGTTCCACGTAGTACGTATAAACTATTACCATCGACCGCCTTGAAAATATCTGCTGTAATTTTTTCCGCTTTGCTCCTCATCATATCTAATATTTCTAAACGGAACTTACTTCCTCATAAATCTTCACCTTCAATCTTCTTTCTCGCAATAATTTTTCTTTAAGGCGAATCACATAGGTTTTGAGCCATGTTGCATTTTTACAATTAACTTCTTCCATCTGTTCCCAATC
The DNA here is from genome assembly GCF_022747635.1 of Hetaerina americana. Taxonomy (NCBI): domain Eukaryota; kingdom Metazoa; phylum Arthropoda; class Insecta; order Odonata; family Calopterygidae; genus Hetaerina; species Hetaerina americana. The sequence goes on from NW_027286070.1 coordinate 57,541,101, forward strand.
TTGCCATTGTTATCTCATTTGAGTCCCAGGTGCCATTGCATTTTACTTTTCTCTTTTCTAAGCGATCCTTTGCTATCTAATATGCTGTTTCGTTGATTTCCTTCGTGTTTTCATCTATTTCCCGTAGTCGTTTTGAATCCGTTTTCCTTGCATTACCTGACTTTAGTTTGAAGTTATAGTAGAATTTTACCCAGGGCTTCCTTATTTCATCTCTTATTATAGGGGATCTACTGGTTAAGGTAGGTTTTGGATGCACATAACTACCAAGTAACTATGTTTTTTCTCCCAACAAAACAGAACCCAGCATCGTACTCTAAAACAAGTCCCTCTACATCTCTGAGTACTTCCTTCCTTTTTTCATCTGTCCAACACCCCAATCCTATTCCTGCTCTTTCCTCGTTTGCCTAACGTTCGCCTCTCTATTAGAGTCTTCAACATTCCACTGCCAGTCGATACGCCCTTCATCGTTTTTTCTACCTCCATAGGAAATCTCCCAACAAACCCCTCTCTTCGCCCACCATACCAAGTACTTGCTCAATTGTTTTCCTCTCTATCCGTTTAACCTTTTCCATTCTTCGCCACACCCACGTTGCAAAAGCCTCCAGTCTACGTCTATCCTCCTGCTTCAATGACCACGTTTCCGCTCCGTACATAGCTACGCACCATATCAAAGTTTTTACGAGTCTTTTCTTAACATCCTTACTCAACGTCCCTGTCATCAACTCCCGCCTCCTTGTGAAAGCTTCTTTGCCTAGCGCAATTCTTCTCCTTATGTCCCTACTACTTTGACCGTGTTGGTTCAAAACACTTCCGAAATACGTAAACTATTCTACCTGCTGTAATTTTTGACCTCCTATTTTAATGTTTAGCTTAGCCTTTTTCTTTCTAGAAAATCGCATAACCTTTGTTTTATTAATATTGATTCTCATCCCGTACCTGTCGCACGGAATTTCCAATTCACTAAGCAATGCGACAATCCCTTGGCCGACTGACAAACTAGAGCTTGGTCATCAGCGAAACTAACTGATTTTACGAATTCCCCGCCCACTTTCATTCCTACCTCCAGTACTTCCCATGCCTCGTTAATCATTTCCTCTGCATACAGGTTGAACAGCAACGGTGATAATGGGCAACCCTGCCTTAAACCTCTTCGTAACACTGCTCATCCGGACTCCCCGTTCCTCACCCGCACCCGAGCAGTCTGAGACATGTACAGGTTGCGGATTAGCCTCCTTTCCCACCAATCTATAGTATTCCTATTTTCTGCAATACACTCATTAGATGTTCCCGATTCACTCTATGAAACATCCATTGAAAATCTACGAAACAGCATTATACATCCTGATTGTATTCTCTCTGCCACTCGATTAGCGATCTCATTAATGCAATGACAATGCGCGTGCCTCGACCCTTCCTAAACCCAAACTGATCATCCCAAATTAATTATTTGCCACACTTTCTTTCCTTTTGTTCGTGATCTTGAGAGAATTTTAGCTGCGAGTGAAATATAGGTCCTTCTCCACACTCAGATTTTACATACCTCTAATCGACGCCAAACATCCGGCTTCAATGACCATGTTTCTGAACCGTACATAACTATGCCCCACATAAAAGTTTCAACGAGCCTTTTCCAAGCATTCTTACTCAACCTCCCGGTCATCAATTCGCTCCTTGTGTAAGCTTCTTTGCTCAACCTAATTCCTCTCATTATTTCTCTTCTACTTTGACCATTTTAGTTAGTCTCTTGTATTTTCTTTTGCCAGTCCTCACTTCAAATGCCACGCTATGCCCTCATTGTGCAATTGATTACCGAAAATCGATATCGGCCTTCCACCAGCCGATGACCGTTCTTTCCACTCAAGAGCGCACACGAGGAAAAAAGTAAATAACCATGAGCAATCGATGAAATAAAATACGCCATCGACCACTATGAACTCGTAATTGTTGGTACAAAAATGTCCTTAAATCAATAAAATATTCCAAGAAGATATCAAACTCTACTTAAAGCAATAAACATAGTCTCCAAATCAAAATACTCAAAATTAAGTCACACACTTGGATATTACTTCTCCTCTACTGGCAATTCAAGGTTCCAGCAATAGGAAAGGAAGGCCATAAGCAATAAAGCATGTAATCATTACAGATTATCGCACAATATAGTCGATCAGAGAGTTTAATCTACATATCACTCAAATAAATGTTATTGATGAAAACACCGATTACGCTGGCAAGAAATTTATTTTGAAATCACGATACTCATTTCAATGCGTTACGTCATATGCATGTACACTGGTAAAGTTTCAAAGCGTTGATCCGTGATGAGTACTGTAAATAAAACTGTGCGCAGGAAAATTGGTGTTTTCATTTTTAAAATGGTTTGTGTTTCCATACATTTACCTGGACATTGGATTCCACTGTTATTAATTCCTATTGGATGATGCAGATTTTTCAAGCTGCAATTTTTTCCAAATTATCAATCTATTCTAAGCCTTTTACCCATTTTGGCAAACCGATATTGATGATTAGAAACAATTAATAAATTGAAAACTACTAAAATATACATCAATTTAATATATTTTGGTGCCAACTGATAAGCTCCCTCTTGAAGATTTTCATGATAAAACCACCTATCAAAAATTGCATTACCGGAATTAAACAATTCAAATCGTAAGCGTGTAAATATTGCACAAAAAAAAGAAATTTGCCGCCAATTTGTCCCGCTTTCCCGTTCGATGACTTTTGAAACTGAATTTAACAGAACTCAATTCTAGAAAACTCGATTCGACACTGAACGGTGTCCAAATAGTCAACTAAAATCTGATTATTTCGCAATGAAAATGAGAATGTTCAGGTCGAGTTGGAGATAAAATGAGAGCGTTTCCACGGCTACATAATAGTTTACCCGACCGTAGAACGTGATTAGCGTGTTTCCAATTCCATCTAATAGAGAGTCGAAAGCAATGGGTGCGTAACTGCGATGAGACCAACATTTTAACGCCATTATTTTAAACCAACCATTGTTTGATAATGAGTAAAATAAAAAGTCGCGCATTTCCTTCACCAGGCAACAATTATGTTCATTTGTTCCCTAATGTAATTGCTTAATGTGGTATGCTCATTCAACTATTCACTTTGATACAGCTGACTGCTTGTGAAAGCACTGCTATTTGTATGCTGCAGAAGGCCGACCGAAATTTTATCGGTTGTTTCCAAGGCAGTAATTTTGAAGTAATAACAAATGTTTAACATCTTCTTCATCCCCGGTTGCAAAAAAATTAAGAATTTCATATTTGCAGCAAGTAATAGGCGTGTAATTTCAAATTTTGCGAACTTTAAAGGATATAAATTTCGCAAATGTAAAAGTTCAACCATAGAGCTGTTGATTTAAATTATTTTGTGCGCAGTACTAACCAATGTCTATTCTGGTAATCTCTTTTGTCGAATAGAAGTGATCTCAACGCATGTTGCCTGGTTCCCACGAGAAACAAGTTCACAATTATCAAAAATTCACTTTAGTTATTAATTTCGTTCTGAGAATCCCCAACTGTAGGCAGAAAACACGGATATTTCCGTCGATTCCTTAAATTACGTGACAAAAATGTTGATTCAACTCACACCACAATTTTTAAGGGAAATAATTTATTATATACAGATGTAAATTTAGTAGTATTGCGTAATTGGGAACTTGCCGTGAACTGGAGGATCGGAATATTTAATTATAAATTCCAATCAGGAAAAAACTCAATATATTTACTCAAAAACAGAACTAGAGATTAATGAGGAACTAACCCTAGCTATGTTGATTAAAATAAAATTTATAATCACGTTTCCAGTGTTTGATAAAATGGGAATATTTACCCAAAGACGAACATTTGTGCATGATTCCAGGAAAATTTAATATGAGGGAGACAATGCTCTTAAAATACTTGAGATCGTATCTCATCTCAATCATGGTATTATGTGTAATCTATAGAAACTAAATACGGGCACTTTAAATAAAGAATGTAGTTTTGTTTCTTGTGACGTTAAAGTTATTGTTTTGTACATTTTCAATTCCCTCTGTACTCTTCATTTCTTTCGCATAAGTATTTGCATCCCTTGTTTATCAAGTTAATCTTTAGATGTATGCAATAAAGCATTGCAGAAAGTGAGAACGAGTCATTTTATTGCAATCAAAAATACTTTTCACACTTGAAATATCAGAAGAATCGAGGAAAATACTTCTGGCAATTTGAAGGAATAAAAATTGTTGCAAACATACAATAGGTGCTCAAAAAAATTGTTCACATCTTTAATTGACTTATTCCGTGACTTTCCATCTTGTTGGGGCGAATCGTCGTGGGCAAGAGCACAACAATGTCATCGAATGTGACAATAAACCAAAAACTTTCTATAAAGCAATATCGAAGAGGGATTTAAGAGTGCGGTCGGTCTCTAGAGGAAACGGTCAGATCTATTTTTGCTTTATCAGCATGGCTGTGAATCGCTGTTTCACTGAGGGAAAATCCAGACGAGACCAAATTAGGAACCTTTCACTTTTCGATTGACGTGGGATCTCGGCTATACCCTTTCATGTTCGACGGTAATGACGAAATCAAATAAAAAATATAAGTAATATCTTATCGATCACTCATTCTAACGACATTTCTTCGTATGGAGCCATATTATTACAGTTAAAAATTTTATGACCGTAATCTTAAAGTCACTTAGGCCCAATAACACTAGTTAAACGCATGATTTTTGATACCATTGGCCATTTAACTTAGGTTAAGTTAAGAGGAAAATTTCTCCAGTTAGTCATTCCCAATATTCTGATATTTGATCGGTCTTTGTTTTAAGGAAGGATTCCACAAAATAGTCAAGAAAGGTCACAGTTTTATTTTTTTTTAAACCTCAATGACGAGAAAACGCAGTTAGTGAAGTACATTGCATTTTCATTTCTAACTATAAGCAGAAAGTTATTAAGGTGAGAAATCTTTAGGCATTTCTTTCTTATTTCGCACATATATGAAAAAAACTACTGCATTTTATTAAATAAACACTAAAGCATTCCTTGGGCACAAAAATATTATTTAACAGGCATATTCATCGCTTTATTTAATAGAAAATCTCTATTGCGTGCTGTACTTCTCTCGCAAATCATCTCTCTAATAATTATTGCAACATGGAACGGATAAGATTTTTCCAATTTGTGGCACTCAGTACCATAATTAGCTAATGGAATAGGCACGCATCTAATAGTTTATGGCAAACATACCGATCTCAGTACTTCCAGTGACGCCGACCCACGACTTTCACCATTTGTATGCCACCATTTGTTCATTTGTAATGTTTTTCCATGACAAGGGTGGTCTTTCTCCCTTTCCTACTCAATGAGTAAATTTCCTCCTTCTGTGACGGGTCCCAAAGCATCAGGTTAGGTATATCCACCACGAAAAACCGTCTTTTCTTAACAGATCTCCTTCATTCGTTTGATGAAACCAAATGTTTTGAATGCAACCTTTTAGGTGTTCCTATAGTGTTTACTCCTGATCAAGAACGCTGTTACTCACTCGTATTCGCGCACCTCATGGCGCGCTACGCTTATTGTTATATCTCCTAGTCTATGTTAATAAAATTGAATGATTTTAATTTCCCGTAGGTGGACATTTCTGAGTTCAAATTATGACCAGACTTCCCACGCGGTGTTTTCCAAAATGTTATTTTTTCCTCATTCCTTTTCGTATTCCCACATATATTTTCAAACCGTTTGGGTATGGTGACCTTGAGCCCCAAGGAATTTAAGATGTTGAAATGGTAAAAAAGTAAACAATAACAAAGGATGTGATATATACATAAGAATTAAGTACTATTCATTTAAGTAACAACTTAATATTCAATCATAACCACTGTGAAAACTTTTTCTCGTAGAATACTATGAGAATCGGCAAGGATAATACAGTTGTTCAGGAAAGGGATGGCATTAATTTCTTTAGAAATTCAGAAAAATCAGGATATGTTACGTCAGCCTATTTGGATATCAAATCAACATGCATTTCTTCGGTTCAATATTTACCCTTTAAGAAGAGAGTAAATAAATAAGACACCATCTAGGTACCCATGGGTCCACTTTATTCCAATACACTTCCTACATAATAATTTGATTTGTATCTGCGAAATCTGATAATATCACCATGAAAGAAAGTTGTCCAATAAACATCGATCTTTCTTTGCCTGACATGTACGAATCAACTCTGGGGCTTGTCGCGACATGCTATGTACTCTCGTACATTGCGAGACTTAAAGATTAATATTCAATTAATATCGCATCGTGATGTTCAGAGTCTGGTTTTGTAGAGCCACCGCGTAAATCTTTGCTATTTTGATCATTATGGATGTGCTAGGAAGAAAGAATTTTCATGGCTTGTAAAAGAAGTCGGGCGATGCAGGAAATATTTGCTCAGTTCTGATCTAGTCTGTCAAGCCTCCATCAAAGTAGCTCTCGTCACAAATGTGAACGAGATAATCCTCCAACATCCAAAGGCTTAGTTTCAAAGATGGAATTAGTTTTCCTCGGAATAATAGCTATAAACCGTACAACCAAAAGGTCCCGATGCGCAGGGTAAATTTTATTTATTTAATCCGGAACTCTCCAGATGCTCTTCAGCCGAATGCCTTGGTAACTAGGCCATTACGTCTGTGAACAAGAATACATTATCCTCAACACTGAAGAACATTTAGAATTTCTACTTCGTATCCTTTGCAAGAATAGCTGCAACATTAAAGCACACACAAAAGATGAGGACTACTGAGAAAACTGGTAAGTGCGACGCCCAGTGAGATGCTGAGCCCTGCGGGTGTCTGCTCATTTGGGGGTTCAGAACCCTTAAAGGATTTGACCCTGGAAAGAGTGTGTCGGTACTGAGAGAGAATGGCGGGAATTGTGCGAGTTCGGTGGCCGTGGTTGAAGAAAGATGTTTGAACGTCCCGGGGGCGGATAGCCTCCACCCTAGAGGCAGGTCTGACATGGGGAGTAGGGGAAAGAAGAGTGACTTTTGCTGTTTTCTCCATCGCAGGGGTTGGTGAGAAGTCTTAAATGGAGAGGAAGAGAGAAAGAGACAATGAGGGAAAAGCCTTGTTGATACTCCGATTCTGAGATTATTCTGGGAGAAGAAAAGCGTCTCTCGCTCCTGATGTCTGTTCTCGGTCCTTCCCTGTCCTACAAGTTAGCAGTTGACGTGCTGCTCGATTCTCGAATTTAGGGTGGAGAGACATCTTCTACAAATCGAAAGGGAATGTGAAAGGAGTGTATTTGGTGGTGTACGTTACGGTATTGATTTGATTTCCTGAAAGATGCCGGAAATTTTGACAATTTAACTCATCCCTTGATGTCGCGGAGAGCGCCTGTTGACATACAGCAGCGATGCCATAGAGCAATCTGTCGATGGGACGTCCCGGTTAACTTTGTTCTTTCCTCCACGCATAGATTTATTTCGATGATTTATTTCAATACTCCGTCGGTCCCTTTGCTTTTCCTATCCCATTTTCTCATCCTTCTGTCTTAATTCCATTACTATTCCTATTTGAACAACTAATTTTCCACTTACCGTATCCTAATTATTCAAAATCCATCTTTTCTTCAATTTAGGTAGGAACGATTTATTCCTCATTTAATAAATTATTTTTTACAAGCTATTCTTTCATAGTAAACTAGCTATACATCCACTTTTAATTAACACCACAGTAACAAAAACTATATTCCTGGATTAAAAGATGCTAACAAAATATTACGATGGGAAAGCAAAAGATGGTTATAAAAAGAAAAAAAATGAATCAAGGTGACATCAAGAGGTCTTAATGAAATATAAAAACTATGGCAGGATTATTAAAATATCTAAAATTTTCCTATACGTGTCCAGGAAGGATTTTTACACCTTAAAATTGTTGCATTGTACGAGTAATTCACATTAGCTCATGACTCAATTAAAAGCTACTGTCACGGTATCTCCCGCAATTTCTAAGAATAAATTAAGAATGCACTGGCTATAGTTATTAAAAGTCCTTTTAGCTTCCACTCATGTAAATATTTTGGAAAGATTATTAATAACTATATCAGATCAAACTAATTTGTTATATCATCATTACAGAAAACTATATATCTTATGAATTCAATCAATGATTTCAATTTAATTCACAGAATGTTACTCATACTTATATATAAGACTATGCTTCAAAGCAAAATTAGACTTACATTGTTTTAAGAGAATCTATTTTTAAGTTTTAATTGATGAAGAAAGAATAACAGTCGTCAGTCGATTCTTTGCGTATTACCGGCATAGGTATAAACAGTTTAACCTTCATATGCTTCACCGAAGCATAACCTGACGTTATGCTTCGGTGGCTCAATGAAATGCTTTCAAAATAATTATATATTAGTATTGTTGAACGGACCAAATGATACCGTAGTGGTGGCAGCCGAACAACCACAGACATATACACCTGTGGAACCAAAGGGAGTTCAAATTCCTCTCTATTACATTACGAGATGAGATGCAAAAATACCTAGTCAACGTCAGAATGTGGCATACAGGAGCTATTTAGCATTTTTAAGCTAGATTTAAAAAGGTAAGGCATGCAAGACGAGAGATTTGGAGATATCCTGCCAATCGATCTCCGAATTTATTGCTAAAAAAACAAAAAGATCTAGATGCCAAGCAAAAGCAGGATATCCATTGTCACGTCAATCACGTATCATCGCAACTTCTTTTCGCGGACACAAATATATTCACCGCCGCGAGGCTGCTGCTTGCACTCACGTCTCAAATCCTAGCCGAAAAGGCCCACGTCCGCCCTCCCCCTCTGCCGGCAGACAAATCGCGAAAACTCTCCTCGTGAACGGCAAGAGGCGGAGAATGGAAAAAAAGTCGGAAGCGATAAAATAAATATAGCCCTTGTTTGGGAATTAGAAACGCAGCACTTGGGTGGAGGGAGAGAGACACACGCGAGGTATAACGGGACGGAGGAAGGGACGTGTGGGCAGGGGAGTGGGAGAATGGGAGGAAGAGCCCTCCGAGGAAGAAGCCGACACACGGAAGTGGAGAAGAGTTAGGAAGAGCTGAGGACGAGAGGTATATAAAATGCGACCCTCCTGCACCCATGGAACTGGTTAGCCTCCTCTCGCGGGGGAGGAGGAAGAGGGGAGAGAAAGAGAGAGGGAGAGAAAAAGGCGAGATTTTCGAAAAAAGAGGAGAAACGAAGAAAGAAGGGAAGAAAGATAGAAAGATATCCGCGGGATTATGTGAGATAAAAGAGAGGGAGTGAGCAAGGTGGGCGGAGGGCTGGGAACGGGAATAATGGACGGGAACAGAGGCGTGTGGTAGATGGGGGGGATGCAGAGGCAGCCGGATGGTATTCCTCTCTGCCGCGGGGTGAGGCGGGGGTGGAAAGAGAGGTAGTGGGCGGGGGGAAGTTAAAGACTAGGGCGAAGGGTTAAAGCACGTAAATGCCCGCATAAAATCCTACGCACGTGGACTGAAATGTCCACACGCAACTCCATGGCTTCCATGCAAATGCCCGTATTAGCAGGAGGGAATATTCCCCACTCCCCCTCTCCCACTCCACCTCCTTCCTAGCCTAAACCCTCCTTTATATATATATATATATATATATATATATATATATATATATATATATATATATATATATATATATATATGTATACATATATATGCATATAACATCCTTTCCGGGCGCCCACTTTTTATTCCAATTCCGACGCTCCTGCATCCCCAACACACATTCTCTAAACCCCCCCTCATATACCCCGCACTTCCCGGGCACACAAAAAAAGCGGCCCCTCTCGCGCCGACTGAGGGGGAGCCCGTAATATAAAAAAATATAAGGGTAGATGGAAATAGAAAAATTAAATTCGGTCGAAAAGGGAGTGGGGGGGGGGGAGGTGAGGATGATTTTTTTCATTTTTGTGGGTTGGGGGAAAAGGAGCGTGTTCCATGTTTTTTTTCAGGATTTTTTTCTGCCCGGGATAGGGCGGGAGATCGTCTCCAGATATTTTGTGGATTTTTCCCCATTACGCATTAGGGGACATCGGCTGGGAGAGGTTTATCCATTTCTTTCATTCGAGCGCTTCCCCTAAAAATAGCTAAATAGCAAAGGCAAAAATAGCTTTTTGTCCTAAAAAAGCACAAGTGTTAACCCCACACAGGTTCATTTGCGTTGGATAAGCTCGACTATTAATCCCTTTTTCAAAAAATTCTCCTCGTTCTCTCAGCCCCTCTCCTTTTGATCAGCTGAAATGCTTATTTTTTTATTTTCCTCTGATAACCTTCCGCACGGCTTTTGAATGAAAATGAAGAAGGAAACTGATCGCTGCAGGATCTAAATATCTCAAGCCGCGCTGCCTCCGCTAATTATATTAATTTGATACGGATTCGTCCACTTCATTAGGTATTTTGCCTTATTAGCTAAAAGAATATTCTTACATAACTACCCGAGTCTTGAATTCACGTAGAAAACTCATTTGAATTAGAGGTTTTCGGAGATAATTTTAATTAAAAAACGTCTCGCAAAAATTCAGCGCTAATTATTCGGTTATTCTGGGCTAGTAGCTCATTGATTTGCAGATAAAGAGACCTTAAGAGCCTATAATTTAATGGTTTACATCAGATTATAGGTTAAAAGTTTCGAAATTCATCAAAGTGAATATGTGATATTAGACCTTTGGCTTAAAACAAGAAGAGACCTTCCTATATAGGTGTGATTTTACAAATTTTAATGAAAGAAATGCACATGAATATTAAACGAAATGGAAAACTGAAATCCTGAAGTACAATGAAATTATTAGAGGAAGAGACAATGCATAATCGTTCAGGAATGGGAGGTTTATGAGATAAATTCGATGGAAAGAGAAAAAAATGGGTGGTACGCCAGGAACCTGACGATTCTCGAGAATGCAAACTGAAGATTGAAACAAAAGGAGAATGGATATTTCGGTCTTAATGAAATTATTGGAAGCTAACCACCAAAAGAGTACAAGGTAATAGGCATTTGCACTATATCACTAATTCAAACTCCATTTAGGAGTAAAAAAATTTCTAAATCGACCTATTCATTCCAAAGTTTCCCAAACTATACCGTTAAATTAACTAAAATGGAATTTCCTTTGCCTACAATCGCATAGATTCCATCAGCCATCGATGGAATTGCTAATCTTCTTAATGAGTGAGAGATTCTAATACCCGAATTAGCACTTCAAGCAGGAATTATTTAAGGTAGGGTCTGGAGATTAAGAGTGCCGCAGCATTCTCTGGCGCAAGATTCAAGTGAGAGCATTTCCAGCCTACCCTTCTCCCCCCCCCCCCCCGCAGGTGCCGCGCCTTCTCCCCATTAAACAACCATGCTGAAGGGTGAAATGAGGGCGGTTGAGTGAAACTTGCCCGCAGTGACACACAAATTCCATTTGCGAATCGGCATGCCATGAAATTCGGATTATGTCTCCCAATGCCCGATGCCAGAGCGCGCCGAGTGCGAATGCATCAGAGTGGCTTAGCACACAACGCGGGGATCACAATCCCTCCTCCCACAGCGATCTCATCCAGAGCGATAACTTTGCGCGATTCCAATCGAATTAACGACACGGGTGTGGAGGGCAAATGTAGGAAAAGGGGGGAGCGCATGGCAAAGCTTTACGCTTCATCCCAGGCCGAGCTGGGGAGGAAAAATGTGAGGTAGTTGGCGAACCTCCGAAATATGAAACGGTATTCTCCCAGGTGTTTGCTGATCGAATAAGCATTTTGGACAGTTTGACGTCACATACTGTCTCAGGAATCGAAATTGTTTTAGCTCACTTTCCTTGTGTACATTTTATGCGCTAGTTTCTTTCCTAATTACCAAATTAACAATATTTTCCTCATTTCTGCTGCCCCATCGATTTTCAAAGTAGAGAAAAGAGCTGGAGCTAATTCTACGGATGGACTAATCAGAGGGATTAAAATTATTAATACTCATACATAAAATACTTAGTGTACGAAAGTAATATCCAATGGTAAAAAATTGAATTTAGGATTAAGAAATACATAACATTTCAAAATCCCTCAAAGGGCATCATGATTTCTCGTGATTTGCCTCTTATGAGATTAAAGGATCGGCAAGGTCATATTGCTCGGGGCCTCAGAGACATAACCTTCAAGCCTATGCATCAGGAATATTATGTGCTAATTTTCCACAAAGTTCTGAAGTTCCTTCCAGAATATAATAAATGATTAAGTAGAATGCCATGGCAAAATCTAGTATTACGAGTATAGACTAGTAAGTATACACTATAGTTTGTGTTTGAGAAAAAATAAGCTATTTTAATTATGACTATCACACATTAATTGAAATGAATATGTTCCGAACGTGCAGTAGTTATTAAATAGGCAAGTTTAAAAATTAAAGAAAAACAAAATAGCAATGAATATATTTTTTAAAAACTCAAAGTGTATTCCCGTAGAGGTCTGTGCGACATTTTTTCCGGACTCCGAGAATCTACATGAATTACGTTTTTTTCAGATTTGCAACAAAGTGGCCATTGGTGACCTATCCGAATAAACTAAATGATTTAAGAGAAAACAAACAGATTGATATGCATAATTGTACTTAATATCTGAAGGATAATTCTCCTTAAGTAATATTATCATTATTAATAAGTGATTAAATAAAAAACTAACATTTAGAAATCAAATTACTTTAATTGTATTCAATATGAAACATTAAGGTAAAACAGTTTCGTCTGGTAGCTCATGCGTGCACCACCTAACCGGTAGTCCATAAATAACATCGCCTAGTATGAGAGAGCGCGGGGTTTGGATTGGGAGTTGGTGTGTGGATGAGAAATTTGAGGGCAATGTGATGGCTCTTTGGAACCATTCATAAAATAAGTAACATTTTGAAGGGCACTATTCGACTGTGAGCCAACATTAGCCCGATTTATTTCTCAAATTTACGCCTCACGTCCTGCGTCATTCGATCCCATGCTCCAATTCTCTTCCCTACCCTCCTCAACTTACAGAATGCTCAATCTGTCTCGAAATGAAAGATATTTTAAGGTGCACATTTTAAAATACTTTACATTCCACATTAGATAAGCAGTCTTTGAAATAAGTTTGCAAAAATGAGATTATTTCAATAATTATCTTAAATATTTCATCAATTCTGATGAATAAGTAATAATTATATTTTTAAATGTCATTCGTAAAAAAAGGAGGCACAACTAATTAGATTTCTGGTCTCTAAAGCCTTGAAGACGACAAAAATATGTGAGTAGGACTGGTTGGTTATAAATTTTTCCAAAATCGGCACTAAGTACCTATGATTGATGACATGACTTTTATAAATACACGAGTTTTTCTTGTGCTTGTATTCAACATATTTAGTGAAACGAGATTTTGTTACTTAAGTTCCCAAATCATAAGAAATCAGTTCGGATGGCATTCACAAAAATACCAGTTTGACTTCAATTTCCACTTCGACTTCAGTTAACTAACAAACAAGACGGAATAAAATCTCGGAGACGTGACTAAATGTGCAGTATTTATGTGTCAATAGCGCAAATTAGAGGGTGTGATGAAGAGGAGAAACGTCTCACTAAATAATTTAGCAATCACTTATATCCATATGCAAATAGTATACACATCATTTTTTTTAATTTTTAAAATATTAAAATGACGCAATTTTTCCGACGTCAGAGTTTTACTAGCTTAATCCACCATACCATTATTGTTTTTTTTATCGAGGAAAAGGGATAATAGGACATACATACTTTTAAAACTTCCTGATTGGTATATTAACGCTTGTGTATTTTATAAAATTATCGTGAAATGCAGTTTCTATGGCGAACCATTATAAACTGAAATTCACACTCTAAGACACAGCAATAATAGTTTTAAGGGGTTCTAAATGGGCGACATTTGTCACAATGCCTGCCTTTCTGTATTGGAAGATAATCAATTATGTTTTGCCACCCTTGTCCCATGCTTTTTCCTTCTACAGTATCTTCGGTGACACAAAAGTCAGCAATGCATGTGTAGATTTTGTCAATCAGCAAAAACTAGGTAACTGGCATCTTAATTCCGAAAGAGTGATATACTAGTAAATACCTTAATTTTTTAGACCTCTTTCATTGACTGCCATCAGAATCATTAATACTTTTTAATATAATATTTCATGAAATTAGAAATAATTAAATTCAGAGTTGCGAGAGTATTTAATTTTTAATAATAATATTCCCGAATAATTATCCCCTGACGTATATCATCTACAATTGTTTAACGCTTCATTCAAAATATAAGTGATAAATTTTCACATATAAATGTAAGTATAATGGGACATATTCAGATAAAAAATTCAATACATTTTACATTCACTATTACCAAGGGCATTAACCTTGAAATTCAAGAGTTTTCTTGGGCTTGTTGATGAACGTTAATGCACACTCCAAATTCAGCGTATACAGGCGTATTCAGCGTACATTCACCTGTAGATGGCTCATTATATCTTACCCCGGTGCGCCGGTAATTTTTAATGCTATTTTGTTTGATGGACTTCCTAATATTCAACTTTGCCACCTACGAGTACTTCTCTTAAAATATCTTTCGCACTGGGTAAGTATTTCTTCTGGACCCATTCTTGGTCAATATTGTCAATATGCTAATTGCATTTAATTATTAATGAGAATAGGAAGATATCAATCACTTAAATATTTATCTCGGGCAAGTTTCTGCGGTTCGGGGACTTCGAGTATTTTTATCATAAAAGCTTCCTCCTCAAACCCTAAACATTAATACTTAGTCAACGTAATCTTTAAGCCTTCCTAATGACGTGACAATATAAATGAAATACAGTGCTGGTTATGACTATTGCTGTATGAAGTACGTTTCCCCCCGTATGTAAACAGACTAAAATGTGATGTTTCAAACAGTAGATTAAAGAGTTCTGCAATGATTTCTATTCTGTGTGAGCTATTTTAATCCTATTGGAGAGAATCTTGAAATAAATGATATAGTATAGCTGATTTCTATTTTTCAGGCTACCTACTTTTTTACACATTAACATGAGAAATGTACAGGATAACCATAGTAGCGTAAAGGAAATAAAGCAGCTGAATTGGAAAAAAATCACTTAATCCTCATCCAAACCAGTTATTGATTTTTGATTCCAATACTCGTCGCCACTGCTCGAAAATAGCGCTATACGAGCCATTTCCTTTATTTTCGTTCAACATTTTTTTTGTCATTTTGTTTTCCCTCGAAGAGACCGTCCGCTCTGCCAGATAAATATAAACCAAGATTCGAGGGATGAATCGGCAGAATCCCAGACCCCTCCCCTTCTAGGTATATTCCCATGGGACTCTCGCCTGTGATTCATGTCCGTTCGGCATAATCCACCTGAATTACAGACCCGTGCCCGCCGTCCACGTGAAAGCAATCGGAAAAGGTTTCCCCAACCCCCTACCCCTTCTCTCTCTCTCCGTATATCTGACGAAATGAACGCTTGATTTACATCCGCGTGGCCGTTGAAGCGATGTGAATACACTTTCCGTGCGATTACCCCGCAAGTCACTTAGAGGTGAAACGCTGTTGCCGAGAAATCACTTTACACGCATGAGAAACCGGAGGACATGAAAACGTCTGCTCGATAGAAAGATTCCTCCTTCCTAGACTCTTCTGGGCCAGTGAGAGAGCGATTTAAAAAAAATTAGTTCCTACAAGTCAGGTTTCACTTTGCACGGTTTAATGCATATTCAGACAAATAAAATGTAAATACTAATTGAAATATTTACTTTAAAAACTTTTATCGATCCGCAGTCAGGATCTAGTGAGAGGAATTCGGATGCACCTACGACATCGCATTTACCCTCTCAAATATTGTCGATATTACATAAATGACATAGCGTATATTAAAATGTAGAAGTTATAGGCAATATTGGGATATATAAGGTGCAGTTGATAAAGACGAAACGATCGATATATGACGTAGATTTTATTGCTGCTCGTAGTCGTATATCGATATAACGATGCATCGCTGCTACCTCGATATTAATAATCCGTGTATATCCGCCGTAAACAGGAGAAATTGAGCGCCGATTCCAATGCTCTACCACTAGTATCATAAATACACTTGGCTGCAACCTCTGTCAGTTGATCAGTGGGCAAAAATTATGGTGTCAACGGAAGCTGATTAACTTGGATAATCCGTAAAATTTGAGGTTTCTTGTCGAGACATTTTCATTCGAGTTAAGGATTGGGTGCGTCTTGGAAAAAATGACACTTAATAGTGGGAGTATTTTGAGGTTAAAAGTTAATATTAAATTTATTTGATAAACCCCCAGTCTCTCGCCAGCATTGGCTCAAATAGCGCGTGAACATATATCTACAACTACATAATACTCAGAAAGCCGCCGCAGGGGCTTGGGGCGGAGGGGCTTCGGTCACAACCCATAAAATAGGGTAAAACAAAAGTTAAACCAAAAAAACCATGCAAATCTACGCCGAAAGAGGCGCATATATTCATGCAAAAACTTTTTTAACCTACACTTCTGCAAATATATAGACTATTAACTCATGTACACATGAACCTTAGAGTGTAGCAAAAATTTATCCAATAACGTGGCTAATTAGAATTGAAAAGTAAGAAGGGAAAATTCTACTACCATATGGACATGCAACTCATGATCTCAACCTCAAAACACATAGGTAGAAAACGTGGCAAACCGTAGCAGGCAGGCAGTGGAGGCGTCCCCCTAACCGAGAGAGACGAGGGATGGAAGGAAAACAAACAAAACAGGGCAAGCAATACAATAACGAGCAGTACATTCTTAAATGGCAATCCCATGCGGTCATGTGGGAAGGTTTTAGGAAACAAAATACACAATATTAGTAAAAGTACATGCATTTGAGTAAAACCAATGATATAGAATTGCGCTGATAAATTATCCGCCAACGTCGGATTCGGTTCATACCACGGGGCTGCTGATTTCATTTAAATTACTTCTGTATTGTTTTAATTTTCAAAAGGTAGGTACATGAAATCCACTCTCATATGCCGTAACTTTAATAAACTTGAAATCAATACTGCGAATCCCTCTATTCTTCAACTATAGTCTCTTGAAATGGATGATTGAGTTTTTATTTTATTTGTGATGCACTAACTTTTAAATGCATAAGCAAGGACTTCAGTCTTCAACCCCATGGATGTTTTGGGTGAGTGAGGAAATAACTCACCTCATACAGAACCCAAACGCAACTGAAATTCATAAATTGAGGTTACATACGAAGGATCCATTTAATATCCTAATGATTCTTGCGCTATCTGAAAAGATCCTGAAACATAGTTTGGGTTTCTGTTACGAATGTCTACAGGCAACGCCGAGATGTAAATCCAGGATCGTCCGTCCAAAGACACTTCATCCACCGGGCTATCACTTCCTCAATGATTGTATTTTAGTATATATTTCATGATTAAATATGTTTTCCAATTTTAAAGAGTTTCAATCTTCAGTTCAACTTCACACAAAATTTTCTTCTGTCACCTCACTGGCCCATATGCACTGACAATCTTCAAATTATATTCTGATTGCTTTGAATCTTGTGCTCTATTTCCGGTGATTTTCACGTCTTATATCCGTGAAAAATTATGCATTGCAAAAATATTTCACTGACTTGGGTCGTTTAATGAAACGAGTATCCCCTTAACTCTATCTTACGACGAAAGCATCCAAAAAGTATGCAAATATGCCGTAATTCTGTAAAATTTTGTCTTTGTGCTTTCGAAGAACTGATGCTACGAAGATTGTAAGTTTCTGAATAATTTCATTGGGTAAAACTTTTGAAAGGCAGTGTTTCTAATTTTCAAGAATTTATTCCACGAAAATTGTGATCATGTAGCACACACTTTTGTCTCTCATTTTTAATACATTTGACGAGTGAATTTCCTTCACTTTTGAGGTGATTCCTGCGAGATTTCCCGCGGAGAGGGAAAAGGGTTTACTCTCAAAAAAGGGATAGTATGATGCGGCACGCTGCGAGGCATTGAGACGTCCCTTGCCGGTAGTGGAGTCCCTCACCACCGGGACATTCCGTGTATCCTTCCCCACCCGGAGACGCGCTAATTGCCGGGGTAATTTAGACCCTGAAAACCCACACTAGACATTCCGGGCGTCCCCGCAATGCTCCAGAACATGCCACGCGATGGAGAGAGAAAGAGAGAGGGGAAGATATGCTTATGGATGATGGAGCAAAGGAAGGATTCCGGCGGGAGGTGGGATGGATAGGTAGTTGGAGGTCTCTGGCCGTGGGCCCGCTCTCACGCGCTGTTCCCACACACGCCCACCCCTTGGTGCGCTCCCCTCAAACGCACTTGACTACATACCTGCGTGCCCAACCTTCCACCACATGAATCCCCTTCCCTTCCTCGGTTCTTACAAGTACTTGGGGAGGGGAAGGGGAAGAGATGGGACGTTTTGTGGTTCTGGCACGCTTTCCGCCTTTTATGCCCCCGCAACAATGCCGCCGGGTGGCCCTCTTCACCCCCCTCCCCCCCGGAGGTGTGTGTTGAGGCGGGGGGGGACCCCGCAGTAGTGGTTTTGTGTTGGTTTCGTGGGATATTTCGTGCGTCGTGTGTGGCTGCGTGTGAGAATGGATAAATGTGTGTTTTGGATGGTGCGTGTGGGGGTTTTGAGCGTGCTCGGCGCTGCCAGGGTGCGGGAAGGGGGCGTGGGATGCTGAATCCTGGCGTGTGAGGGGGTGTTGTGAGGTGAGGTGTGCGGGGATGGGGGTGGTGGTTGGAATTGCGGTGTGGAATGGAGGGGGGCGGGTTAGTGGGGTCGCGGGGCACGCTAGAGTGCGCAGGTGTCGCGTTAAGCTGAATGCACCGCGGCAAAAGCCACTGAAAGCACATCTGTGGGCCATGGCGCGTAGCTGTGAATGGTAATTTTCTCGAGCACTAGGTTGTGATTCAAAATTTAGGTTTCATCCAGCTCACACCTCCGGGTGGGTATTTACGTGTGCCTCTTGCCTGCCGTTTTCGTCGAAGGTATTCAGCCGAGATCCACCCAATAACATGCAGGGAGATATTTTATCATAAATATTTGGAAGAGATTTGCTTCGATTTTTTTGTTAACCCTTCAGCAATGTAAATTGATTCTCCATCTAGCTGTGAAAAAAAAACCAGACTAAGCACACTCATTTGATATTTCATTAATCAAGATGTTTAAATTTTGCGCTTTCTCTTTCAAAAAATATTTTTAATGATTTTAGGTGCTGGAAAAGTTAGTAAGCTCCGTCGTTGAATTGTAACTCCGTAAGAAAACAAGTTATTGGGGAATATTTTTGAACCCATGGCTATTAACTTCTCTACAATTGACTGAATTATGTAAATTTTTACATACCTCCGGCTGTGTTCTTTGATATTTTTGCGTGTATAACGTGTAATTAAACGTCAAAATTAGCAGAACAATTGCAGATATTGACGAGGATATGATGAGTAAATGTCCATTGAGTAAAATAACTATATTTGTTGACTTATAAATAAGCATCCCAAAATTGTTCATTATATGATTAGTAATGGCCATTGCATTTCTCCACTTTTGCTCAGTCTTTCCTTAGTGCCATTTTCCAATGTTTCATAATAATCTCTCTGTAACGTTCAAAATTGAGTATATAACAATCAAAATGTAAATTATCATCATCTCACCTTTTCTCTAACATAGACAATGCTTAAAGAATCACACGATATTTTGCAGACTTTCTTAAATAATGTCCGCAAACATAAAGCTTTCTTCCTCTTGGGTCAAAATAACCAAATCAGACGACATTTTAGGTTTTGGCTGTAAACTTTCTGAAGTTTCAAATACTGCGAGTAGATGCTACTTTCCGTTTATTGCTTTAGGAGATAGGAGAAGCTGGGAAGATGATCAGTTTAACCTAATTACATCAACATTAAAAGAAGTCAATGTTCATTCATTATCATTATGGCATTATGGATGAGAAAATGAGACATAAACGCTGCTTTCTAGCGAAAATGGTTACGATAAAACAAACTCACATAAAACAAATTGATTATTGCATTTGAAAATATATCATAGTCATCTCCATTAAAACCCTAAGTACAGTAAGTTTTTTTACTGCTCACATCACTATTGCACGTGCATCTGAAGAATAGGTAATATTATCAGCAAGTTATCGCATAAATATAGTTTTTCTAATTTTTCATTAATTATTGTACCGATAAAACAGTTTATATGCATTATAATGAATGCCGAGGAGCCTCCAGCTAAGTGTATGAAATATATAACTACTCTCATGATTTCACCGGCCATTACAGAAACTATATTTTTGATCGTTCCATAAACGTATTTGCACAAACTCTTTATCAATACAGTGAGGGCAATAATCCAGCAAGAAGCGAAAATCGACGTTTAATGAGGAAGCCATGGGTTTGCGCCCAGCATTTGCGTGGAATTTTGATATTTTTCCTTGAATTGTGGTTCTAGTGTGAAATGCTCGCTCGTCCGTCAGAGCATATAACCTAATTACTTTTATTCGCGTAAATATTCACCCGTTGGACTGTATTTCCATAGAGCCAACAACAGTGTTTCCAAAGCAAGCGACTTCTCCATCAAACAAACAGCGTAACGAAACAAGAGTTGGATGTTTCGATTCACCACCAGGGAACTTCATCTGTAAAAGTGATGGTTACCACGTGAGCAATCTACTGTTGAAATTATGGAATTATAAATGTGGTGATCAAACAACCTTTTTCTTGTTGAAAAAAATTATATAAATGACCAGCATCTTCATACTAGTCATTTACAGACATACTTTTATATTGCAACTTTATGGTTATTGCATAAGCTGCACATTTTAAGAATAGTTCGCTAGAACTATGAAAATTCCTTTCTGCAGTATTACCAAGCTAGAAATAGTGTCTCCTTTCTTCAAAGAATGAATAATTCAATATTAGTCATAACCCCCGAGACATACCTTTAGGCGGAGGAGAAATTCCTCTGCTTCACCGTGTGAAGTTAGTTTTAATAAATATCATGAATTCCAGGAATTAATGCATTGTGAATGTGGCATAAATATTAAAGAATTAACGAACAAAAAATGCACTAAATGTGTGCATTCAACTGTTGAATATAGCTAAAATGTATATAACCCGCTGGAAAAAATCCCAAGATAAGAAGGATTGTAGGCCAATATTCATTCGTTATTTGAAAACGTAACGCCAAGAGCAAAACATATATTGCAACGGAAAAGGGCGACTCGAGGGTTGCAAACCGTTGAAATCTGTGTTTCGATTTGAAAGTTTCTAACACCACTCCCCATTCACACGAAGTTTTACTAACCCGTGATTAATAAACTGCATTCAACGAGACGTGCTACATCCATTACTTTGATGTGTGTAAATTTTTGCCACGTCTAAGCATAGCGCCTGAAGCTGCCCTTATAAACGTTTTTTCTCCCCGCTGCCATGGAATTTTCGCATGACTCAATCGACCTGATAGAAGACCGGCAGTCTCTCTCTTCGTAGCGCCAAAGATAATATATACCTAATGCCGCAAACGAAAGGGGTACAATGAAAATCAAAAGGCATACCGAACGCAAGAGTTGAGGAAGTTAAGAAAAGGGAATGGATGAGATAGAAGAGGTGGGGAGAAATAAGATGGGAGCCGAGAAAGACGAAACGGAGTTTCTTTAGGGGGAGGATTCCGGGCGCGTGGTCGAAAGGGATTGAGGAGAGATGTAGGGGTAGGCCTCGGTATGGGTTGCTATTTTTAAAGGGAGTGTTGGCTGCCAAGGACCACCTCAAACCTTCCCTCAGCTCCACCCTCCCCTCAAGCCGTCTCCCCCTCCTCCACCCGGCGAGTCCCTGCTTCGGGAGACCGCCTCCGCTGCCGCAAGCGCTCGTTTGATGGCCCGGGCTTGCTCACTGGGTGCCGACTCTCCAAGGCGCCCGCCGCATCTATCCTACCTCCGGCTGCGGGGACGGCGATCGTTCCAGGGCTCAAAATAATTTGTGCCCCGCTAAACTCCGTCTAAAAGGGACCGCTAAGATAGGGCGATGTTGAGGGGAAGGTGGTAAGGGAGGTAAATTCAAGTCCAAAGGGTTTCTAATATGGGGAATTTCCAAAAGGCATAATGCGCATAGCCCGTCGTACGGATTCATTCACTTGGTTTCTAAATTTGGGACGTTGCTTTTCAAACCGATAACAACCAGACATTACTAAGCGGTTCTGCAATAACACTCTTCCACTGCATAGCTATTTATGATCTACCTATGGTTTTTTATGTCTAGTGATAACATCAATCTTCTGTTTTTTCCGATTAATTAGATAAAATGGCAATGTGTACGCCTGTTAAAATACTATCTAAGCTAATGCCAAGCCAAAATTATGTAGGTTACAAATACATTAATAAGTAATATAATAGGCCTGAAAGTCATACATTTCGTCACAGAGAATCGACTTTTGAAATTTGTTATTTTGAAAAATTACAACTCATTTCAACGAATACAAGATAGCCGTACGTTTAAAGTTTTTTTTCAAAACTGACAGTCAATTTTTGACGATAAAATAATGTAAAGAAACTTTTCGTGTGCTAGACCTAAAATTAGCTCTTAATTTCCTGGATTTGATGAAGGATTTGAATAAAAAGGAATAAATAAATTAATGCATGCGCAATTTTTTAAAACTTAATTTATTTATTGACGAAAGTAGAATATAGTTTTATGCATTAAAAGCTTCATAAATTTCCTTACGATCAACCAAATCTGTCATTCAAAAGCTACTCTTTAAAAGACAACAGTTTCCTGTTGACAAAAACTTTGTACAAAATATTTGTATAACATAAAACTTTAAATCTCAATTATCATATTTATGAATCCGGCGTGTAGCTTTTACTATTAAACACAATTCATGTGCATTAATGAAAGTTAAATTTAGATTCCATAGAGATTATAAGACAATAAAATATCCTGAATTTGCACCGATTGAAACAGCTGCATTCATTGCACTTTCTTCTACTAGCCACTTTGCTTCTTTGGTCGTTTGAACCTTGAGTAGAGAGGCACGGTCATTATAAATTCTTTTGGCGATGTGCCATAATCTTCCCGAACAAAATAGAAGTTTCCAATACCGCAGAACACAATACAAGGAAGCGCCGTAGCAATAAGCTGAAGGGTGTGCAATATTTCCCATTTCAAATTAGTGCAGAATTTATTACTTTCCAAAGGGGAAAAGGGACATAAACATTATTAGTCTCATTCGCAAACACCAAATCCTGTGAGATAAAATTTGATCGGACAAATACAATTAAACACACCGAACACTAAAAGCAAGGTTCGGAGGTTTGAAATCACTGTAACCATTTGGATCTATGGTAAATAATTGGCTTAATTGATTTTGCCAGTGTGTGGTTGCATCGCATTGTCCTCCGTGATTGAGTTTTCTTGAGAGTGCTTGCCGTGATCCTTTGTTTACTAATCTCCCAAATTGACTCAAGGCGGTAATAACAGTCCCCATTTCAGATATAGCTGGTTTTAATTGCGGAATGCAAACGCCCGGAACATTTGTTGAAGAAGCAACAGGATATTTGCCATTAAATTCGAATCGATATGAACTTCCAATGAAGTCTTGCTGCGAACGTAGTTAAGCATTTTCGAGGGAAAAAACATTTTGCTTCAAATTGCGTGATAGTGCAATTTTGACTGGACGAAATTGTTTACATGATCTAGAAATTATGAGAATTCGTAGAGCATTTCCTGCCAGTAAATGAATAATTCTTAATTTAAGCGGCAGATAAAATGTACGATGCAGCATTCGATGGCGTTAAACCTAAATGTGATTAAAGCGTTCTCCAACGACAATTAAAGTATACTTGTATAATTACATACCGTAATAATTATGCTCATATTATTATGGATAGGACTTTTTTTTAAACAAAACATTAAAATCATAATAAGATGAATTCCTTTCGTTATTAATTGCCCATCTAGATTTGAATAAGATTTTTTAAATTGTACACTCGATTGACATTCTCCGAAATGAACAAATGTGCAAGCGTACAGTACAAATACTCGATATTTTAGTGGAATAAAGAAAATAGTAAGGTAATAGCTACGCAGAAACGTTTTTAAAATGTAATTTCAGTGTCTTATTTTAAAGGGTACGCTTTCTTTATCCTTTAGCTCCACCTGCAGAAGCCTTGAGGTACATCACTATTTATATAGGATTCCAGTTAATTCCGAGCCGTCTAGGCAAGAACGTAGTAATTAATTCTTGAAAAATCAATAGCTCAATAAGGAATGGTGTCCTGAAGGGCGCCGCAAACTTGTTATTCACCTGATCGAAATGACCCCGCCCAAGCAGAATATTAAATATCTCTTATTGGCACGATGGAGAGCAGGAAATGGCCTTCTATATCCTCACGGCTACAAAAGTCATCTATTTCCAAAAAAGGGCAGAATCGATTTTATTTCGTCCTTACGTGTTGGGTGGGTCATTCGACTTTCCCTCGGGCCTAACGAGAAACGTATGCCATTTAGTTTGCTCTCCGTGGCATTATTGCTGAGAATTCAGAACCATTGATTGGGTCTGCCGACTCCCTTTTCCCAATCCCATTCTGACGTCAGATTTTTTTTAGTTAATAATGCCTAAGCGAGAATTAGGGGGAGCGGAGAAAGAGGAAAGTGAACGGGCACGATGGAAGCCTTT
Organism: Hetaerina americana; assembly: GCF_022747635.1. Classification (NCBI taxonomy): domain Eukaryota; kingdom Metazoa; phylum Arthropoda; class Insecta; order Odonata; family Calopterygidae; genus Hetaerina; species Hetaerina americana. The sequence goes on from NW_027286070.1 coordinate 57,565,846, forward strand.
TTTTATCAGGAAAAAAACCAAAAAATATTTCGGGAATGAAAGAAAAAATAACGCCTGGAAAAAATTGAGAAGATAGCATTAACTCCCACAATATCCCACTTAATCCTCACGGATGATTAATATTTAAAAGTGAAAGCAATAGAAATAAATTATGGAGAGGATCTCGTCGCGCCCATGTAAAACTGTTGCTATATATCCATATTTCATTCACAAAAAACCTCACGACTGGAATAACGACGCAAGCACTGATATTCAATTAATACCAGGCAGACCAATGCATTAATTACCTGCTTTGAAAAAACAGGCAATATATTATTTATATAATATAGTCTCTTCCTATCGGTTATGGTGGGCTTTTGATTGATCAAGGGTCTGATCAGTGCCATCCTTATAAATCTCACTTGATACGAAACTAAGTATACTTATTTTTTATATCAAAAACTCATTTTATCTGAACTTACGTTTTATTTCCATTAATTCTGTGCAAAATGAGTTTCTTCTATGCTTAACCAACAGCAATTCCTACCTCTGTTATAATATTATGCTTTTATTTGCCGTTTTTTATCTCTTTCATTCATTTTTCTTGATTTCTTAGAATTTCTTCCTACAGTTTCTCTTGCACTCCAACATTCCTAGCGCCATGTTTTCGCCACTTTTCGCCACACCAACTTCTCTAAACCTCCTATCTATCTCCTTTTCTTAACAATCAACTTTTTTAAATATAAAAAACAGGATATAAGGAGAAACATATTGTTACTTTGAGCTGGCAGAAAATTCGCGCCTAAGATTTAATTTGTTCCCTCCACGGGTAGCTCGAAATGAAATATGGCCAAATAATGTATAAAAAAAACAAATCATTTTTATGTTGGAATATATTTTTAACTTCTCTAAAAACTGATTGAACAAATCCCGTCGTCCCTTTTTAACCTATAATCCAATTGGTGCAGGTAAAACTGCGTAGAGCGATGAAAACCAATCGCGGGGGCATGGAGATCAAACATAAAATGAACCGGAGACGAAAAAATGGCGTGGAAAATTCCTCTGCGCTCTAACAGGAGTAAAGTTAGAGCAAAAAACCGTATGGGTGAAAAGGAACACAGAAACTGTGGTGGGCATAAAAAGATAACAAGGCTTGGCCCGAGGGCCTACCTCAGTGATTGAGTGCCCACGGAGAAACAAATCAATCGCGGAAACAAAATCGCACTGGCCAGTTCTGGTGGTAAACGGTTGTTGAGAGAATGGAAATCAATCTACCAACTGAAGCTAGTCGCATATTTCATTATCAAATACCAATCATTCGCTTTCGGCAAACGGGCGTTAAATAAAATATCCTTAAAGATAAGTATATCAACAATTGGACTGTGCCATTAGTAATTAGAGGGTTTATTAAATTCTAGATATCCATTGGAACTAATATTTTAATGAAATATGTTGCAATGAATACGTTACGCTATAATATCTAAGTAAGTATAAAATTATTTCGATATATTCTATTTGCATAATAAAAAAGAGGCATAGTATGCCTCAAGGTAGCATGAAGGGTATCATTACGAGTAGGAAAAGGGCCGCGGCTACTGAAGACATTTAAGGAAAGCCGAGGTATTAATTAAGGGAGACCTGGATTTCGCCTTAATTAATTTGCTCTGAACATCTGTGCACCAATTTTTACTTGCCGTTCGAGATGGTAAAATACCACACGAGTTATTTAACATGACAGCCAAAGAGTAAGCAATAACACCGAAACTGGAATATTCTGGAATCAAAAACGTGTCAAGAAGTCGAAGTAGCCGTCACACCGAACGAATGGAAGAGGCAAAATATAGCAGCAAATTTTACATGCTTATGGACTCTTAGATTACTCATTCTATCGGGGAAAATGATTTAGATGAACACATTTAATTGGAATGCCTTCACAATCGTACCTGAATGAACGTTAGCAAACACCTCTCAATCATCCGTTTTCCTTCTACGGCATAGCTGATGGTAATAATTGGCTTGATGGTAGTGAGAGCGGTAAATGGAGGTGTCACCAGAAAATTGTTAAAAGCCGGGTCAATTAAGAAATAGGTGCTCCTGAAAGAGTAGAGATTAGAGGGGGAGAGACGGAAAGGCAATCACCTCATCCTTTTCCTAACCTTCTAATCCTGGGGAGTGCAGCTAGGTAAAGATTCAAGTATGGATAAGCCCAATGCACTCGCAAATTGTTCCGAGTTTCCCACTCTCCCTCAGTTTTGCAACCTCAGGATTCCATATGGAATAAGGCTTAAATCATTTTTAAACTCAGTAGCCGGATAACATTTATTCTTCTTGTTTCAATAAATATACCTTTAATTTACAGCATGTGAGATTTTGAACCAGTTATGATACAATATCACCCCAGGAAAGTCACGGAGGACAAAACTGAGGAAATAAAACGGCATCCAATTTTCCAGCCCGCATTATTTTCATTTAATGTTGTTATTGAACTATGATACTTTCTATATTTTCTTATGCACTGAAAACCCATCTTTTGTTTAATATCTCTTTTCACTTCTCCTTCCCACACCATTCTTTGTAAGAAAAATACTGTTGAATAGTCACCTACTACGCCTTTCCCACTCTCTCCTTTCTGTCTTCTTGACTCTCATTTGCACGGATTTATTTCATTGCGTTGAAATAAGACCAATGAGCGTCGTTACACGCTCAATACTTTACATACTTTTAGTGTTCTTATGCAATTTATTTTTTTACTATGGATCTGTTGTTTCATTTATGAGGTCTTTTTTACTAACTGTTGAGAGAAATCATGAAAAAATGACGTTAATATTCCTGAAGTCGAGCTGAACTACCGGAATTGTTAGCCACTAATATGATCAGGGATGAGGGTTTTCATCAATCGAAGTTTTCCTGAGGCGGCAAATTTGTCGAAGATTGTGTTAAGCTTAAATATTTTATCGAATTTTTGGCCTCAAATTTTTCTAAAATTGAGTGAGCGAAAAAAAAATTGCCATGCTTCAATTTTTCATCCATGTTTCAAAATCATTTCACATTTAATTTATGACACAGCAGTATTGACTAGAAAGTCGTTGTTGGGTCCTGAACCTTGACTTCATTACTGTAACTTCTGAAAAATGAGTTGAATTCACTTTTTGGAAACGGTATGTCAGCCAATGAACTGAGCAAAGGAAGAATAATTTTGGAAAACAACTAGCTTATTAGTTGACCGAAGTAACGAAAGAACTCGTAAACATTTCCATTTTAAACTTAACAGGGATTAATTAAATGAGTTTAAATTATACATTTCTTTGAAGAAATGTGTCGAAGAAAAATATTGAACTGATCAAATAATAAAATTGGACGAATTCATTTATTTAAGTGTATATAATATTGGCATGAAATGCACGACATTACCTGAGGTGTAAAGGCATTTTATTTTTTCTTCTAAAATAAGATTTCATATTTTGTCATAAACTTAAGTATTCAATGCATTGGATTCATCAAATTCAATATTCACCGCAGAAATCGATAATACTACCTTGATCAAAAAGTTCCCGGAATAACCACCGTGTGGCGCTCCCATCGTTCCGATTTGAGTTCTGTTTTTTTTGTTAAATTGGTACATCTGTTGTTGATATTCCCTTTAAATCTTAGTGTCATAACTTGACATTTGCAAAAGTTACGTAGCCAAGAGTACATCTATCTCTGTGTGTGTTGGCGATTTTTTACAATTTCAGAAATGGATTTAAATTTGCAACAACGAACTTGTATTAAATTTTGCGTAAAAAACGGATTTAGTGGCGCACGGACGTTGGAAATGTTGGAAAAGTGTTTCGGCAACGATTCTCTAAAAAAAACGGTCGTTTACCAGTGGCACGAGCGGTTCAGAAGTGGTCGTGAGTCAGATGAACGCAGTGGCAGACCATCGACATCGAAGGTCGGTGAAAAAATTGATAAAGTAAAAGAAATGTTGGTCAATAACCGCAAATTAACCATCAGAGAAATAGCGGAGGACTTGAACATTGCCTATGGATCCGCCCAAGACATTGTGGTTAATGATTTGGGTTTCCGTCGTGTAGCAGCAAAGTTGGTGCCAAAAGACCTCGATTTCATGCAAAAAAGAGACCGTGTTGACGTCGCAAAAGACATGATTTGCGAGGCTGAATCCGATCCCACATTCATCAAAAGGATCATTACTGGAGACGAGACGTGGGTTTATGAGTACGACACGCAATCCAGACATCAGGCAAGTGAATGGCGTTCACCAAATGAGCCGAGACCAAAAAAACCACGTCGTTTTCAGTCAAAAAAGAAGGCAATGCTGACGGTTTTCATGGATTACAACGGTGTAGTGCATCATGAATTTTTGCCAGAAGGCCAGACAGTAAACAAAGAGTATTATTTGGGCGTTATGAGACGTTTGCGTGAAGCAATTCGCCGAAAGAGACCAGAAATGTGGGCATAAAAAATGTTTCGAGGATTGGATCAAGCGCTGGCATAAGTGTGTTGCAGTCGATGGGGATTACTTTGAAGGGGACAATATAGATTTAGATGAATAAACTTGTATTTTTAATTTTCTGAATAAATTCCGGGAAATTTTTGATCAAGGTAGTATGTATCACAAAATGGCATATATCAATATTCAAGACGGATTTTCAGTTAAAACTAGATTTAATTTTAACGCTCTTGGGAAAGTTATTAATTAATAATTATTATTTTTTTAACAATGTTTCATGAGCACAGTACAGTAAAATAAATATGAGATTTTTTCTGACTGATTATGATATTTCAGCACATACTATATTTAATACATTTTTTTCATATTCTTTTAGTTATTATTTATCATTGATACATACTCTTTCGACTTTAAAATGAGTAAAACTGCCCAAACTGACATTTATCCTGAGAAATCTAACCTCGAGCTTCAATTATTATCCGTGATATTCTTGTAAGCGCAATAAAAAGACGTGGAAGAAGAGGCTATTTCATATTTAACAGTCTAGTCTCATGCGTAGCCCATCAACGCCAACTCCCGTTTCTTGTCGGAGTAAAACAAAAATAGCCATCCTCCGGAGTTTCAACTCGCCGTAAGCAATCACAGAATAGTTCAAAAGGGCAGTGATACTGGTAACCCCGGCGCCGATCACGATTACAAATATGCTTTCCTCGAAGGTTACCTTCCAGCTCGATTCCTGCATAAACTCTCCCCCCCATCCTCCACCCACGCCACGTCCCCAACCCCCACCATTCGCTCGGCGTAAGCTTTTTTCCTTCACCAGTATCGGACGGCGAAGTCGTTCACCGGTAGAAAATGAATGCACCACCGAGATGGCGAGTACATCGATCTCGAGGTTTCTTGAATTCTGTTCTGAGAGCCCCGAGCGTCAGGGATGTTCTACGATGGTCAAGGGAACCTCTTCAACGGCCAGAATATTACGATAGGAAAGGAGGGAAGGGCGAGACATTTTTTTTCAAGTTATTCAAAATAGACGCCTTAGCGTTCCAATTCCAGCGTCGGGTCCGGAGAGGAGCGAGCTCTTCGGGAGAGGAACTTTTATGGTGGAAGGGGCAGGGTCATAGGGTAATAGAGAGAATAGATGGGGTAAGGCAAGGGCATGGTAGAGGATAGACTAGATGCTGTGGAAGTGAATGTAGTGGGGTTGAAAGAAGGCACGGGTCCCGAACGGATCGACAAAAAACTTCCCCGAAAGGTTTCTGGGAAAAGTTCCCCGCGGAGGTAAAAATGACCCGGGATGCGCTCGCGAACAGTCGGGAAGAGCAGAGTGGGGGGGGGGGGAGATGAAGCGTGGTCCTGGGGCGGGGATGCTGTTTATGCCCAGCGAAAAATGTTTTTTAATCGGGTCAAATATCCAACGGAATTGGATTTCCAGGGAATTGAAAATTTTCACCATTACAGGATGATAAAAAAAGTACTTTCGAACTTAGATCATAACGTGTTCCGATTTCGGCCCGACTGAATATCTTCACTTCTTGTTCGCTTTGAACTTTATGAAACTCGGTTGACGAAATTAAAGGCATAGATATATCTGTGAGTACGCGTCTACGACTATGCAAAAGAACTTCTAGTAATTTAGGTTAGTGTTTCTACCATTGCCGACTATATTGGGGTTCGTGGGTTCAAATTCAGATTCCTGAGTAAATGTTCTCCCATCCTGCACGGAACTTTCCTGGGTTTATGGTAAAAAAAGATCCGTCATCGGGACATTCCCAAAAGTAAATTACTAAAAATTCAAACAATCATGCGCTAAAGCTTCAAAATTTCTCATTTTTGTCTGCACTATAGGCGGTTAATACGTTCTTGATTTTTTTATATCACTGTGAATAATGGTTCGTTGTTTGACTCCTTTGGTATTCCATAGCTTGCCTAAATTCGATTAAACTTATTATTTCTTTCAACATGAGCATCTCTCAAAATAGCCATAGGAAGCGTAGCTATAGACAATACTAACTTAATAAATCTAATACTTCTTGTGCCCATCCGGTCAAAACAAACTAATTAATGGCAAATAAAAATTAGCTAATAGAAAACCCATTCACAATTTCAGTTTAATTGCTAAGCCTGATAAATAAAAATTAAGAGGATTCTCCTATTAACGATTCCAAAGAACTTAGCTTATTCCTTACACAATAATTGATTTATACAATCACGGTACAGAAATGGAGAGAGATGGGTGTTCTATGGTAAAATTTCAATTGACAGACCCTGATCCTCTGTGAGGCATAACTTGTGAAATATTTTATGAGTAATTTTATTCGAGATTTTATTTTATAAAGCTTTTGGTTAAGACTTGATACACCATGGCCAGATATATACTGACACAAATAATGTCGTCTGGAGTGCTTCTCAATTAGGAAGTCATTTGTGCTCCACAATTAAGCAGGTGAGCATTACTGTGTAGTGCCTACAGTCTTCCATACATATGAACGGGGAATGATTATTATTAGAAAACAAATTTACACTTTTCCACAAGTTCACTACACTATACTACATCTCGCCTGAATCTGTCGAATGTATTTCATTAATAGAAGGTTTACCGGCTAAATTAACTTCTTGAGGTTCTGATGCCGTGAATACATAGTGTATTTTAGCAGAGAAATATTTAATTTGAAATGTGAATGAATAGAGAGAGCGTGACGCACCTCAGTCATTCGAAATTAATACTAGGAAACTGTGAGTGCTACTGGACTGATATAAAACCTGGAATGGAAGCCCATTGGGGAAGTCAGAACCGTAATTAACGCAATACGAAACCTAGTCCGATGAAAAATTACAGAGCGTATTGGCCACACGAATATAATATTGACACTGATGGCATGACATATCTCTTTCTTAAATTGATTTCCGAAGCTTCAATGAGTAGTGAAGATGAGAGGAGAGCCTATGAATTAAGACTCTCTTTTCCAGTACAATATTTGCGATTATTGAAGAAATTTTGTTTTTGTATATTTTATTTGTACATTGTATTTGTATATTGTATTTTGTATTATTGTAGAATTTTGTATGAATTGTATTTTATTATATTTTTCACTGTAAATTGGCGCTACTGCTGTATGTGAATAATGTTTTAAAATAAATAAAACGTCAGGAGCAACTCTTTAAACAGCTCGAAAAGAAATAATTGCCATCCGATGGTGTTGTTCATTTACAAATCAATAATATCCTCATTATAGCTGTGATCTACATTCCTTGACATACGCCCCTTGTCGGTTTCGAAGAAATATATTTGCGAGCCCAAATATTTTGATTAAAGACAGCACTTTCATAAAGTGCGTTTATGCCAAATGAATTTAGCCATCGATTTACCTCAAAATAGCTCCCTCGAACGTTCCCTACGCGATGAAATAACTAGAAAATATGATATATAGTATGCTTAGAGCTAATTCGACTACCTCGTTCACATCATACTTTTATCGCCATTGCATGACTCGGTAGATATATCAAATATGAAACATATTAAATCATGCATCAAAATTATACTAAATAATCTTTCAAGGGTCTCTTTTGAAATATCCCCGTGATGCATAACGTTTATCGGGAGGGACAAAGAAGTAGACTTCCCAAGTTCTTATCGGGCCAGATCCTCCCCGCCTTCTTATCACCACAAGGATGAGCCAAAATAGTCAAAACTGAGCTCTATTCACCCATTCCCCTTAGTTTCTTTTGTCTTGCTGCAAAGAGACAGTCGGGAGAAAACACTGGATGAGATTCCGAGCGGTGATATGGACGGACTTCTTGGGCTATTCTGCGGGCCCGGTTATTCCTCCCCTCTAGGAATTTCATCTCCCGCGTTACCCTCAGTGGACAAAACGAGTGAAAAAAGGCGTAAGAATGAGATAGGACGGAGGAAAGAAAACGTCTTTCGATTTGCTCAAGAACGCTGACTCTTCCAAACAAGAGACCGTGGTCACGGTTAGACTGAGATGGCGGAGGGATATTAGGACGGGGAGGAGGAAAGACGTCGACCCTAGACCCCTTCTCCCGGAAAAAGAAGCGGACATCTCCTCCCCACCGGTTGCAAACTGATCCGCGCAGGCAACTACCGATTGCACCCGCCCGGCGCCAAACTCGTGACGCCAAACAGAACGTCACTCCAGAGCAGAAGGATAGGGGTAGCCATCCCTGACCAACCCGCCTACACCACCTACTGCGATGGAAGTCACACACAGTTTCCGTACTTGAGTGATCGTCGAGCCATTACCAAGGGCGTCCTCTATTGTCTTCTCTTCTATTCCACTATATTTGATAGAAAAATACGACCAATCATCTCACATTCTTTCTGTTATTACTGAAATAATGTAAAAAATTGTAACCAATAATCGCACATTTTTTCCGCAGTCACCGAAAAAATATAAAAAGCCATCCATCACTTAAAAATTATAGACCATATAAAAAAATTAGTTGAAACACCAAACGTAAAGGCAGTCGGAAGCAGCACATGAATTAAAAGAATTGAAAAAATATTTTAACTCCAGAGAATAACATCTCCAAATATGGAAAATTATCACCATTTGCAAATCATTAATTATATTTTCGCCATTTAAGAACCACATGGAATTAATAAGAGATGAGGAGATATATTGTCTTTTTTTAAAACGGTACCGTTTTAATGCCAAATTATCAAACTATACAAAAAAGTCACCAGGAAATGAATAACCAACAACTTTTCTTAATGTGTTAAGTTATTATTTTTGTAGCAAAAAGATTCAAGGCAGCCGCAAATCAATACATTTGCATATTAAAAGCAACATCATGCCTGGATAATCTCGATATAATTAAACAGCTCCACGAACTGAAATAAAAATTACATAAAAAAGACTTTCCGTCTACACAAATAATGCTTAGACTCAGCATGATGGTACAATAAAAGATACTATTCGGAGGTGACAATGCTATGATATTTTTTATCTTCAGCCAATCATATTTTGGCAAATTACTTTTCAAAAGATTTATTAATCATATTTTGAAGGATTACATTAAAAAGATTTATTAATAAAGGTATTGTATTGCAAGTAGTAGAAAAAGTATTAAAATGAACATATGGCTACTTACTCTATGAAAAGTATCTGTCTTATTTACTTAATATTATTATTTTCATTATCAACAGTACCATGTCTTTTTTCTTTAATTATATTGTAATTCAATCCTAAAACCTATTCTATGGGTTTTCCAGCTAGAGAAAGTAAACATATGCCGGCGCTTTGTGATCGGTAAATAAGCTGCTAACACTTCAATACATTGTTTTTTTTCGTTGCTTTATGGGGTACTACACTCATAGTGAATAAATCTATCATAATCCTTTCTATAGCCGTAAAACTCATGTTCTCAACAATTATCAATGGTTAAAACGTGGACTATGTAACACAAAGACATGCTTATGTATAGATATTGAAATGAGTATTTATGTGTGTGTATGTACATACTATCAAGTTTTTTTGTGGTAAACAGATAGGCATTAGGTAAGGCTGAGATAGATAGTAAGATAGCCAAGCTAGGCACAAAGTAGCTTCGCTAGATGAGAGAAATCTGGATTTCTGATAGAACAGACCCTTTCTTTGGAGAGGAAGGGGCTTCAATATCACTTTAATTTACCGACGGCATTTTCTGTGCTCATTTCGGCAAAGACGCAAAATTCTTTTAGAGGGTCACTATCGAAATTGCTTCATTACTACCTTCATATCGCCATCATGCCTTGTATTGAGATTGTCTTACCACCCTTCATATCCAATATTCCTCACTGAACTCCCCATCTGTTCCCTTAAAAATTCCTTCTAAGCAGTGTTATTTGAAGTGCATCGTGCAATAAATATTATTTAGAGGCATCATAATCCGCAAGACTATCGCAAAGCCTCTGGAGAAATTTTCCCTCACGAGTATGGCGTACATAAGCACTGACGGAATTTTTTGGATGATGTTGAACGTTAAGGCTAACAAAGAGGATAGAGGCTCAATGTTTCCGCTATCTTGGGGAATTTTTTATTTAAAGACTCCACGCATGGCCGCAAGGTTTTCTTATAAGTAAGATACCTCTGATGAAAAAAGCACCAGTGCACTTAACACGTAACTGGATTATGGTGATGAACCCGGGATCTAGAATAATAGTAGTTCACTGTATAAAAATGAGTATGAAGAAAGGGTATTTATTATCACACAAGAAGCAATGATGGTTCATAACTTTATCAGCGTAAATGTAAGGCGTAAAAAAAACAATAAATGCTCAATTTTCGTTAAAGGGAATGGATTTAAAAAAATATTATCTGAATTATTTAAAATCGATAACACGTAAAATTTAAATGATTTTTAATGCAAATAAACGATTTCAAAACAAACATATTCGGCACAATTATGTTTTCCTGCCAAGTTCAAAATTCTTCAGAATTTCACCTCTCGCCCTATAATTTTTTAAAAGCACTCGCGTTCAGATTAGAGCAATATAATTTTATGAAACAGATGCATACTAATGTGCTGTCTCACATGCAAGATATGAAATTTTGCTACTCAAGTATTTTGAAATATCTCCATTACAGTAAAACCATTGAGTTTTACAACTTTTCACTCCGCATGCTCAAATACCACTTTTATATCACGGGAATGTCATGAAGTAGGAGAATGGTAAGTTCATCACTGACTACTCAAATAAATATCCGGAATGCATTCAGACGTGAGACCAAATAATGGAATTTTTAAAGACAAATTAAATCTCATGGCCTTGGGATTTTTGTTTTTAGTCACTTGCTATCTGTTTCTATTCGAAGTTTCAGAAAATACTCTTGGAAGACTCTAATGCAGTTTTTTCAGCACAGCTCCTCCGGCTAAGTTCTCATCACGAAACAGTTTTCTCTGTTGAGGCCGTACAAAGATTTCCTCCTTCAAAGTTGTATCATGTTTAAGGGGAAATATTTCTTAGCAAATTTATATTGAAGTCCACTTCGTAGCACTGAGGAAGTTTTGAAAAAATCAAACCTTATATGAAGTGCAGACGTATGCCTTTTCGGATGAACAAGCATCATAATGGCAAAATTCTTCTGTTCTAAAATTAAAGACGCTTGACTGTACCGATCTACTTGATGAGTGTTTTTTAAGTTGCAATGCAATGCAAGATTAGTTCTTGAAAATGATATGTCCCCGAAAAGTTTACACTAAAAATTAAATTAAAAATATATATGATGTATGAATACTAAATGTGTGTGTTTATATATATATATATATATATATATATATATATATATATATATATATATATATATATATATATATATATATATATATATATATGCACACACACACACACACACACAAACAGGGCCCGTACAAAAGGTATCGGGACTGGCTCCAAAAATCAAACTTCATTGCAGTTATCATTACAATTACTTAAGAATCTTCAAAATATATTCCTCCTGTATCAATATACTTAGTTCGGCGCGTCTGCCACTCGTCAAAAGCCCGCTGGAATTCGGTTTCCAAATACTGTTGAGAGCCTTTGTCGACACCGCTTGAACCGCCTCGAGGGAATCGAACCGATATCCTTTGAGCTCCCTTTTTATTCAAGGGAACAAGAAAAAGTCAGATGGAGCCAGGTCGGGGTTGTCGAGGAAATCTTCATCTTCCTAAACCCAGTCCAAAATTTCGTGAGAAATTTCCACTTGCGACAGTTTTTGTTCCTTGCTCAGAACTTTCGGCACCAGCTTCGCGAATTCGTTGTTCTCGTGTATTTTTCCTACCATTCCAATGCATCTCTAAGTTCCATATTTCCTATGTAGCGCCTTACAACTCCCTTACGTTTTACCTTTAAATTGCCAATATTTCCCCTTCGGTATTATGCCCCGTCATCCATTCATTAATTTTTTAAGATAATGTCAAGTACACATTTGCTTCGGCAACTTATAAAACCACTTAATTCTCTAATCGCATCTTCGAGCTTTGTCTTATCTTACATATCTCTTTTTTAAATCATGTACTTTTTTAGTATTTAACTCTTACCTCAGTCTCTCCATTTCCAACTGTTTTTCTCCATATTTTCTTTAGCCCATCGATTTGCGTGTTGTCAATTTTAACATTCACTGGTGTCAAATGCCGCTGGATCTCAATCCCGTTTTTCGCTTTAATTATTTTAGCGCGGTAATCCAAATTAACAGTAAGCATTATATCCCTATTTACCCTCGTAAAAATACATTTTCGTTTATTTAACACATGTATACCTGAATTTATGCCCCATTTGGAAACATAGTACTATCCCGAAAGAGTCTGATACTGGCGTTTTGATATTTCATAATTAACCAAAATCTCTTCCTTTCAGTTTTACCTATTGGCATAAAAATGACCTAGGCCTTTGGTTTTAGACATAGAGCTATTATGGGATTACAAAATGATCAACTACCTTACAGTTCCTTGAATTGTAACAATATTTACCTATTTAAGCTGTTTAAAGATTGTCGTTCCATTTTCAAGAAGGGATCATGTGCTCTAGGATTAATTGATACCATGGACAGAGACCAATTTTTAGAAAGTAAATGGTAACGGTCAAAAATTTGGAAATGGTCCAAGGGTTGAATAGAATATTATCCAAATTTCAAGTGAGATATGAAAATCTTTTTAACGAAATGGAACCCCTCGTATATTAACAATATCTTGGTCGAGACCTGTTCTATTAGTTAACTGATTTCACATTCTAAGGATTGAATGGAATTTTTCTCCACGGAAATATTCCTTTTTCCCATGAAATGCAATAAAAAGCTATTTACATTTAAGTTTTAGAAATTTTAATACAAATTTGTAAAGAAGAAGACGCTTATGCCTCAGGTAGACTGAAAGTCATTCGGTGCATTAGTTTTGGGGAAAGATTTGTACAAATAAAAAAATTTACAGACAGCAATGACACCATCTACGCATAATAATCCTAGTGGCTTGACATACCGAAATTTCAATAATTTCGCCATCCTTTCTTTTCGCCTGTAATTATTTTTATATGATACGCAGGCTTTTCAAATTGCAGAATTTAGAAATCACAAACAACTGCGCTTGGTCCCAAGCATTCAACTTCAATTTTAAGTGGGATCAATACGCCTATGGTGAACTTGGATTGTTTATACGGAAATTAAAAATTAGCCTGTGATGATATCGTCAAGTAGATACTCATGAATTCCCATTTAGAATAAACACGGATGAATTTACAGAATAAATATTAGTTACCATTAAGTAATACCTAGAAGGAATGGCGATCGAGTGGATTTGGATCGACAATTGATCGGTCTAACTTTGAGCATCCGTTGCGATTTACGTTTAGAGCTGGCTATTAGCTAGGCCAGGTTTCCCCAGACCCTCTACCTATCTTTATATTTTTGCTTGCAATAACCATGGCACAATCCAAATTGAATCGTTGACCAGTGGCGAGCAGAGTTCCTTTTTTTATGCTGCTAGAGTTCTCGGCTCTCGCAAATCAATTATGTCCTAAAAAAAACTTCTTCCCTTCAATCTAAGAAAAAAACGACATTTTGTTTTTATGAAAATGACATCACTTACAGATTTTGATCATCTATTGGGCTGGCGGAGTTTACATATATCTCCAGTGGAAAGGAAAAGGAAGACAGGCGGGGAGGGAAATAGGGTTGAGTTATGCAGGAGACCACCTCGGGTTCCACTGAGATGCAAACGACGATGATGCGAAGTCGGTGTTAGTGTGGTGACAAGGTGGTCAAGGGTCTGTGGAACTTTTGCCCTTGGGTGCCAAGAGTTGCCTTAATCTCCAGAACTTGCCAAATTTTCAACTTTTGCAGACTCTCGTTCCCCAATTACGCGTCGAGGAGGGCAAAACAAGTCACTGCTTATGGTTCGCCTGAAGATACTTATACTGACACTTTGAATAACCCTCCTTTGCCTCCCGCACGAGTATATGCTTCTCCGAAATGAAACCAAACGAGGCCAAATTGAAGCAATCTCTGAACATATCACTGTCTTTTAAGCCTGTAAACATAAAACTTTAAATATTTTTGCGAATGTTACCGACGTTTAGTGAGGGTAGATTCAAAAAAACAATATCGTAAACTTAAACCAGTTTGGTGCCGAAATTTATAGACTGATACCTAACTTTTTAAATCGCGTTACGAGGGACTAAAAATATTTATTCTACATTTTTAGATGGAATTTCCTAAACTTAAAGAGAGTTACGAATTGATCAGCAAAATTTATCTCGCTTTAAACATACCTACTGTCTTTATTTAAAGTTATTCTATCAACTGAAACTCCTATTATGATTCACATTTGCTTTAATTTACTCATTACTAACTTCTGCGTCATTTATTTACTACTATTATTTCTCAGGTAATAAATACTATTATTTGAAGTTATATCAATAGATGGTCGAATACATTTTGTTTTTTGTGTTACAGCACCGAAATATTCAACATAATCGTGCCTAAATGATTTTTTAAAAGAAAAATACATTTTATTCAAAAAGAAATAACCTTCTCCGCTATGCTGAATATTCTTAAATTTAAAATTTGGTACTACAATGTTTTATACATTGTAAAAGTGTATCAAACACTGATAAAAAGGATAAGACTAAATTGCAGCAGCGCTTATAACGCAGACGAATATGTAAGCTTTCGAAAAAAAATTAAATATATGAGTGGCCTTATCTGGGCTCCATATCATTTAGCACTATTTCATAGAGAAATTGGAGATTTCTAACTGGTAAATCATATAAAAATAAAATGAGGAATGTGGGATCATTTTCCTTTTTCACCATTATATTCCTTCATGCAATGCCTTTCAATTTAAAGGTTAAGAGAGGTTTTGATTACTTTGATTGTAAAATAACGGAGCCTAGACTCTGTATATTTATTATTCATAAAGCTGCAGCAAAAGGATAAATAGCGTACATGAATTATTAATTGAAATCACTCATTGGAAAATCTATGCTAGCAAAAGCTATTATCGTGAACACAGGGCATAGATAAAGAACACTTCCAGGAACCTAAACAGAGCAACTGAATTTACAGATTTTAGCATCAAGTCGTTTCTTTTAGACTATTCTTCCAAGTATTCTGTTGTAAATTATATACTCACCACTATTATCTTCTTTAAAATGAAGATTATTCTAGTGGCATATTAGACATACAGTCATAGAGAGTCCAATATCTGTATCGTTTCTGCAGATATAGCATTTTTGACACCGAATTTCTGTTATGATTCATAGGGAACTCATTTCAGAAAATAATTAATTCACGAATTGTTTTCGAAGCGCTCTCACGGGAAGTTTATCACTCTTTCATGGACTTACAAAATTAGGTGAAGACTTATGCTATTCTCGGAAGCTTATACCCACCAAGTTAATTAATATCCGAAAGGACGAGGAAGATTTCACCACCCATACTCATAGATGACATGATATCCTCATCTAAAATGTTAATACCAACCTTATCAAGCTCTGAGTAACACAAAAGATCGCAAGGGAATAATAAAAACGCTAAACTACTCGGGGGTGGAGGGATAATAATTTCAATAACCCGAACGTCAAGAGACGGAGAGGGTTGATGCACTCTTAAAAATTGAACAGGTCACGGTTGACTCATAAACAGTTGACGACCAGAACATTTTATCATAGAACTCTCATAATAATGTATACATTTCTTGAAAGTAAAAATTAAAATTCGAACCAAAATTTTCGGATTTATTGGGAAAAAAATAAAATTAATAATAATTTGAAACAGCTGTTTTACATTCACCAATTCCACAAAATCTCTCAAAATTTTTCCTGGTCATCAAATTCAAGAGTTAAGATAGGAGGTCGGACTAAACACTTTCAATGCTGTGTTTACTTGAGAACACTGCACTGGGGCAGAGCCAATAAATAAGTTATTCATTTTTGCGGCAGAATTTTGATGAATAAAAATTCACATGAGCTGCGCTAATTGTATTCCACGCAAAGGAGATTGGTTATTTCAGTCTGAAACTGAGAAAACAGTAGCTCGACCGACTGAGCGCGGAGACTAAGGTCTATTTTCAATAAGAAAATATATTGCCGAGAATGAGCAAAAAAATTAATTTACATTCAAAATGTATAATGAGTAATACTAAGAAAATCCAACACTTGAGTTACATGTACTTAACATATACATAAATATTTTTTATGTCAATATGAAAGGACAATAATAAGTAACAAAAAATATATTTTTTTATATTTATGAAATTTCCCCAGAAAACAATTTGAATAATATATGAATATACTTCAGATCATATTTAAATATTACCATATTTAGTTGCATGGTGTAAGCATAGTGGAAATAGTTCAAATACAAGTGAATTAACTTTAACCGAAATAATTTGGAGGAGGATAAAAAATTTGCTTGTCGTTTCGTTTAAATCATTCCAAACGTCCATGTTACGCACATCATTATCAGCGTCTTACGAATTCGATTTGGTGAACGAATCCAGATATCTCAAACCCTCATGCACGTTGTACTCTGAAATATGCACATTAATATTGGAGAATAAGCTTCCTACCAGTGAAAAAAAAAGCTTTTCGCAAGGGCAATTTTTCCCTAGAAATGAGAAATGCAGCTAGGATCGAGTACAACTTCTCCGGGAGCGTAATCTCGAAATACGATTTGTTTCAGTGACGGAATAAAAAACACATTACTTTTCCCTTGGTATTACGGCCTCATTTTTAAGGACGGAAACAGGAATATCTCTTCGCTTAGCATTGAGCACAGTTTTGCCCTTCAGTCAAAGCCGGCTTTCACGTCAGACCCCATTCAAATGAATAAAAGCCGTTCAAATTGATATTCCATTCATATTTCCTACAGATCCGTCGGATTTTGGAAATTATAACGTCATGTAACGATTCCAGCAACTAGTATGAATGCGTGCATGAGGTTATGCTGCCGCTCATGTGAATTTTTCCAGATCAATTTAATATGTACGTATCTCCATCTGTACAGACCCTAAGTTATTTTCCATTTAGTCATCAGTTCGAATGAATTCAATTTTTAAATATTTTATCCCGCAGAGCCAGCGTGTTATTCTCACCATTTTGAATATCAATGGAAAAATAAAACGCCGGGTCAAATTTTCATCCCATATAGAGTGGATTCCTTTCATTACGTATGACTACTTTTCACATAATGGCTGAAATTGTACTGAAACAAGAAATTCTGTCTAGCGTATCTCAGTAACGTGAATATCACCAGAAAAAACCTAAATTAGGTCATCGACAACTATACGCTCTGAACTATTCGCTTAAAGAAACTTTAAGGTCGTTCTCAAAGTAAAGACCAGTACAAAAATCGTCAATTAACCATTAGAGTTTGTAATTTGAAGAATTTTTTCACCTCTGGCTATTACCAAAACCCCGTAGTTTTGGAATTATTGAAAATATATCCTTCCCAATGTCTTGTGATTTAACTCCAAAAATCATTTATTTCATTGATAAGTTCGTTGCATAGACACGGTTTCTTTTCATCACGTTTTTCTAAGACCTAACCTCAATGAAAACGAACCTCTTCAACGGATTTAATTCGATTGTTTCAAAAATGGTACTGAATTTGTTGAAATGCCTGAATATAGCAAGACAATTATACTCGATACAATTTAAATCTCATCGGCAATAAAATATAATTGCAGCCATAGTGTGGGGCAAATTAAATTGACTTAATAATAACGGAAATCAGGATGCTGTGATTTTAACTAAAATGCAAATGAGCCATTCCGATTCAATGAGACTCCATTAACATGGGTTTGCTCTCAAACGTACTCAGCCTGACTAAAAAAAACAAACTATTGTAATCTCTTTCGGAAGGTCAAATTCTGACACATTAAATTCAATTACGAGAGAAAAGACGTATAAATATTTACCTTATGAAAATGGACCCAAAGATCATGTTAGTCCCATTAAATCTGATAGAGAGAAAAAGGGTATTCTGATAATCGTGGAGTAATGACAAAAGCACAACAGGACAGAGATGGAAAGTAAAATTAATAAATCACAATTACTTTTTAAGTAATTTTCCTTGTATCTGACATGAAGAATTAGAAAGTAATGAAAGACTAAATCTCATTGACTGATTAATTTCAGGTACTGTCTTCTAACATGATCCTGAATAAATGAGAATATTTATTGAAGTAAAGTTTTAAAATTAATGGGAAAATAACCAACTATCTGTAATGAACATTTTCGGACGGAATAATGGAATTTTTGTGCCTCATGAAAAAGAAGCTAGGTGGAATGTTTTATTTAGATAGTTACTTAATTCTCATACTGGCGTGTATCAACCAAATTTAGGATTTTAAACTACATGCCATATAGATAAAAGAACACACAAAATTAAAATGCACAATACCAAACTAAGTCTACAAACAATCAAAATTAATTTAGAGCAACCTGTATGCGTACTATAAAGTGTATGTGAAGATCTTTTGCCAAGGCCTATTTGTCTGAAGTGCAAGACAATTTTTCTTCACAAATGCCCGAGCGACATTTATTTTATGCTGTAATAAACAAGTATGAGTATTTTGAATCTGTGACTTATGGCTATAATGGGGTCCGATAACAAGCAATCAATAGTAATGAAAGAGGCAGAGAAATTCATTCATTATTATTTCAATAGAGTTCAGTGTGAAGAGCTAGTAAATATACGAGGTACCTCACCCTACTACAGGCGGATTAACCTCGTGACTTCAACCTTATAGAAAAGTAAAAAGAAGCGCAAAAGATTATTCATCAGAATATTTCATCGATTAAAATGTTCACCCACTGCGACTCTTTAAATATTTTTCTAGAAACCACGTCAAAAATGTATAAAATTAGAAAACCGAAAAATAAAAATCCCGGAGATATCGCCAAATGTATAGGTATTTAAACATTAGAAAAATGAAAAGCTCCAATCAGGCTATAAACCCAATATGAATCTTGACGTGTTTCCTATAATCTCCGTATCGTCCCTTCATGTAGCCAGCCAGAAAAACTTAACGAATGCTCCGCAGAAAGATCCAAGCTGACCGCCAGTGACCCACAAATTTTCTACGGTAATAAACGGCATAAAAGAAGAAAAAACTCTTGTTTTAGGCGCTCTCCATATCTCAGGTAAATCCCTTCTCCACACGAACAGAAAACCTTATCTCCTCTTCCACCAAGTGGGTCACAACAAATCATCATCCCCCGTGTTTCCTATCGCTTCAAGTGTTTTTTGGCACCTTCTGCAGAGTTTCCGTTTGGCCCGAATTACAACACGCAAGTGCTCAACTTTCCATGAAAATCCGTTTCGCACGATTCTGTTCGATAATTTAAGAATATATTTGGCTCATCTTGTTGCCTTATTTATCTACAAAATACAAGCATTCATTTCAAATTAGAAAATAAATTAAATGAATGAATTTAAAACATAATGGTATAAATAAATTAACATTGTCCTATTGCCCCTCTTATTTCCATGAATTTCTATGTTAATATTCTCCAGATTATTAAATTTAAGGTTCAGAAGGACCGCGAAGTATAGAATAATTCAACAGATTCAAGCGAGATGTAGGAAAAGTTTGTCATTATGAGAAAAACAAAATTTGCACTTTTCCATAGATTTCCACAAATCTGTTGAAAAGTGCAAATTTTGTTTTTCTCACTAAGAATATTTTTTGAGGAGCAAGTATATGCTTAAAGAGGACATGGTAAAAAATCAGGAATAAGGTAATCTTTGTGTTCAATGTATCACCTCATAATTCAAGGACTAGCGTCACGACTAGCGAAAAGAATATCGGAGAAGTATGTGTTTTAAGAAACCTGCTAGAGGAGGCTTTTTTTGGGAAAAATATGGAGGAATAAAATGAAAAAAACGAGAAAATAAATAAGAGGAAGTATACACTCAGAGTATGCGGAAAAGAAAATCATTTGTTGAGTGGTCATGCCTTCGCAAAAAATGGATTTATTAGTTTCACAATAGATGGGAAATATAAGCATATGCATGACCCACGGGGAAGATTAGTTTTTATGCGAGCCAAATAAAGAGAATAGTTACACGGAATCTGATCATAAAAGAATTTTCAACAAGCGAGTAAGTACGAAGAGCTCTTTTTAGTTATTCCTAGAATTTCAATACTCAGAATACATTAAATCAAAGATTGCAAAATACCAGCAGATCCATAATTTTTCACTGCGTTTCCACACGCATAGAAATATTTTATTGACCTCATCAAGTATAATATATAAATGATCACTTCAATTATCCAACAAAGCGTTTGATTAAAATAATGAAGCCAATTAGTGCAGAATATTCTTCAAACACTCGTTTTCAACCACATCGTCCTCATCCCACAATTATAGCAAATGTAAATGAAAAATACTTCCAGGAATATTTTAATTTTACTCCGGAAATCCTCTACGAAATTCTTAGTTACCAGTTAGTTTACTGGTAACCATAATTGTACCAACGAACCATTTAGTAACCTAAAGTTTAGCTCAGATTTAAAATCATAGCATTATAATATAAATACATCCTGAAATATCTTGCTTACGTGTAACACCATTTTCTTACTAAAGATTTATAAATCCAACTCTTTCTTGAATTCTGACTAACAACTAAAATATGCTACCATTTTACATTGCATGCTATCCAAATTGATATTTTTTGCCTTTTTCCATCTTTCACCTTCCAGTGTATTTCCTCTGTCACCCCTGTTTTGAATAATCCCCATCCTTCAAAAGAACTAACCTTGAATTGAGTTAGTTCCCTATAATCTAAATTTATACTCCGTTTAATTGTTTATGCCCATGGCCAACCAAGGAAAACTTCAAAAACAAACCTCTCATAAGCATACGTTTGAGTTTAGCCTGTACCTATCATACCTACCGTGGTGCTCTAAATTATTTCATTAAATTGCGAATAAAATTAGTTATCTCAGGTGTAAATTTGTGGAAATGATGCATATTCAAATCAACAGACATTACACCTTTTTGCCCAATTTTTAGCCGAAAAAATGCCAACCATATACTCGTAGTATAACCTTTGTCAGGGATCTTTTATCAACCTTCTGAAATATGGATTCCAATATATAGGAAATCTATAAATGAAAGGGAGAGGTAATTTGAATACCCCTCTCTCTCCATCCAGTACTTCGTTTTTGTTGGAATTAGTGATTCATATTGATGACAGAGGATACCCTATTAGGGTGAGACCGGCCGAATTTTGTCATAATAAAAATTATGGAAAGGAAGCATGACTATCATTATTTAAATACTTTTCAATTCATATTCCATTCCACGTCATTTTACTGTACCATAGAGTTATTTGGAAGCCAAAAAAAGTTGGGATCATTGTATCTTTTGTGGCAGTGAAACCCAATGAAATAAAAATCGAAGAAATTAAGACCGCTGGCCTAAAATTCCGTCAAATTAAGACATCAGTTTGAAAGATGAAAATTATAATTATTCCTGCGCATTGATACAAATAGGGCCAAATTTTATAAAATAGGCCTTACCGAAGACGGAGAGAATTCGATGCAACTTATCGCGACCTGATATAAGTAGAACGTGTTGCTTGAATTTTTATTTTTCTTGGAAGAGTCAGTATACAAGTAGAAGTGTGCGTGTGTTTTGTTTCAAACAAGCATTTTACGTTGAGCGAGTATATTTTTGCCAACCAGTACAGTTCATGCTGAAAGATTTTGAGCCGATCCAGTTGTAATGGGTCGCCAGCATAAATTTCAACTTGACCGGAACCAGCTTTTAAACGTCATCTGGATAACACTTACTGTTCTCTTTTAACATCGCTTTTCCTTTCAAAAATCATCGATTGAATAAACAATTGTGCAGAACAGGGTGACAGGATGAATGACTTACATTTTTAAACTGCCAAAATGGGCACAAGGGATTGACATGATTTCCAAGGTAATACAGGTGTGGAGTGATTTCTACGGCGCCAGGCGATGAGGAGGAGGAATGTGAGGTATAGAGAAAGAACTCGGTCTACATTTTTTGTTAAATTTCACGCGCGGTTAAAAATAAAAGAAACACTTTCGTAACCTGTGGTTGGTACCAATGTCAACGACGCCACCGCGAATTCCGCTCTTGGCGTACAGAGGGGGCTGGTTTGGAGGGGGAAACAGGGGAACTTTATCTGGGCGACGGGCGAATTTTCGAAGGAGAAAAATACCAAAAATCTCACCTCTTCCTCGGTTCCTGCACACGGAAAGACGCGGCAGACGGGAGGAGGAAGCCAAAAAAAATAACAAGACGAACGCAATGTCGACCGTATTTCGGACATCCCACTCCATCAAGTCCGCGCGAAAAAGAAATAGAATGGCGGGGAGAGGAAGAAAGACAAGGAGAAATCGCCTGCGGTGGGAGCCGGGGAAAGGGTTAATCCTCCCGCGCGAGGGGGGTCGACTACCGTCTCCTTCGAGTCTATAGAGTCCTTTTTTCTTCGCCGAGAGATACTTTTTTTCCGTAATGAAATTAATATGCAAGGCTTTTAAATTATTCTCTGCCCATCAGTAACACCTCAGGGGCAAACAGAGAGCATTTTTCTTTACTTTTTTTCGATTTTCATGCCTAATAATCAATTATATATTTGTGCCATTCCTTGCTGTGGAATAGAGTTGAACTTTGACCTTTCTGATTTCGATGAAAATTGAATCAGTGCTGTACTTTTTGTTAAAAGAAAAAATAATACCATGCACCTGGCCGACTTCACAATAACATTAGTATTAAATGGCAGAAAAGAGCAGACTGACCCACTAGCGACGCATACTACCTTTTTATATGTATTTCCACGACATGGAGCTAACTTCCTTGCCGAATACATCAGCTTAGAGTTAAAGTAAAGAGTCAAAAGCAAGTAGAAATTATTAGAAAATATTTGCTTGAGATGCAAAGCTTTAATTGCGATAGTTATATCAATATTAAATGTAAATTTTTAAAAAATGTCAGTATATAAAAGGTTTTAGAGATTCTGAACACATTCCAAGCTCCTAACATGTTGATCTACTCAATGGAGCTGGTTTAAGCGCCTAAAACGAATAACTTTTTAAAAAATAAAATGAAATTTCAAAGAAGCTAATTTTCGGTTCATGCTCATATACCTATGGAGCCACCGCTTATTTCTGCCAATCTTAAAAAATTAAATTCTGAGGGAAATAATAATTTGAAATCATTTTTTTATGGTTTCCTCGCGAATTGTTTATTTAGTATAACAAATAGTGCATATTTTTTCTACAAAACAAGGTAAAATTAAATCATTTCCCGAAATATAGTCAATGCATTTGGATGTTTTTATAACTCATCAATTAGATAGTTCTAATCGCAGGTATTAAATAGAACAGTGTCGGAGTTAACGAGTTGAATCGGTAAAAATAACCGCCAAACTCAACGTTCATATCTATGGAAAATAGGGTTACTGGAATGGAGAAATTTAGTCTCATTCAAAGGCAGTAAATGTCAAGGGATACTTTCGTCAAAGATTCTCAAGATATTAGTCTCGTTTACCATGTCTAAATTCTACCACTTGCTTTTCGGTCGCATGCTATGCCACTTGATAAAGGAATGCTTTGGCTAACACGAAAATTCACCTTAATTTTGATTATACGTAGTAAACATAGGGAGCAATCGCAGATAGTAGGAAAGAAAAAGGAATATAGTTTGCTGAAAGATTGAAGAGCAACGGAAGAAAGGCAGGAACTACAGAAATTGTTTGTGGAGGCAAAAAGAGGAATGAGGGAGACGGAAGCATGGAGAGAGAGAAGGGAAGTGTCTGGAAGCCGTGAGGGGGTAAGTCACCACCGGCTCACGTGACTATTCTCGGTCGCCCACTCTCCATTCGCTTCCGCCCTCAGTAGACCGATACACATCCATATTCCCTTCCATCCCGCCCATTAGTCACGTATTCTTTGGTTGCGTCCAAAAGAGGCATCGGCGCCCAATAATGCTTAGCTCTGTCAACTATATCCGTCCACATTGAACTTCACTCGATTCGGAGATGGAATAAATTAACTCATTCGGTTTGATTTTCCCAAATTCAGCTTCGGAAGAGGAATGTGGGAAGCCTGGAGATTAATTTGAGCAACCTTGCAAGAGTTAGAGTCAATACCTTAACCTAAAGGTAATGAGGGAAGAAGGCGCTTGACTGCCAAAATAATTAGTTTCCTGAACACTCGCCTGTCCTGATTCGAGAGGAACAAATACGAAGGATTAATGAAACCCAGCCTTAATATAAGCTATATATCAACGCAAACGCGTTAAGCAACTCGTACCTCATCGCTTAACCCCATTATTCCATGAAATTTATGCTCGTCTTACAGCACAAAAAACTTTGGGATACCACTGACAAATCTTCTTCGCCCGGAATTGGACAACACGTCTTCAGCGTGGAAAGCATTGACGCCATCACGATACTATTAGCTACGTCAATATGTTCCGAATCCATTATACGCATTCAATTTTAATTAAAGATGTCACATTATATAAGTGGTTTGAATACGCTATTGCTAAATTTTGGTTGAAATGCCATCATTTTCTCCTCAATATTTGGTTTGAATTTTTTAGACAAGTTTCAATTGAAGAAAAAACTTAAGATTTGGTGAAATATTTATTATTTTTTTACCAATAAAATATTTTCAAAATGCATTAAAATGAAATTAAAATTAAAATTTTTCATTTTGCTTACTACTGGAGAACCGCAAGCGAAAATTAATCCTCCACACTCACCTTACGTATGGGTATCAATAAAATTCGGAATTGTGAAAAATACCATAAAAAACTTTGTATGTTCGACTGTTATATTTAAAAAGATCGGTTTTCGCGGACAGTCTATATCATCAGGCTTAAATATAAGATTTTTTCCACACATACACTCATGAGTGTGGTGGCAGGAGATTCGAATGGGGATGGAGGCGGGGGGAAAGGGCTGCAGGGGAGTGTGTTATTTAAGTGGTGTACGAAGGGGGTTTAGGAGGTGAAAGAAGATGGAGGAGGTTGGTTAGTGGCTGAACGAGGGAATGGGGGGTAAGAGGGTATGGATGAAGGGTAGCGGCAGTCACGAGTACTTGACCTGACCGTCCACTGGGGGTGGTGCTAGCACATGGAAGAAGGTCAATAGGGGTGAGAGGGGAGAGTGCCAAGACATTCGGGGAATTATCGACATTGGCATCAAGGAGAGAGGAATGCAACATTATCACAGTTTTTTCTATTTTTGAGTTGCTCGAAAATGTTCATTTTTCTACCCTTGACTTCTAAATGGAGGACTTCTTGGGTGAAAACTCTATTATGCCAGTTGATTAATTATTATTGATTAATCATTAATCTAGTGGACCTTAAAAAACTTTTATTTTTCACGGATATATCACTAGGTTCC
Source organism: Hetaerina americana (assembly GCF_022747635.1). Classification (NCBI taxonomy): domain Eukaryota; kingdom Metazoa; phylum Arthropoda; class Insecta; order Odonata; family Calopterygidae; genus Hetaerina; species Hetaerina americana. The sequence continues at coordinate 57,591,673 of NW_027286070.1, forward strand.
ATAGAGTTGAGCCGAATATGAGAGAATTCCATGACAATCTGGTTTAAAAATTTCATATTTCCCAGTAAATGTTTAAAATCTTTTAAAATTAGACACTGTTTTTTCAAATATGTCAAACCTTCTCTTTTTTCCGAAAACTGCTGATAGGACGAATTACTTCTTTTTCTTGAGATGTCTTCGGGTGCATTTACACGCAATGCGCATTAAATGCATTAAAGTAAAATGGCAATCATATCAACAAGCAAAAGAGAACGAGCACGAACCTAAAAATTGAGTATGGGTCACTGGCCTTTCCACAGAACTTGCATTACTCCCATATTTTATAACAGGATACCTTTTCATTATTTTGGCTAGAAACTATTAAAAGTACACAGTGACAGCTTTCACCTTATTAAAGGTCTCAGTACATTCATTCGTGCAATTTTTTTTCAATATCTTCACAAACATGTAATTTATTAATAACCTGTAAAGTCCCTCAATTCAACAAAGCTAAATTTCCGTCGCAGCTTTCATCCCGAAATGATGGAGACGATTACATCGGAAATGTCACGAAATAATTATTCTATGCACTGAAAAGTTTTCAAACGAAAAACGTTTAGGCCGGACGTCGCTCAACGGAAATGATACCGGACTAAGACACTTAAGGCGAAGCGTCTTATCGGAGGAAACGTCTTTCAGGTTGTATGCCTTTGGGTCGGCCCGACGAAATGCCGTGGGGGAAATATCCTGCAACACTTTTTGTAGCAGTAAAAAAACTTATTTTCCTCGCCTCTAACTCACCCATTACCCACTCCCATCCTCCATATACTCCCAACTCATTTCTTCCCAACCCACCTACTCCCCAGCACTGATCGCTCTTCGCCACGCGATCTCCGCGGTCTGCCAAGCTACAAACGGATAGGTTGTCTCCAGACAAGGATACAGGGATATTTAGGGAAATCATGAAATGACATGATTGGCACCTTTCAGAAATTATACGACATTTAAGCTAGCATTCAGTTTCTCGAAACGATAATTCGGCCATTCATTCCTTCAAGAAGTTTAGTTTCAATACAAAATATATTTCATGGCATGCGAATAGCAAATTTCAGGAAAGGTCGCGTTATAATTACTAGGTGAAATATTTTTCAATATTCTACTTAGAGGATTATATCTTTCCTCAAATTACATTAATTATTATTTTTAATGTGATGAGTATATAGCACTTCATACTACCGTGTCAGTTAGTGTGATATACACACTCAATTGAGTGATTTACAGATACATGCTTCCCTAAGGACACTTGAACTGAGTTCAGTGTCACTTTAAATTACTTAGCCATTTAAAAAAAATGTTGATGTTCACGATCGAATTCTTATTGACGTCGGTGAAGTATGAGCTCAGCTCAGAATATTCTTGAAAGAAATCATTTCCAGCTGGCTGAACATGCACTAGTTAACTGACAGTTTTTCGCTTTGATAAACTATTGATTGGAAATCCAAAGTGATGGTTAAGAGTTGCGGGATACTTCGAAATTGGCGAATAATGTTATAAAATTCTCACTGAAAAAAAATTGCATCCAGCAAGATTTAATCAGTCGATTAGATTGACTTTGGGTAAAATTACTAATTCGTTTGCATAAGCCACGACCTATAGTTGTGATGATTTACCTCGAGTTACCCACTACAAAAAAGTTCAATGATGTCAATGTAAAATTAAAAGGGATGGTTGAAACGACGTGCTCCACGCTAGTAAATCATGCTCAACTCTTGAACCTTCCATATAGCATCGACCAAAGTTTGTGAAAACGAATTCAAAAGGATAACTTCAAGATTTTTGTCGAAATTGCGCTCTTCGGACTCTTTTAATAGAAACAACAAAGCAGAACCCTCCCGTTGCCACCCCCGCCGTCTGTTGCGCGTTGCTTCAAAGCCCGTGGACAGACCGAAGTGTTGTAGCATTAATTGACCCGAACTAAACCCAACGCTCTGTGATCCGGCACACTCACATTGTAACGCGCGCACGCACACGTAGCCAAGATTTATGTAACGAACGTAGAAATGTATATACACATATAAACGTGTATATCCTAATTACCGTAGTGTTTGCTTCGGGAGCAATGTTGCTCACTCAACTGCACCAATTTCCTGTTTTCAATTGCCCTCTCCCCCACCTACTCCCCCCCCCACCCTTCATATCCATTAAGTAAGCAAACAACCCCTTCTCTTTCTCTTCCTCCTACTCCCCACGTCCACCTCCTGACCCGCAAAGGTTAGAAAACTGATGTTTTCGTATGTGCGAGCTGGGAGCACAGGGAGCGTGGGAACCCGGGCGTTCGTTCGTGTCCGGCTTTTGAGGGCCCGCAGTGAAATAAGGGGTAGCCGCACGTAAATTATTCTCCCTCGTATTCCCCCACCCCCGTAAAGAGGGTGCCGAGCTCGGGAGGTTCTCTGCTCCGCCCGTATGAATATTTAATAACGCACCCCCGCCTCTCTCGGACCGATCTCGAGGCAGTTTACGAAAATTACGCCTCTTATCTGGGTGGGGACAGACGTTCGGACTGACGGGCGGAAGGAACGCACGGAGCGACACGGTTGCTACCGTGCCATGCACCATATCGTCCTGGGTGTGGCAGTGGGGGGGGGGGTGAAACTGCCCGCTGCGATATCCTCTCCTTCTCCTGGTTCTCTCCCGGATAATTTGGCCGGTTGAATTTTCAAATTTGCGGCCTTCAAAGATAAATGTGAAACCGTTGGTTATTAAAAAGGTAGAAATTGTTTTCGGCGATTCTCGTCACGAGTGGTGAGATGGAAAATGCTGGGGATAAAAGTTTGAGATGAAATCGTCATTCCGGTAAGAAGTAAAATAAAAAAAAGCTTTCAGCTTGAGATTTCCGTTCCCGTAAGAGACACAAATGCTGTACAATGAGACTTAATCTACTCAGTGGCGAGGTGCGAGTGACAAGAAATCAAAATGGTTATCAAAAATCTCATAAGGGTTGAATACAATGGTTTTCAAAATGTTTTTATACCTATTCTGTGATTGTACGCGGATATGAGTCACATATTAAATGAAACCTTAGTTATAAACTTCATCAAATGGTAATAATGAATGAAACATTAAATATGAGTGTGATAAAAGCACCTTGCAAATTTAAAAAAGAATAAATGTATATATATATATATATATATATATATATATATATATATATATATATATGTATGTATACATAATATGAAAATATATAATTTATATATATGTATGTTTATACATATTATATATTATATAATCTATATATTTATTTTTTATACATTTAAACGGGGAAAGGAACATTCCCCTACCCTGATGTGTAAATTTCACACGCCGTCGGGCTTAGTACTCGGTGAACTCTACCATTACCTACCAAACCTACCTTCGGGTTGATCACTGTTTTTATGGTATTATATATATAAACACATATACAAATAGTTACGAGAAAGGTCAAATTTCATATTATCTTTAAACAAAAAAGTCCCTAGGTATGTTTTAAACATTAATTTCACAGAGTTCCAAACGATGGACTGGAATTTATTAGCCAGCCTACAAGATTAAACTTTCCACGTATGTTAATTTAATTAGTATTAATAAAGCATATTCTGTGCACCGTTAGCAATACGATTTAACTTTTTGTGATTAATTCATCTGATAGTGCCGCATTCTTGCTAATGATTGGCGATAATACCTCTGTATGTTTACATCTGTTTACCACTGCTCTTAATTAGTTTCACAAATTTTCATCCGTCTAGCACTTCATAAAATGGGGAAGTGTATTATGTTTCCACAATTAATGAAATTCAATTATTATATTATTCTCTCCATGTTTAATTTCAGAAAGCACATTTAAAAATTATGTTTAAATTACCTGAAACGTATTTGAAGCGGAATATAAGTAATACCTTTCAAAAGCATTTATTATGGGAAAAATTAGGCTTATGACGGGAAGTCAGCTGCCTCATCCATCTCCACCCAATGGCAGTGATTGCCATTTTGATCAGAACGATTTGTAAAGAAATAATAAAAAATGAGGCGAATGAGAAAAAGTCCTTACTAATGGTCATTTCAGAAACCTTTCTGGAGGGGACGACAAGATGATAATGGAATGCCTTGAAAGTAAGCAATGATTGTTATTTACCTCACAATACTTAGCTTGGAACTCTACAGGTAAATTTTTGCACACTACCATCTTATACTTGGTTCTTTCAAGGCCTTTTATGAATATGGCAATTATTTCCAAATAAATATCAATTAATCTAGCTTCATAACTTTTGCTTATGCCAAATTCTATAGTAAGGATGTCAAATGTTTGAAAATGTGAAAGATAGTGTAAAAGTAAGTATAGAAAGTGTGTCAAATGTCAAATTACCCCGCCGACTCCGGTGGCATTTAACATTTGACACACTTTCCTCGTCTGTCATTCTATGGGTCGCGGGTTCGATTCCCGCCTGGGTGGGTTTTCCTCCACCTAGGGCTTGGGTGTTTGTAAAAGTGGCCATTGTTATTATTCTTAATAGGCCAAGGAAAAGGCCAAAATATGCTGCTTTCGGACTAATGCTAAATAAATAATTAAAATGTCTCATTGAGTCATATTTTTCTAAAGATTAAATTGGTATCATATTCAGCAGTCAATCTCTTTCTGGTTGTCCTATCGTGTGCTTAGCTTTTTCGCAATGAAATGATTATTGTCCAGTACACTTAAGTACATCTTTGGAAATATTTGGCAAAATTTTCTCCCTATTACCAATTGTCACAAAAAAATCAATGGAGCATAATTTCAATGGACACCACAGGAGCTATTTTGAATAATATTAGTATGTTCTTCTTGAACTGCTATAAATATATTCCCTGATTAATTCTAGTTATTTTTGGGAAATGACGTGTATTATTTTAGGCTTAAAGCTAGCTTGAGGACTTGAGATATGTAAAATTACTGAGATAGGAGTGATAATTTCATGTGAGTATAATAATTGACTTAAAGATGACTTTTTCTTTAGAACTCCTCAAGGAATGCCGCGTAAAATTTCGTAGACTTTGAGTCATCAGAAAATTGAGGCAAGTCATTTGCCAATGTAGCGAAAAACATCAATCAAATTATATGTATACGGAAATAAAAATATGCAAAAATTTAGCAATTTCAAAAGGAAAAATTATCAAAATAATGCAGTGCTCCTACAATCCATATAACCCAATAACTATTCAAAGTGAATAAACTATGGTTAAGATAAAATCCTGTACTGTTGATAAATCAAAATATTATAACAAATATAAAACATCTTTGGCTGATATTTTCCGTTCCTAACGAAAAGAAACGGCAAAATAATGGTGTTTGTAATACCATTCAAAGACACAGACAAAATATTTAGAAGCCATAATTTATTTTGTACTGTTTCTTTGTGCTTTAAACGTTTTAGTGTTATGAGCAAGTATATTTTACGATTTTCAAGCCAAAACTGTCGTTAATAATAGTATATATCTAATTTTGAATTCATTCTCAATCATTTACATCGCATAGGGTGTTACATACTTGCATCATTAATGACGGAAATTCTATTTAAGCTAACTTACGGTCCGGGTACAGGTGACAAGTCCGTTTCCAAGTCTACAAGTTAGTGTAGAAGACCTCGAAAATCAGTCATAAATAAAATAATTTAAATTTCCCTTACTTGTAGTTTTGATAAACGGACAAAAGGCGGGTTAATGTGCTATCTAAATCCAAGAGTCGCGCACAGATATATGCAAAGCAAAGTACTGGTTTATCGTAGGGACCGTTTTGGTGTAACTTAGAAGGTGTGATCAAAATAAGACAGGAGTGATTTTATAACTTGTTTATTTCGACGGATACATCTTAATCGAACTTGTCGCCCTCAAAGTACATGCCTTGGCTGACGACAACCTTTGTCAACGTTTCTTCCAGCTCTCGAACCCTGCCTGGTAAGCCGCCTTAGGGATACTCTTATGGTCCGCCGTACCACTAGTTTTAATGCCCGCAATAGAGTCGAATCGGCGCCCTTTTAAGGTTGATTTTCACTTTGGAAACAAAAAAAGTCTGAAGGAGCCACGTCTGGAGAGTAGGGTGGCTGCGGTATCATGGAAGTTCCGGTTCTGGCGAAAAACTCTGTCACGATCAGCGCCGAGTGAGCCGGCGCATTTTAGCGACGCATGTCATGCCCAAACTGTCTGTCAAAATTGTCAGACAAGATCCAAAACTAATGTTCTCTTCCTCGGCTATCTCCCAATAGTTGAACGGCGATTTTCCCGCACCAAATCGTTCACCAATTCGACATGGTTGGGGTCTGTCGATGTGAAAGGCCCCGTTCGCGAATCTTCATCTGCCGTGGTTCTGCCCGACGTAAGACGACTGTACCACTCAAAAACCTGGTTTCGACTCATAGTTTCCTATACAAAGGCTTGCTGAACCATTTCAAATGTCTCCGTAGCACTTTTGCCAAGTTTGAAACAAAATTTCACGCACACACGCTGTTCCTCTAGCTCCTTCATTGCTGCCGTTGCACGCGGCGACGAACAGGTTAAGGCACGTTTCGCTGCTGCTGAATAAAGATTCGACGTAAACAAACGCAACACCTCTCGTTTTAGTCGTCAGATATATCGCTGGATGACGCATAGTGTCTCGTTTCGATCCGTTGAACGGTTTGTGTGGAATAAAATCAGTCCGGTCTTTTTTTTAATACACCTTGTATTTTCATCTCAGAATACAAAGTATTGTGAATGAGGGTCATAAAAAAATTATCTTTTATATACTAGAACTTTTATCAAAATCGGTCAATCAGTTCATAAACTCTGGCATGGCACGGCGTTCTGTAAGATGGGGAATCGTTAAAAGGCCAGACAATTTTAACAGAGAGGATGGATATCCACTCCACAGTGCGTGGAAAAGAATTATTCCGCGAAAATATGAGGACGTTCCCTGATTGGCCAAGAAATTTCCCGGTATTGGCGCCGGATTTTTCCTATATAAGACGGGACAACAAGCTTCTTTTCATCCTTGACCTGAGGACGCCAGCAGGATAGCTGGCGAAACTGTTGTACATTTAAACGACATACGCGGACGCAGCCCGAAAAATGTGGAAATCACCTATTTAGAAAGGTTTCTCAGATATTAGAGGATACCTGTCTTTATAGTCCCTCGATGAGTTTCCCAATAATCTTCGTGTGAATATAATTAAGGAAAATGTGTTTGTTCATCTTTCAATATCACCTATTCTATAAGGTGGGAAAATCAAAATTGTTTAATAGAGGGAAAGATTAAATAGGAGAAAGTTAAATTCAAAATTCATTTCATTGCATAATTCAATTTATTATCCTATAAAATAGTTAAAATGTTTGTTTCTACTGAAAAAACTAAAATTGTCACTACATAGACAGAAGGAGAAAGTTTAATTGCATCAATATTTTCCTTCCAATTGATCGTTTTAAAGGATCTTTGAGTTTCTTAAGCTCTTAGACTCGGTATGTTTCTTCCCCCGCGTTGCAGTTAGGGTAATAAATTAACCAGTACGCTGTTGCTTCTCTTTAATCTCATGGGAGGTAATGTTCCTAAATTCCAAATGCCTTCTCGAGCCTAGAATTTAACAATTAAGAGCTTGATCTCCAACATCGCGTTGACCATTCTAGAGAATCCACGTCACTTCTCCTTGCACAATCTTGCGGGTTTTCCACGCTGGCATGTGAGCTCAGGTATGTTACAATGCCCCAAGAACGCAAATATACCTGCTCCCGCCCGCATTCACTCGGCCAAGTTTTGACAAACGGCCGGTATCCCCGCGGCAATCCGACCCGTTTCGCTGTAGTATGCGACTTTTCATTTGATCTATTGTACTGAATTTTTATTTTGCCCGGCCCGACCCTTACTGTCCCGACGATGACCCACAAGTGTGCCACCAGCCTTGGTCACGTTAGTGGAATGCCTGAAGCCTCAACAAACAGCTTCCTGATCACTTACCTTCCTAATAACACTAATAAAGTCTTTAAAGCATTATTGAAAGCTGTTCACGATTACTCTGAAAAATAAATATCGAAGGAACTTACTAATATTTGGTACCTTAAATATGGATAAATGCATAATAATGCTTGAGCACTAGCACAGAAAAAGAAAGTGAATATTTATTTTTAACCTTTACTTCCTTCTTATCATAAACAAGGGGCCCCTTGCTACTGATATTTTACTATCTAATAACTTAATAGCAACAGACCTGACTTCGTGGATATTATTTAAATCAAAAATTTAAATTTTTAAATTTTTAGGTTGTGGAATTTACAAAGTTGTTTTTTAAATTTTTTCACTCTCAGAAGCCATATGTACTCGCAATTCATTAAAGTATGTAAACTACAGAGATATTTTTTAATTGTGTATTGCCTGAGGCACAATGGCTGATTGTTTTCAAAACTGATGTTTCTGTTATAAACTAGGAATTACTTGGGTATAGCTGGGAAAATACCGGTACACTTTACAGAAGAATTATGCAATGAAACATACATTCAACCGTCACCCTTTTCACGGCCAAATAATGCTTTCACCACATTGAATTAAATCAACATTTTTTACTTCTGTTTAGTTCCGCATAGGGCTTCATCTTGCGTGTTGTGGCTAGCCCGAGTTCCGAGTTTTTGTAATGACTATCAGATTCAAAGAAAAGCTCCATTGCAAAACTGCAATGCCTCAGTTTCACTTTAATTATGTGTAAAATATTCCATGAAAAAGAGCGATTGTATCATTCCGCGGAAAACTGTAAGTAGAATACCATTATTTATCTTTTTAATTTCTATTATCCAACTTTCTGAATACTGCAGGCAACCAGGAAGAATGACTAAAATTCCTGAAAACAATTTCCCGCTATATTCCTAAGAATACTATAAGCCTATGCAGTATCTTGTGCAACAATATATGGCTCAAATATTTTTTAAATGAAAAAATTCAATATTTAAGCTTAACAATACATCTTCAAGTTTTTATCTTCCCTTAGGTTACTTCCAATAATGTATAAGTCATGTGCAGTGTTTTCCTCAAACCAAGTTAATTTTAATTAATCTGCGTTAAGATAGCCAACTTCCGAAAGGCACCCGAAATGAAGTACAAAAAAAAACAATTTAGGAAAGTAGAATTGTTTCATAACTGAGGACTGATTCAATTAGAAAACAATCGCAAACATGCCAACAGATTGCTGTCTTATCCATTCATATAAGTGATCGGTGACTAGCTATAAAAAACGTAAAAAAAAGGCTAAGACTTCCGTTCTGCTGACCCTGAGCGTCTCTCGCACTCTCTAAAGCATGCAAAGACACGCACGGGGCCATGGGAAGAGTGAATTCACTTGTGGGAACCTGGAATATGGTTAAATAATGCAGACGAGATGGGCGGGCGACCATCAAGAGAAGGCGCGTGCACCATACATTGTAGAACACAAGGAATCGCCACGCACACTCTCCAAACTGGCCCGACGAGGAAATGTGCTCATCTCTGCGACAAGGCGATCATCGGATCGTTAAAAGAAAAGGGACGGGGCGAGAGAGAACGGTTAGAGAGGAAGGGAGTGTGGAATGGTGTAAGATGGGAATTCTGAGGAGACGTCGAAACGTGGCGAAATAATGGGCGCGAAAATAACAAGCGACACGAGGCGATGCTTGCGAAACCCATTCGCACGAGGAGCGAGGGGAAAAGGGCCCTTATGGCAATTGCAAACACCCCTCCCCCTCTCCCATGCCGCTACACGCCCATACTCCCTTGCACTCTCCCCCGCCTACCTTCCGCCACCTCGGAAACTCTCACCCCAGCCCCACCCGAGTGTCCCGCTTTGTTTGCCTTCCTCCATCTCCCTTTCTTCTTCCCCCGTCGGGCGGGAAAGGCACACGTCGTGGGAGAGAGGGACGGGGAGGCCGAGGAGACACGTCTCCCTCCCTCCCCCAGCCGAAGGCCGCGCGCCGAATTGTACGGGGCGGTGACACGTAGGCGGGGTGTCTGTGTGCCCGCTCTGTTTACGCACCCCTCTTCCCCCCAATCGTCTGCATGTCCCGTGGGAGTTCCCATTCGCGAACGGTCCTCTCGTGAAGACGTCTCTTTCACCTCTCCAGCGAGCGTGTATAAAATTTTGGGCAAAGCGTATATTCAACCACATCGTGATCCACTCGTGACGAACGGACAGCACGTGCGTGAGGGAAATTAGTTATGATCGACGCATCGCTGGACAAGACTTGTTGTAAAGTTCTTTTACATAATGGCGCTATGAGAAATATATGAATACAAACCTATATTATATCAGACATTCCACTACCAGTCGCACCTGTTCATGTGCATCAGTCATTAATCCTCTCTCGATCAAAGGACTTTATTCATCCAGTTGATCACATGGAATACTCGTACACGGACCATAAAGTCAAACCATTAATTCTTGCATATTTGAATGATTTGCCTAAATTAATCTCCGTTGAAGAAACATTCTCTTCAGGATAGAAATTTAGTTATTTGCGATGTAAGGTTCAGCCCTTGGCATAGGTCCTTAGTGGTACTACTAGGAAACCAATTAAATTCTCAAACAGACCGTAATCCATCCTTAACTAACAAATTCCCTTTACAATTACAAGGAAGTATTGACCAGAAATTCCGTTTGGCAATTGCCCTTACATATCCTGAACATACTAATTCCGTTGTCCGCGGCGTTCGAAATCAACGTGCATATTCAGCACAGGGAATCAGTCATTAACCGTTCCTTTTGCCGATGAGAATTTCTCACGAGATTCACACAGCTTGGATTTAGATAACGGTGTGAAGCTAAAGGGCGTCAAATCACTGGATATTTTGCGTGATTTCGTATCCTAAATTAATACTAATTCTTACAACAGACTACGCTTCAAAACCCGCTGAGTAAGGCGCAAAAATTCGTTCCATTTGCATTAAAACTACAAACACTCATGCATACATGAATCAATAAATTAATAATTAGTACATAGATTAATTTCTGTAACATCCTTTGGGTTATCTCCTGTTCTCACATTACAAGTAATTTTAAAAATGAATCTTATCTATAAATATGAATCCCAAGAAGTCAATCCAATGACGGTGCCATAGACGTTTATCCCTTTCCATAAGAAATACCTGGAAGGCACAACGTTTAATATATATTTCTTCTTAGTCTTCCTCTTTGTCCAAAATGCACCGATAATATTGAGAATCTACGTCTTCCACACCCAAACTTCTGAGATCAGACTTCAGTTGCATACAGGCCTATGCTACCTATTAAATTGTTTACTATTCTTCAGATTTCACTTAGCTATTTTCCATCAATTCCATCCTTGCAAATTCTTCATTTACCAAAAGAAATGTTCTACCAATTTTCCTCCGGAATCGCCCAGAATCGGGAACTATTCTACATCTACTGAAATGTGCGTAGGATGTGATCATACAATTTGCACGGGTTTGTACGATATATTAAGTAACGATATTTATGATGCATGGCCATGCAATATCGTGGTGAAGAATCCAGCCTTATGAATTGAAATTTGACATTTTGCGACTGACGTGACTTTTATGAATTTTCAGTGCATCTCCATGCATACTTCATGTACCGTTGCATGTGCTGGTTTGACATAAAGATACATCACTCCCTGAATGTCTGAAAAGTTATAGGACTGGCTTTCTCATCAGAAACCGCCACTTCGGTTTTTTTGGGGTGAAAAACGCTAAAGATTTCGTCAAAGAGCATATGATCTCTGGATTACAATATTGTCGCTGACTTTTCACTTTAAGGGATAACCTTCGAAAGGAAATCCTGTAATTTCATCTCTCTGTAACATTTATTTACGTGTAAATTTTGAACAAATATGCAGGCTTACGTTCTGTTATTCGGTTATGATCACTCGGAACCAATCACGCGTTAAACCCATTTTATATTTAATTATTCTGCTACCGTCGTCTAAGTGACGCATATGAAATTTTTAATATCCCTAATAATGCTCCTAGTGCTATTCGTCGATTTTCTATCCCAATGGCAGCAGTGGTGTTAATATTAGCTTCTATAAATCAGTGGATGGAGCTGTGGTTACTTCTTCCTTTGAATTTTTTCCTCGCTTTAAACATTTTCAACCATCATCTATCTCTGCTACAGGGAATAACGAACTCTTCATAAACCTCCTTTAGCATTAATAAGCCCCGGAGGACGATTTTCTCAGGTCAAAGCAAAATTTCAATGCAAAGAATCGCTCGTCGCGTACTACTTCGTTGCCGTAAGTGAACAGAAAATGTTTCAATTTTTAACGTTGTCATTGACGTAATACTCATGTGATATCAATAAAATTTGAACTATGAATACATTACATATTCAACTAACAGTATTATATAAATTAATAATTATTTCACAAGAAATAATGCGATTAAATAATTTATGTTCAACTCTTTAATGAAGAGCCCTTCTATATTATTTTTCTTTTGAATAAACACAGGATTTTGCGTTCAAATCTATGTTCTTATTCAATATATTATCCAAATATTTTTTTCTATTTTCTGCCTATTTCTTTAATAAATGTTTTTAAAATTTTAAACATTTCTTAATCCATTTAACACCATTCTAACTTATCTGTTTTGCTTACGAACTTACTTAGACCACTCTTAGGGTTTTATTACATGGGAAATTTGCCATCTTATTCCATCCAGGGAATTCCATAGTGTTTATTCCTTCACCCTAAGGTAGTTTACATAATATGATATTCCTTTTATTGATAGTGGTTTGAAATTATTCAATGTAAAAAAATCCATTGAACTTAATTTTAACAAAGTTTATTAATTTCAATTATTTTCTAGAATTAATGATTTGTACTGTGAATTCTAGTCCCATATTTTTACTTGCAGATGACATTCTATTAAATTTTTGTATGCTTACTAAATGCACTTGATAAATTACTCTAATCACTCTCGCAAGTTTGGTTTTAAGTTTAATAAAATTGATTTGTGGTCGCGAACACCCTAACACATTGCAACGCTTATGACCATTTCTAGAATTCTCGCCATGAGAAATATGTTTTTAGCAGTTCCAGCTATGCATAACGTGTCACTATCATGCGTTAGCTGATTTCTACCGCCTGTGACTATAATTATTCTTCTGTTTTTTTGGAGCAAATCTGGGTCATTTGTAATTGTTGAATGTGAATTAGGATGTTTATAGTCGTACGTCTGTAAAATGATATGATTACAATAGTTGTGTACCTTAGCATACACCAAAGTTGCCATCAAATCAATGAACGTGACATTTGACGCGTGAGTTCATCCAAAGGATATTTCGTTAATTTTTAATTACATCCCCTCAGTTTAGTATATGAAATTTCGAAAACCATAACCTGCCTATAGTTCCTACAGATCCTCCACCAGTATAATATCAGTTCCTATGACCATGTCTGTTTTTTTTTACTTTTCAAATTTTCTCTTTATATTTGTCCCAACTTTTCTAATGAGGACGTTAGGAAGTGATATTCAGTTTATCAAATAAAATATTTAGTATTCATCGGGAGAATAACACGCAATAGCTTTGAGATTAATAACTATGTTGATAGTAGTTGATGCAATAATCTGAATGGTATGAAGATATTTTTATGCCCCAGGAACTTGACCTCCTCTCTCATCTAATACTACGGTAAACACGTCGGGTGTGCCCGCGCACCCTTGGGATGTTTAGAGATTAATGGACATCCTGAGGACTTGCTATCTCACTAAGGTCTCACACACTTGAGCTACATACGCTTAGTAGACTAATGGAGCCCTTTAAGGCGAACACTTCCACCAAGCTGGCTACACGTATTCAAGCAAAATAGGTTTCCACTTGAAGTGCAGTACCTAGAGAGTTAAATGTTACTGATCATATTTACCATTATGGATTTGGTGATCATGGAATTGTGTTGCTACTAAAGGTGACGATGTATCGCCTGAATGAGAGACAATGCAGTTATGAAATGTCGTGAATGCGTGCAGCATTGCACTAAAATCTAAAGTTACTGACGAAATTGCCATTTGAGATCGGAAGTAATGACTCCTTCCAACCGGTTGCCTGAGTTATAGGATCACTTACCATAACTGAAATACCGGAAACGAGGACTATCGGCTATAGTTGCCAACATAGACGAGACGCGATTTGTTATACCAAACAGTTCATTTAATTGACATTATTTCACCTATCTCGAATTTTTCTCTAACCTTTCGAGCGGATCATCTCAATAGCGCAGATTAGTGCAGTATGCTCATAAATTGGTATTGTTATTTATCTTTCCGTGAAAGCCATTTCCATCGTTAAAACTTAAAAACTTTTTTCATTTAATACGTTGTTTTAGGGACGTACTAACATAAATTTGATGATGAATGCTTAGAGTAGAACCAACTCCTGCCACACAATCGGGAGGTGACTAGCAGGGGAGATACTGATGTACATATCCGAAGCGTGTCCATTCACTGAAAACGTGGAATTACGGTAATATGAAGTTTCATATGTTATTCGATGTTATATTTTTCGTCCCTTCTCATTTTTATTACCTAGATATTCATGAATCGTAAGATTCTATGGAGATGAAAACCACACTTTAGTGTAGTTTATAAAACAAAACAATTTAAGAGTGTCAAAATCATCGGCCTTGACTACCAAGGCGCCCTTTAAGCTTAACTAGCTAAAGCACTTGGCTGGACATTGAGGGATCCGGGTTCAAATCCTAGTCAAGGCGAATGATTTATATTCTCTGATATTGTTGCATTGTATAAACTACACTAAATTGAGGTTTTCAGTTTCAGAAAATTCCTTTATGTCCTGCCGGTTGCCTTAGCCAGTTAAGCTATCGAGGCGCCCTCTATGCTTAACTGGCTAAAACACTCGGCCGGAAATCAAGGGATCCTGGTTCGAATCCCGGTCAAGGTCATTGATTTTTCGCTCTGAAATTGTTGCATTGAAATGCATAATAGAGGATGACTCCGTAAAAAGTTACTGTTACGGCATCTCCCGCAATTACTATAAATTTGTTTATAAAAATTAGTTTATCACTATTAAAATCCCTCCAAAGTTGTACAAAATAGTATGGAATTTACGAAGATTAAATTGGTGCATTTTTTACTATAACCTTAATAGTGATAATTAAATATCTGTAACTAGTATCCTTTCAGCTGTTTTGGCGATTCCTTTTCCAAGTCCTGAATATTAAATCAGAAATACATATCAGTCAATTAAACAATTGGTCTAGAGTTAATACTTGTCTATATTCATGAAATTCCTATAAATATATCTGAATACCGCCGAAAAATAAAATTCTGATAATTTCAAGTGTGAAAATAAAGTAATATGGAGTTTGGAAGAAACATCAGACAGTAGAATTGATAGAACTTGGTCGAACCAATGGTCCTCACTGAAAACATTCGTTGTTAAAATACAAAATAAACGTTTTGATAGAACCATATTATGCTTTATAAACTACGCTGAGCAGAAAAACTTAGCAAAGCCACTGAGTTACAAGCCAGAGAATGGGGAGGAAGAAGAAAGATTAAGTAGTACCCGTGCATGATGTTCACATACTTTTACATGTAAAGGCCGCGGAACAGCACAGGAACATTGATTCTTTTAACAAACCTTCGCGCTTATACAGAGGTAAATGAGATGATTAGAGCTGCATTTCCAGAAGACCCCCTATAACACTCGCTTCAGAGAATGACAGACCTCAGGGTCACCTCTTTCGTAAGGAAAGACGGTTACGCGACACACTGATCTGACTTCCTCGAAAGCAAAATCAATTTCATTTAGTATTATTTCATGTAAAATTTGAAATTTTAACGATTAAATCCTTATAATGTAATAATGCTTGAAAAATTCTGATCCGGTTTTGTTAGAATATCCGTCGCATCGCCGTGACATTTTTATTGTCTTACGCCTCCTAAATAAGCCTTAACTCTTGATCTCTTAAATTTTTACTTAAAGCCTGAAGTATTTCACAACCATCCAGAAACTCAACGACTCCCTTGTTTTCCGAGTGTCATCACTCAATCGAAGTACATTTTTAACTTACTCTTACCCGAATAGAATAAATTAAGTGATTTCAATTCTTTTCTTGACAGTGGAAAGAATCTAAATCACGTAAAGATATTTTCGGAAACAGTTCACGTCTTACTTCGACGCGATGTAAAGGGTATGGCTAAATTTTGAATAACACTTCAAGGTAGGGTGCAAACATTAATTTGTGGGTGATATTGTGTTTTTATCAGAGGATAAGTAAATTTTTAAGCTGGTTCCTGTCCAGGAATTTAATTTTCCAGATTCCACTCGGAAGAAACTACTGGCTTAAATGAAAGGGCTACGGTACAGTTATTGCAACTCCCCCCCATTCCTTCTCCACTCGGAAGAAACTACTGGCTAAGATAAAAGGACTACGATACAATTATTGAACCCCCCCCCCCATTTTTATCACGATTAAGGTAGAATAGTGTAAAGTAGGGTTCTTTTAAGATAGATAGTGGAAATTGAGAACACTGGTTCAAACATTGTACGTACGTATCTTTCACGCCATTCTCATCCGAGGCGGATATTCTTACGATTTTGACCGGGAGCATCCTATTTAGTGTTCAAGTGAATGAGTACGGCACATATAGGGGTCTATTTATGAAGTGATGACCTCAGTATGTTAGCTTTTCAAAGTCTCCCGGGATAATAGATGTAATCACTTATTACGAAGGGTGAAAGAGGGCCTGGGGTATTCCAACGGTTTTGTTTTTCTTTCGACATCTGATGATAATGTGTCAAAAGTAACCTGTAAAATGCCGTAGTCGTTAGAAGGTAAAGTTGCACTTATCATGGGAACTGAAAAGAATAAAATCCTCGCATGACTCTTGCAAGCCGAACAAAACTATTGCGATCCAAATCTATAAATTCATTACTACTTTTATCCATCTATATTCCGTCGCAGAAACAAGCAAAAAGGACCGGATATGAACCATTAAGCGTAAACATTGCGTTGTGATTGGGACATAATACTTGTAAAATAATAAACGCTATGTTTTCCTTAAAAACAATAATTTTCTTTTTGATGCTCGGAAGTTTTACAAAAAGAATACTGAAAATGGCTCATGGGGAAAATGACTAACCTTAAAGGCTCTTTCTGCAAAGGAGATAGATACAATTTCATCGTACAGGCGATCTCCTATTTTAGATAAATAAGAATGTCCACTCGCACCATGAAATGCTTTCCTCTGGCCTCTTTTCGCCATTCGACGCCTCTAAACCTTTCCGCAGGTTTCACAACATTTACAGTACACCACCTTCCAGGCTCGGCTGCGTTATCTCGATCTTCGACCTTCACCATGAAACGCATCCCAAACCGATTCCATCCGATTCATCACCGTTCGTTCCATTGCCTGCTCACTGAATTGTCTGACGTCGGCAGGAAATTTCTGCGGCTTGGGATGACTGCATTTTGAGAAACGACCCGATGCCTGACGAGGACATAAGGTATGTATTCAGGAGAATCTCGTCTATGTCCATATCAATCTAGTTACACTCAGCCATGTTAATACGTTGCAAGAAGGCCAGTATGTTATTATTGCTTATCAACGTAGTAACTATTCCTATTTGTTGCTAACAGATCCTTTTTCAAAAAGGTAGACGTATTACACACTTGCATACCGTAGTTCATGAACTTACTGTTTTCATTATTTACAATATTGGGATTATTTTACGCGCATATTTCAGCTAAAAATTAAGAAAAAACTAAATTTTTGATGTTCCGTGCCTGGTGGTAAATCATTCCCTTACGCGCACCCTCTCGAGGGCTTTCAGGGTACCAGTTAGGCGTTGATTCGACTGTTCAACACATTAATTCATTTATCCTAGACAGTGTCCACACTTGGGGTCGCGCACAACAGGCAACAGTTCACGAGCATGATTTTCAACCATACTTCCCATCCATCACATTAGTAACTGGTTTCTGACTGGTGGCTGGCACACATCATGCCTTTCGACGAGGGACCGGGTTTGGATACCGATAGAAGTGAATTTACATTTACATTCCAGTTACTTCTAGGCTGCTGTGTGAATAATATTTTCTCTCCCTTCTTCGCACATCGGTTGGGACGTTAACATGTTCGAAATTTTCTCGCTTTCCGTTAAGATTAAGCTACTACTAACGCTGGATTTCTCTATGTTTCTACTATCGCTTTCATATTCTCAATAAGTTCCCAAAAAGATGCACCCCATTAGCTCACACACGTACTTTCCATTTAAAATGAAGTCTAATCAGCATCAATTCACTTCATGAACTTTCACCACTTTCAAAAGTAAGAAAAACCCAAGCAAAGATTAAAAAAAATAAAAATAATCAAGTTCGCGTCTTTTCCGCTTTGCATTATTAATTTAGAGAACTTTCTCATAAATATCGATAATAGTATTCAAATGTGTGTCATCTGGAGAAAAATGTGTATCTAGTTTTCTATTAAGTTCCTAAACTTACCAAGATACATTTCTACCCGATAGACAAATCCCCTTAAGGTCATATATTTTTTGAATCCAGCTCTCATTCATATTTTTTCCATTTTTCTCAAATGTATTACTGATTTATGTTTCGGTTTTGATTGATCTATATAATCGAAATCTTTTCATAAAGTAAATATACCGAAACAGCAATAAAATGTTACTTTTATTTTACCACGGTATTTATTCCGGTGATTGCGAAAGCATGTACATTTATGAAATCATTATGAAAATATTCCAACAAAGATCCAGTTTTTATTGATTGTTGTACATTAAAGATATTCGGTACTTCTACAAATATATTTGCTTGAAACCGTTATTGTAAAAATTTCAATACTATGGACATCCCAAATTAAAATTTGAAGTTTTTTGCATACTATAATTGATTCATTAAGGTCAGGGAAAGTAAGTTTATCTGGGCTTCCAGCGATACTAGTACTTATATCAATGGTTTATAAACCTAAATCGATATTGTACGATAAGTATTGTATAGTACGATATTGTATTAATTAATAGGTAAATCGATGTGTTTGTTAATTGGCACGATAGCAATTGCAGGTTCCGCATTATTACAACTCGACCGCTACGCTGATATAATTTTTCATAAATTTCCCTCAGTTCTGATAATCAATGTCGAAGATAGTTTAGTTTACTTCATATATTACGTTATCAGTGAAATGGGATATTAGATTATGCTTACCAATATTGTTGCAATTAAAATAGAAAATATTTTCCATTTAGGCACCAAATGATAACGTACGCCCATTATGCTTTTGGCTCAATGTGTGAGGTGTAAAGGGAAAACAGGAAATATGATGATTCCTTTCTGAATACTAAAAAAACCTTCTTCAGGCCATATTGTTTTTGCTATTCCAGTATAAACATAATATAGTCATTAAAATACACATATGACACAGACATTTTCACTCACGTTATTTATCGGCTGAACAAATCTTGGAACTTAAAAACAGTGCCATTTGAGAAAGCCTTTTGACAAAATACACGACCATATATTCACCAAGCTGCCAACAAACAACCTATGACATGTTGGTACAAAACATTCTCCATGGCTATTGACTATCTATGAAGAAAGTATAATATCTTAATTCTTTAGATAGGTTTTTGTTTTCTTTTAAAAATTAAATAAACGTTTGGTAACAAAAATGGTTGTGTGATTAAAAACTAGATTTTCTCGGTGTTAGTGGAGGTAAATTAAAACAGGATTTTCTCAGAAGTAATATTTCCCAGTAAGCCATTTTAACAATCACAACTTTCCTATATTTTTATTCATTTTTAACACATATATGAATCTCTTATTACTTTTGGTGAAGTCTTCAGTGTACCCTGTTATATAATACGTTCGCTGGCAATTAGACGAGAACGAGTCTATACCAACCAACATCTTAGTTTCAGTTTGGCTAATTTTATCAGTTGATGCACAATCTGACACGATTATAGCCAATAGAATGAGTACAATATTTATGTATAATATATGAAAAACAATAATGAGAAGATGTGAAGAAGTAGCGAAAAGTTAAGTATTTTCTAGTGAAAAATTAATTTGACAATAACGTGAACGTAAGAAATGTAGGTTGAAGAAAGTAAGAGGAAGATGGAGAAAGAATATTCAGGATAAAATGACAGAATAAAATGCATGAACCAATGGAATGTAAAAAAATTACTAAGAAATATCTCGGAAACTTATTGACACCGCAATACTTGATGGCAAATTCTCTGGGCAACGATAATAACTAACTAATGGACATTAAGAGCCATGATCAACTAAGTAAGAGTGAAGTTCCATAACAATGGTCTGAAGCAATTTTCACCTATTCACAAGTTTATGAAATAACGTTTGACCATAGAGATAGCATCTTTTGTGTTAAATGAATGCAGAGAGTTGCGTAAGCTGAATTTTGATTACACAATGGAACTCTGTGTAAAATATCCCGCCCTATTCGCTGAAGAAATTTTTACCATAAATGTTCCCAGATGTTCTTTTCAATTAATATTTTCCCCAAAATCGGATTTCTTACTTCCTATTCTCTGCAAGGAATGATATCATGATGTCCCTATAATAGCAATGTTTAAAAATAAATCGTACATGACATACAATTACTTTCTACGCACTTCAATCTTTTTAAAATGAGGAACAAAATACAGATGAATGAAGTTTTCTTAAAAAAGATTTCTCCATTGACAAGCTCTTTTGCATCACTTTCTGCCCCATACTTTCTTGTTCATTAAGTGCTCTTAAGTATGCCTGGATGCAAATAATAGAGCCAGTAATTGAAAAATTTTCGATCAAATACGACAGACTTTAGTAATCTAGAGAAAATTTCAAGCGAGTTTAAAGACATCAAAGGTGAGTTGTTTTCTCAAAAACAAAAATAGCCAGCGCTCGGCTATTTTAAAAGCGAAAGCTAAGCTCTCGCGGAAGCGCGATCTGGTATTATATTTCCACACTTCGACTGCTCTGTTCTCTCCGCTTTCATTATATTCTTGCTTTAGAATAAAATCAATGGAAAAGTGTACCGAAGTTGATTGCATTTCACCATTCCTATTTTTTAGCTATTCGTTAATTGGTGTTGCTTAAGGTATTCATTTCGTGGTGCGTTGGTGACTCTGGCTTCTGCATTAACGAAAAACTCAAATTAAAAATATTAAAATTGAATACAATCACTTCAAAAATGCATGTAGTCTTTGGTAAGTATGGACACATAGAGAAAAAAAATGCAGCCCATGAAATATTATTTTGAGCTGCTAAAGTAATACTACACAATAAATGGTATATGATTATTTTCAACAAATTTTTATTCCTCGGAGAATGCATTTCATTTAACTTAAGGCACTCAAGTATAATTTTCATCTATTTATTTCAATTTCATTCAGGTTATCATACTTGTTAAATTTTCACTATCTGAAAACGTATTCTTCCAATTTTTTGCAGTCAATTTATCCTGCTCAGATATTCTCGTTATTTTTCAATAATTTCAACAATAAATCGACTTATAATCTGAATAATCTCTTTACGCCCCACAACAACAACGATCATATTACTAGTTGGAAATGTCTCTTTATTTTACCCTTTTTAGAGAAAGAATTATCAAAACTAGTCCATGATCTCCGTGCAAATCGTAGTCTAGGAGAAGATGCATCACACGCCTTCTTATTCAATTCTGATCTGAATCACTAGTTTAATTTACTTCACATAATAACCCAATATTCTTAATGTTTTATTTACCCAAATCCTTCGTAAGTCCTCAAAAATCAACTCAGCTTATGGATAAACAAGTGTATTAAAGCATGCTAACAATTATAGGACGATACTATCAGAGTATCTTCGCCAAAATATTTAAAAATCATTATTTCACAGACTTATAATTTACGTTGAGGAAAATAATAGACTTTTCTTGTTATAAAATGATATTATGAAAAATAGATCCACGCTTTTAACCATATGTAATACATTTATTGCATTAGAACTTCTCTTGATACAAAAAAACAAATGACCTATTTCCAGAGCTCAGTAAAGCTTCCACTGTCAGTCATATTCTCTTCGATAAATTACACTATTATGCAATAAAAGGAAATCTAAATCTCTGCATAAAATCATATTTGATAATCAATATCCTCCAATGACGTAATAAATGGTAACAAATGTTGTATTGTTTGTATTGTAATAAATGGTAACAAATGCAAATTGTGTATCCCTACCCTCGTGTGTGCGACAAAGGCCCATTTTGGGTGTCGTGCTATTCTTAATCTATACGTATGAATAACGAATGTACAATATTTTCTCGAACATGTGGAATCGAACCAACCCTTCACGAAGACGGAATCACTTTTTAACTAAGGTAACAACCACGAATAAGTTAGCTCAGATCTGTACTTAAAGAACTAAATTTGGTAATCTGCTGGTGCTGGAAAAAGTTTGAGCTGACCCAATGAAATATCTGAGGCTATCTATTTCTCACTTAACCCCACCAGTGCTACTCGTCAAAAAGGAATAAATGATCAAGATGTACATTATCCCGAAAACAGAAATTATCGCTATAAACGTACCCACATGACCATCAATTATGGAGACAAAGCTTAATATGTTTCCTCTTAAGAACTTTCAAGGACACTGCCAGTAGGGGATAAAAAACAAATATGCAATTTGACAAGAGTCCTTAAGAGTTTTTCCTGGTGGTGCCAGTAGATTTTGATTTTATCTTAGACATTGAAATTATGCAATCATATCCCACCATTCATCCAAAGCCACTAATCCTAGAGCAAACACAACATCAAAGAGGGAAGTGGAATTGGAACCTAGCTTTGTTTCTCTAGGTACGCACCTGAACAATCCGACTGCCGCGACCGACTGGTAGAAGCTCAGAGGAAGTAAATCCGTTATGAATACGTCAAAGCGGATTCACTGAAGAAAAGCATTTGCCATAACATTTTGTAAGAGAGATTAGAATACCTTGCCACTTCGAGAGAACTCATTATTCACACTTCTGAAAAGGGCCGAAATTTAGGATTCATCTCAAAAAATGACTAATCTACACTAGGTTCAAACAAAATCTAAACGATGAAACACACGCTCGGTCCTTTTCCTACTATCGCCCTAGATGGAAAAAGAAAACGCTCTCACCCATCCATAAATTAGCTTTTCTTCCCCCTTCCACTCTATCATACCTGCTTATCTCCGAGTGACTGTATCTCATTATTCCCCTCCACGATGGACAAACCAAAGATAGAACAGAGAATTTGTGGCGAGGAAGCGGGAAGACGACAGGGGAGAGAGAAAAGAGAGAGAGGAAGAGAAGGGAGAGAAAGAAGAGAGAGGGAGAAGAGAGAGAGAAGAGAGAGAGAAGAGAGAGAGAGAGAAGAGAGAGAGAGAGTGGGGAGAGAAAGAGGAGGGAATTCGGAGAATAAGTGATCGAAGAATAATAATGTCGATCGTCGTCAGCTGCATCCAATTATTTGAGCAGACTGGCAGGGGTGCAAATGGAATGGATTGAGGGATGGGGAGAAGGGGTTGAGGAAAAGGAGGATAGGAAGGGGTGCGGGTTTGGGCATGTCCCCAGTGTTTGGTCGGGCAGAGTGTCTGTCCTTTTGTGCGGTGGGCGGGGAGGGACACAATGGGTGGGTCGGGCGAGCGAGTTGGGTGCCACGAGACGGGGTACACGGAGGGAGGAGCCAGGGGATGAAGCGATACATAAAAGATGGAGGAAGTAGACTACGGGGGAGACCTGAAGGCGCCACGTGACTGGCGTTCCTTGCCCTTCCGCCGTCCGGGAACTCACAAACGCCCTCCAACCCCCACCCTCCTCCCTATCCCCGACCCATTTTTCATCACCGCCCCATTCTCCAAATCCACCTCATTAGCCCCTCTCCCCTTGAGATACCGCATCCACCCTCCCTCGACAATGCCCCCCTTTACACCCTCGACGTCTACCTGTTGTTCGTGCACGGGGAGATATGCCAGCAGCTGTTTTTCCCCGCCCTATCCTCAACTTCCAAACCCTACCCTCCACCTCTCCTGATTATAGCACTACGCCCTCGCATCCCTCACCATCCCCTTTATACATGATTCCTTTCGAAGGTTTACACGCGTCTTGCGCAAGCTCCGAGCCGTGGACACGCGAACGCCGTTACAAAAAGGCGCGCCAAGCCCTCGACAAGTGAACGACGCAATTCGCATTGACGTCGCCTCACCTTCGAACAAAATTAAACGCTCGCAGGGAGAGAGCGCAATGTGTGCCCAACACAGCTGCAGCAAGCGGCTGACTCTAGATAACAATGCTCTGTGGAATATAAGCGATTTAAATCGGTGATTTATGATAAGGAAACGCGATATTGTGCCCGCAAGGCAAAAATTATACAATATTCGTGTTACGACATCCTTCCATTGTGAGCGAAGTAGCAGAACACATTCCCTACTAAAAGAAGACGCGGTACACCAACGAGAGCTTATTCGAAAACTCAGAGAGCAACATTTAAATCGACAGATGGTGACGGAATGAATCTTTTCAATTGAAAATAATGTGCTCGTTTTACACGGAAATCCTACCCCCATCGTCCCGTCGTGTCTTTGGGTAATGGTTTCCATCTCCTCTCGGTCCCGTTACGAGTGTGTCCTCTAGAATTTCGCGCGAGATTCTTGTGTATTAAAAAAACATTTAATTCCAAGACATTTACGGTTAAATATATCTTCATTATACAGTATCAGGTGAACTTAGGCAGTTGAAAGATAGTTGAAGGGATTTCCTGGGCCGGCGAAACAAACGAATATCACGTAGCGATCCAGTGATCACACACGTGTCCTTCATTCAAAAAAACGAAAATTTAGCTAACTGATATGAAAACACCCTAAATATCTACTAGTTGTTTAGGAGCTCCATCTACATTTCGAAATCGGAAAAAAATCTTTTACTTACCGTGCTGATGATTAAACCTCCTTTGTTTCCTTCCGTCGTTGTGGTAATATCCTATTCTCCGATGAAAATAATCGCACAATTGTATCCAAAGTGAAAACCTTGGTTCCCGAGATCGATGCCACGCGGTTGCACAACAGTAGAAACAGGACTGACTCACAAAGGAGAAACAGGAGGAAGTAATCCTCTCTCACACTCGCAGAAATATAAATAGATATGCTTATT
This sequence comes from Hetaerina americana, assembly GCF_022747635.1. Taxonomy (NCBI): domain Eukaryota; kingdom Metazoa; phylum Arthropoda; class Insecta; order Odonata; family Calopterygidae; genus Hetaerina; species Hetaerina americana. Next base: position 57,616,826 of record NW_027286070.1, read on the forward strand.
TTTTTCCAAAACAACTAGCTTCACTTGAAAATAACACTGCACAATTCTCAAACACTGATCGGTGGCACAGCACGAAGGCACTACGGCTGTAGGAGGAAAAACTAAATTTTTATTTTTGATGGGTTGACTCCTCTGGATCCTCTTCACTCTTCGCTCCACACTCCGTGTTCCACACCCCTCCCGGTAGCGTGCGAAGGCGGGGAGGAAGGAGAAGAAGGGCGTCGAGTTTTAAGAGCGGCGCGATTTGAGGAAGAACTCACGGGGAACTGTTATAGAGCGAAGTTGGGGAACTGGCGGTGGACTGTTGCGCCCGGGGCGGGAGGGACGTCACTACTGGCGAGGGCTGGGTGGGGGAGGGTGAGTGGAGTCGGGGAGTGTGTGGGGGGGGGTGAGTTAGAGGAGGTGAGGAGGAGTGTGTGTGTGTGGAGTGGGGGAGGAGGAGGAGGTGGCTCTGGCGCGAGGGAGCGGAGCCTCGGAGGGAGGTAAGCGGAGGAGGAATTCTCGGCGAGCGCGGACGGCGCCTTTGCCGCCGCGGGACTCGAAAATCGGGCACGGCTTCTTTCTTGGGGGGGAGGGGTGACGGCTGGAAGAGGGAGATCGGTTGGGGGGAGGGACTGGACGGGAGTTTTGGGCGTCGCGCATGGGGGAGATGGTCGCGGGCTGCATTGGGCTGGCTGCAATTCGTCCTCGGTGGGAGATACGGACTTCGCCCTCGCGGGAGAGAGAGTGGGGGAGAGTGACGGTCGGCGGATGGAGATCGCTGGTCTCGGGGGCATTAAACTGCGGGCAAGGACCAGCAAAGCGAGTCCAGCTACGAGTTGGTCAGTTGGGTTGTGAGGGGTCGGAAGAGTGGCGCAATTCGTTTGTCCCTTTAGACCCACCGGGCGAAGCGAGGTTGAACATGAGACGAGCGATCAGCTGGCGGTCGGCATACGTCTCAACATACTTCCCTAGGACACCTAAAGGAGTCGGTGAAGTTTTTCTTTCAGAGTCAGGGAAGGGTACATAAAGAGAAGGAAAATCAAATTCCATTCGACGCCTCTTGCCATATGCGATATGGATGTGGATCGAGTGAGGGGAAATATGTCACCCCACTCAAGCTCTCTTTCCGTAATATTGGTTCCGTTCCCCAGCCTGATAAATTAGTTAGGGGCTTGGGCTATCTTGCCAATTTCGGCATTAAACACGCATGATTGACTTGGCAGTTATTTAAATCTGGCAAAGAGCCAGAATCACATTCTTGCTTTTCCTTCTGTGACCCTCGGCCCCGGTAATTGTAAAAACAATTGTTAAGAGTGGTCGTGGAGGGAAATTTATTTGGTCAAGTTCTCGATGGGAAGGATCACATATCTCCTTGAGCATTATCATAAAATAGAAAGTATCAAGGATGATATGATTCTACTGTAATACTGAGATTTATAGAGACGCATAATTTATTTTGCGGTCCGATCATTTATCGCAACTAAAATATGAACAGATGCGAAAAATTTGTAATTTTTTTAACGACGAGAATATTATTTTTTGTTAGATTTGTATTAAAGTTAAACAAAAGTACCAAGCGTTCTTCAACTTATGTTGTGGAATAAATGAAATATTAATTTTTTCTGCTCTCTATGTAAAGCACACACTACAACCCTTGAGAAAAGCATTTCCTTCTTGTTCTATTCTGTCTTTGGAGTGACAAGTATATCATTTTTCAATCACATACACGAATAAAATGGGAAATAATCATAATAAATCTGTGTTTACCAAGATATCATTATGTATTCATACCAATTTGTAGTTAGTTATTACCTAGAGCAGTTTTCAATGACGTATGAAGCGCCCACGTCAGCTATAATTCACGTTATACTTAAGCAATACATTATGCTTATATTTACCACAGCAGCATTCAGCTTGAGCTCAGTAAATAATTACCAGTTAAGATGCTATAAATATCACATGTAACAGTTCTTACTTTACTCTAAAGTAACTTAAGTGACTGCTTGATGTCATGGTTGTCACGATTGATTGAGTCACGATTTCCCTGATCAAAGAACCTATATATTTAGGGTAAATAGGATTTAAATTTAGGTAATTAGGACAAGACTAATTTAATTGAAGGAGAAGAATCTCAAATACAGGAAAATATAAAGTTAGACTATGTAATACAGGACCTTCAGGAAAGTTCTAAAGCAGAATAATATAAATCTTTAAAAATGCAATAAGGAGATGAATATGGAATAACATAAATGGGGTGGCTTCAACTGCCAAACGCCGAGATTAAAATGTAATAGCAGGATAGTTATCATCATAACAAATTGGTTTGATTCTAAAACCTGGCAGTCTTTTGATAGGAAATATTTAGTTCAAGATTAGATTGGGAGGAAATTGAGGCATATAGCTTTCCAAAACCAGATTAATATTATATGCTATGGTAAAACTAGGTCCGGGTATGATTAACCTTTTGTAGCTGATATGGTATTCACCACAATGACCACCTACAAAAATTATCGTTTGGTTAAGAAAATCATTGAACATTAATGATGCTCGCAAGTGTTTTAATTCCCACACCTTAAGAGTATGAGGCGTGTTCCTAAACTTTCAGGAGGGATCAGGAGAAGAGGAAATAGGGAACAAGCCAGGAAGGGCATGGAGGTTGTATTGGGATTTAAATTTATTTGTCGCGGAGCGGTAGAATGTAAGGTTGGGGGTGGAAGGGGAGTGACGGGAAGAGGGTTGAGGAAGCTGCCAAGAGACGGTGATACAAAGGAAGGGCTGAGGGGAGATAATAAAAGGCGCGGGAGGGGAGGAAGGGACGGAGTGGAAATAGATGGAGTGGCGAGGTTTCTTGGAACGCGATGTAGTTGGGAAACAGGACGGCCGAGCGGGTGCCGGAGACAGGACGACGGACAGAATGAGACCTCGTCCACATTTAATTTCCAAGACCTAGGCAAACTTCCAGGAAATCAGTAACCAATGAATATCGATAACAATTTGACTGGGAATGACTGATTGTGATTTTTATTTAGTTCAACGAAATACCATTTGGAACGGTTGTAAAATAGTTCGGTTGGTATTCCGAAATCGTGATTCTTGCAGAAATGGTTATATTCGTATCTATTTTTTGCCTATTAGTCGGTATTGCATATATTTAGTATCTCTGCAATTTAGTCTAGACTTATGCATTTCAAAAATGGGTTAAATAGTTAACCTTAAAAAATATGCCAAATATTTTCCTATTTAATTCAAAAAGTATTTCAATGTGCTGAAACTCACTGAATAACGTAGGAATATCAAATGTTCTTTAAAGGGTTTTTTTAACAGATGACTGTATTGGACAAAAAATAAATTTTCCGTCGTTTCCTCAGGAATATATGTTATAAATATATTTATATCTATCTATATATATATATATATATATATATATATATATATTTTTTTTTAGGTAATCTACCGGTTAAGGTAGGTTTTTCGATGGACACAACTACCACACAAATATTTTGTGACTACTAACAAAACACAACCCTAAATTCTACTCTACACCAGGTCCCTCTTCATCTCTGAGTACTTTCTTCCGCCCTTCATCCCGTCCAACATCCCTATCCTGTTCCTTCCCTTTCCTCTTTTGCCCAACATTCTACCCTCTATCACAGTCTTCAACATCCCACTGCCGGTCAACACCCCCTTCATCCACTTTTCCTGCCTCCATAGGATTGCTCCCAACAAACCCCTCTCTTCGCCCACCATACCAAGTACTTCCTAATTTGTTTTCTTCTCTGTCCATTTCACCTTCTCCATTCTTCTCCACACCCACATTTCAAAAGCCTCCAGTCTACGTCTATCCTCCTGCTTCAATGACCACGTTTCCGCGCCGTACATAGCTACGCTCCATATCAAAGTTTTTACGAGTCTTTTCTTAACATCCTTACTCAAAGTCCCCGTCATCAACTCCCTCCTCCTCGTGAAAGCCTCTTTGCCTAGCGCAATTCTTCTCCTTACGTCCCTACTACTTTGACCGTGTTGGTCCAAAACACTACCGAGATACGTAAACTGTTCTACCTGCTCTAGTTTTTGCCCTCCTATTTTAATGTTAAACTTGCCCTTTTTCTTTCTAGAAAATCGCATAACCTTTGTTTTATTAATGTTGATTCTCATCCCATACCTGTCGCACTGAATTTCCAATTCACTCAGCAATGCTTGCAGCCCCTTGGCTGACTGACAAACTAAAGCTTGGTCATCAGCAAACCTAACTGATTTTACGAATTCCCCGCCCACTTTCATTCCTACCTCTAGTTCTTCCCATGCCTCTTTGATCATTTCCTCTGCATACAGGTTGAACAGCAACGGTGATAATGGGCAACCCTGCCTTACACCCCTTCCTACCACTGCCCATCCTGACTCCCCGTTTCCCACCCGCACCTGAGCAGTCTGAGACATGTTCAGGTTGCGGATTAGCCTCCTTTCCCTCCAATCTATTCCTATTTTCTGCACTATACTCATTAGTTTTTCCCAATTCACTCTATCAAACGCTTTTTCGAAATCTACGAAGCAGGCAAATACATCCTGGTTGTATTTTATATTCCTCTCGATTAATAATCTCATTACTGCAATGGCATCACGCGTACCTCTCCCCTTCCTAAACCCAAACTGGTCATCCCCTAAGTAATCATTGGCCCTATTCTCTATCCTTTTGTTTATGATCCTGAGAACAACTTTAGCTGCGTGGGATATCAAACTAATTGTCCTATAGTCCTCAAATGACGTGGCCTTTACTTTTTTCGGAATCGGAACTAAAACTGCTCTCACAAAGTCTTCCGGCCAGATTCCCTCCTCATAAATGCTACGGATCAGCCCATATAGCCTCTTCCTCCCACATTTTCCTAAGCATTTTAAAAGTTCCACGGGAATGTTATCTACCCCCACGGCCTTATTTAGTTTCATCTCCCTTAATGCCCTTTCTATCTCATTGTCTAGTATGCCTGGACCTAAGCTGTCTTCCTCTACGTCATTTTCTTTTTCAATGTCTAACTGTGTTGGTCTGAGTTCTTTACTATACAGTTCTTCTATATACTCCTTCCATCTCTCTTGGATCTTTCCTGCGTCAACTATTACCTTACCCGCCTTATCTCTAACTATTAGCATAGCTCTTCCTTTCTTACTTCCCGATAACGATTTAACTTTGCTGTACAGCGCACCGATTTCACCTTTCCTCTGGAGACTTTCCATATCCTCGCACTGCGTCTTCCACTATGCGTCTTTTGCCTTATTTGTTGCCCGCCTCAATTTATTGTTCAATTCTTTGTACTTCATTTTGCCTAATTCTGTATTTATATTCTTCCATTTTCGCCGCTCATCCATCTTTGTAATCATCTCATCCGTGATCCATGGTTTCCTAGTCCTTTTAGCGTTAACGGTTCCAATAGTGTCTTTTGCGGCTTTAGACAACCCTTTTTTGATCATTTCCCAATTTTCTTCGATATTAATAAGCCCTTTACCATCCTCCATGATTTTCTCTACCGCCTGTTTGTATTCCTTCCTTTTCAACCCATTTAATGCTTCTACATTCCATTTTCTAACTCGCCGCCCCTGCCTTATCTTTTTGAAACGTACGCTACATTTCATAACAACTAAATTGTGGTCTGAGTCCGCATCCGCTCCCGGAAAGCTGTGGGAATTTATCACACTATTCCTAAACCTGTGTCTAACCAGGATATAATCTAGCTGATATCTTCCTGAGTCACCTGGCATTTTCCATGTATACCTGCGTCTTTTGTGGTGTCTAAACCAAGTGTTGGTGATGACTAACCCCTGTCTCCTGCAGAACTCAACTGCTTTCTCCCCGCGGTCATTCCTCGTACCTAAACCGTAGTCCCCCACCTCATCACCATCTCTTCCTTCGCCTACCGTCGCATTCCAATCCCCCATCACTATCAAATGTTTCCCTGCAGGAACACACGCGATCATGTCCTCTAACTGATCGTATATCTTATCGACCTCATCTTCCTTCTGGTTGCTCGGTGGCATGTATACCTGAATATTAACCAAGTTCGTCGGTTCTGCTTTTATCCCTACAAGTAATAACC